>NC_061093.1:46217456-46363261 GCF_015104395.2 Macrobrachium nipponense | reverse complement strand
CAATCACCAAACATCTTTAGGACTAATCTGACAAGGAACAGGTACATTCACCAAATATCTTGAGGACTAGTCTGACAAATCTCTTATTCATACATACGTATTTTGCAATCATAAGCACCTTGTGACACTTATCTGTTGGATTCAGTAGTACACAAGGTAGACGTCCTTTGTAATCCCTATAACTCTACTATAATAATTAAAAACATATGTACCATTTCAGCTCTTTAATTGTGAACAATCTGAATGATAACAATAAATTGTGTTCTGTACATTAACATTACCTTCATTGTCTTCAGTGTATTTTCCCATGCAATATGCATATCTCCAAAATACTCCACCCGATCACGACTCTTGAATAGTAAATCAAAGTCATCAGCTGAATTCTTCTCTAACCAGTCAATTACAATCTGTGCCTGAGAAATTAAGAAAAATATTTATATACATATTACAAAATTGAGTTTTCATTAAAAAAAATGTTATCTAAACCTGTCAAAATACTGAACCCAAATCACAGTCAGGATATGCAAATGCTGAAGTCCTAATGACAACAGAGAACAGTATTGTAACGAAAGGATGTAAGTACAGGCAAAGTAAGTACTCACCTCATTTCTGTCATGGTGACAGGTTCAAATAAAAAGAAAATGAGGTGATGAGAGGTGGTCCCCTACAACATTGATAAGTTGGTATGAAAAAAGTTTTACATTATCAACATTGGATTTTTCAGCACAAGCCCATCAGTTTCCATATGCTTAATCCCATTATCCCCCAGATCCACCAATCACTGGCTGCAAAGCTAGGTGGACTCTGCCATAATTATGGTAATTACCCAAGACACATATAGTAACTAAACAAGGAGAATGAGTTTATTAAAACTAACTATGGGTTACAAGATATGTTTATACAGACCATAATTACTATACCATGATTTATGAATGAATACCAAATGACAACATACTATACCAGGTTTGTAAAGCAAAACTGATTTACAATTACCAGCAATGGCAGTTAGGTAATTACCAGGAAATCCAAATAGGAGATTCATTACACTAACCTTAACCCAAATTATTAAAAACTATAGCTAATTATGAAAACACCATCACTAAAAACAAGAATAATGACAAATGCAGACTGAAGTGATGTGCAATAGGTCAATAATAGATAAAAAAAGTAAAAGGGTAAAAGTCTTGGGAACAGAGTTAATATGTCATACTGTAAAGCAGACAAATATAGGGATCATCTTCTTGAGTATGTCTGGACACAGAGAATAACGAAAATATTAAGCAAAGAAGGTAAATCAAATAAACAACCTGCGGAAGACCATTACTCAAGACCACAGCACATATCAAGATTTGAAAATCTTGTTATATGTCACCAACCAGCATAAATAAACTATTTGTAGCATTTACAGTCAAATTGCTACCAAATATAACAAAAAGTATGCACTCATCCTTTATTAATTATTAATTCTCTCTAAATGGTTACCCCCCCAAAAAAAAACATCTGACTCCAGTCATGGGAATTCCCAACTCTTTAAAAGTGACAAAACTATATCATTATTGTTAAATAGTTTAATCATAACAATGACTCAACATTCTTGCCTCTCATGCTATTACTAGTTGGTTTAACCAGTACACAGAATCAAAACACTTGATCCTCCTAGGAATCATGCAGAGGGTTTGTCTTTAATAAGCAGCTCGTTAAAAACTTTGATGGGTTTAACAGGAAATGTTGAGTATTACTGTATTTCTTTCAAAGGCTTTATAATAAATGTTAGCTGGAAATAAGACAATAAAATAAAAATACTAACTATTAGTGTTGTTCTGCCTTCTGTGGCCGGATCAAGTGGGTTACTAAAGTATATTTATTAAGGAGTCAAGCAAATGCTGCAATTCTAAAATAGGACATTTTTTGATAAGGTACTCTGCAGAATAAAGAACACAATCACAGAGGGTTTAATCTGTTTTTTATAAGTTATCAGATCATCATTCCCCAAACCCTACCTTTAAAGATTATGGATTTTGGAGAGTAAAAATCACTAAGAGGAGGTATTTTTTACATGGCTGAATAAGGTTACTGCATTCCCATCAGTGATTTTTAAACAAGACAAAAAATTATGAAATTTACATTACCTCCCGTATTATGCGATTTCCGTCAAACAGTTGATTTACAACTGTGAAATCAGTTAAATGTTCTTCATCTAGCATATTAGATTCTTGAATATTATTTTCATCACCTAGGCGCTCACTGTAGAGTGATCCAAGAATCCTCCAGGTGTTTCTTTCATTTAACAGTTGCTGGTATATCTAGACAGGGGGAATAAAATTTTGTTACAATGTAGTAAAGTATAATGTAAATAACTGTGGCAAAGAAGAAATACTAAGAATAAATGACAGACAAAAAACTGTTTATTCATTTTTAACTGATCTATTTTTATTTTTACTTAGGAGGACCATAAGAGTGTAACTCCTTTGATGACGAATAGCAACTACACTATGAAAAAAAAAATGGAATAATACAAAGGAATACAACACAGAAAATACATTAGGTAAATACACAATAAATTATAAGTAAACTATAGGAAAAAATAAATTAATAAAAATCTTAAGTACCTTATTATGAATTTGAATGCAAGATTCAGAAATAAAAAATTCAATAAAAACTGCAAATATATACCTGTTGTGTATTGGTAAAATTTGTGTGATGACGGGGAACTTTACGAATAAGCCTGTCCAAAGCAATAACCTGTTGACTGCACAAACTCTGGTATTCTTCTAGTTCTTCCCATATTTGCGCTTCTGATGGATGGTCCACCATAATCTTTATAAATTCAGAAAACAGCACCTGTTTCAAAACAATAAGTGTTAGGTTACTATGGAGGATACACTATCCCTGAAAATTTTTCTTTTGTATGCATGCCTAATTTGCTATCAAGAAGGTGGCATATCATAAAAAAACTGATACGTATAAATGATTTGAGGTTACTGGGTTGAAGTTAAAGGTAAAGAGGATGAAAAAATAAAAAACTTTGCCATATAGTTCATTTTTCACTCTTGAAAAAAAGTCAGTTTCAGTAAAAACTTCCAAATAATTTGCATGGTAAGAAGTTGGACTTAAATACAAAATGAAAGTTAGTGTAAGCAAAGTAATAGGAAACATTTCCTAAATACCTTTTTAAGCATACACAATACCCTTTATTTGGTAGTGCCTCCTTGGAGCATTGTGGGAGGTAAATTGAACATGACAATATACTGGGCTACACAACAGCAAATGATCCAGTGAAGAAACCCATCAAGCTATAGTAGCATGGCAAAGGAGTACAATACAGGTCAACTCCTTAAGATTGCGACATTCCGACTGAAATTTTACAAAACTAATTCTGTCATACTAATCCATCACTCATAATAAGCCCACAGTCCCAAATGTCCCAAAACTAATAAAAGCTTGAAAGCTACATAATAGCGAAATACTTCACCAAATTCCAGCAAGAATAGCCCAAAAATCCAATGACAAAGTGCAGCAAAAACACAATGTTGACTGTGACAGCGGCAGAAACAGAATGACATCATCGGCTAATTCATTCCAACAAACCTGTTAATTGGGCGGGTCTTGTCACCTACACTAAATTATCAAAGTGTGACCGCAACTTTTAAATAAAAGGCTGCTATATAAGTTAGAAATTATATCTATGTATGTGATTGTTTAATAAGTTACTTATAGTAGGGCCTCGATAATCGCGGGGGATAGGGCCCAGAACCCCCAGTGATAAGTAAATACCCGTGTTATCCTGGTACACCACCTCAAAAATTGCTTTAAACTGCCTACTTTAATAACTAACCCACCCAAGACCAATATTCCAATGTTTATAACTGCCTACTTGTTTACTTTATGCCTCCTTTGTTTGTGTGTATGTTTAAGTTATATGTCTATAATGTCACAAATCTTTTATAAATTTTCCTATCTTCAATTTCCCCTTCATCAGATCAGCAAACAAAAGTATATTACCTAACAATTCCTTTCTATTTTCATGATTTAGCTGCTGCACCAAACTAAAAGTACATAGTATATTTATTTTGTGAATGAACATATTTATGATAAAAAAACATGATTTACTGTAATGATTACAGCACTCGACTATAATATTAATGTATAAACAGCAAAATACAGCAAAAAAATCTATTTTTGTCTTTTGTTTACGTTTAGAATCAGCTGATAGACGTTTATTACCGAAAGAATTATTTTGGAAAATATAGTCGCTAAAAGAAACTAATTTATTACGGGAATTGTTATTATTTTCAACTTTGTACATACGTAATAGTTTATGATATTATGATACAGTAATTCATATTTCATTGAGAGAGAGAGAGAGAGAGAGAGAGAGAGAGAGAGAGAGAGAGAGAGAGAGAGAGAGAGAGAGAGCAACTTGAATAGCTTGAGAGAGCAGCTTAGGACGAGAGTAACTTGACTAGCTTAGCTCGAGAATAACATAATGAAATTTGTATTTTAAATATTTTTATGGTGATAAGAAATGAAACATTGATAGTGATAAGATATTCTCTTGTACACTGTTATAATACGTGATAATCATCGAGTCAACTACAAAAGTTGTATTGAAGCATAGTTTCGTAAATCGAAGAAAGAATAGAAATATGGCAAGACGTGTACTTACAAATGTCAGGGACCATCTTGTTCTATTATTATGATAATAATAGATCAGTATTATAGTTTTTTTCTGTAAGTGATAAGAGAGAGAGAGAGAGAGAGAGAGAGAGAGAGAGAGAGAGAGAGAGAGAGAGAGAGAGGGGGGGGGGAGAGAGTTGCTATTTACGTTCATAGTATTTGAAAATTTGTAAATAAGTTTATCCTAAAAATGCATTTAGTCATGAAAAGAAGATGAAAACACAATAATTAGTGAATCTTGCTCTATGATAAAATTCACGATTTCATTAATTTTCCAGGATATACGTAGTATTTGGGCTCCACAAAAAAGTAAGTAAAGTGATTTATGACAGAGTTCAGAGGATACTTATGTAAAAATACATCGGTAGTTTGTAGAACGGTGTAACCACTATCACATTGTATAAAAATATTATGTGCGAATGAGACTGTAGGTTTGGTGACGTCAAGGTGGTCATACACATTTTTTTTGTGAATGAATAATACATTTATGATAAAAAATAGTTACTGTACTGCTTACAGTACCATACTGTAATATTAATGTAATCACATCAAAATAAAGTAATCAGTGCATACTGTAAACTTATAAAGTGTATTTTTGTCTTTTGAAAAATGCATTCCCCAAGGAATTATTCCTTGAAGAGGCTTTTTATTATGAAGATATGCCAATAATATACTATAAGATATGCATTTTATTATGAATATATGAGAATAATATACAAGGTAACAATGGTTTTATTACGTTTAAGCTTCGTCGCCGATCGCAAACAACAATACGATAATCTAGGACAATTATCGTTTGTATGACTGCAGTATTCAGAGAAGTTGATTACGTTATACCAAAACAAATAATGAAGTTCGAATTGAAAATTAATGTTTTCCTAAATGTTATTACTACTACTGTAATTACGCTACTACTATTAACATTTCTAAAAGGTTAAGAATGACAAAGGTCGCTGTGAAGTGTAACTCAATGTTTACATTTCTGCTGGCCACTCAACTACAAGTTGATGTCAATAATGTGGAATTATTCCATGAATAGGCTATATATTATGAGGCTATGCCAATAATATATAAGGTGAGAATAGTTTTATTACCTTTATTGGCAGTTAATATCATAATGTTAATCTGTTCATGCATTTGCTGGTTATCGGAACCGGACGAGGCTTAGCCTACCATAGACAAGCCTGCGATGCTGCAATTTATACCAGGATATAGATTGAGAAGTGATCCAAGGAAAAACCCATGATTAAGTGAATCCGTGATTGCTGATCCGCAACTAAGCGAGGCCCCACTGTATATGAAACCCACCATTAATGGGACTGATATCATCCCAAATACCAGTAAGAAGCATATTATACCATTCCAGCACTTTCCATTACTGAGCAGATCTGTTCAATCCTCTTGAAAAAATGGAGCATGCACTAAAGTATTCTAGTATAACCTTCAGAATTACATTATACTTAGTATAATAGCGCATACACCATACTAAATTCTAAAGTCTATAGCTTCTTACCTGTGTAGCACGAATACCAGGATCATCTTCAGATAGCAAAGCAGCACTGGCAATGTCTGTTGTTATATCTCCCAAAAGAGTACCAGGGCACAGTGCTGTCACTTCTTCTCTAATCATACTAGGGCTATCCATATAACTAAGTCCTAAAAGATAAATTTCATTAATATACACACTGTAAAGCATGTTACCATACTTGAAATATTATAGCAAAAACTCACTTCAAATGGTGGATGAGAGTATAAGCAAACTTAGACAAATCTTACCAATTTGAGTTGTGTTTGAAGCTGTTGAATGTGATGACCCAATAATACCAATAGATCTGTCTAACAAAGCACCAATATCATCTTCAGGCTTCAAACCTGAAACACAGAAGTATCTTAAGTATTTTTACATAGCATCTTAAAAATACAAAACCTACATTACAGTGAGAGAGAGAGAAATAAGTCACACACTACACTGCCATTTTGAATGTCATATACTTAAACAATAAGACCTAACACAATATAACAAAACCACTGATACTGCATCAACTGTTCAAAAAACCAACAAATGTTTGCATGTTTACAAGTATGTGTACAGTATACTTAAATACACCAAATGGCTCAGAATCAGCCGACAATAGTGAGATCAAACAAATGGAGACCTGTTGCATGCAAACCCATTTGTATGTGAGCAGTCTCTCGCGACCATTTGCAGACTGCGCAAGTGAGAAGTGCTGCCTCTCTACAAGTGTTCTCAAGCAAAACATGGGTAGGCACATCATGAGCAGTCCTCATGTCTGAGAAAGCAGGGGTCAATTCGGGTCACTGTGTATGCTAGGTGCAACCCACATCAACCTTACCTACCAGGATGCAACCCATAAAGGTGGACAAACATTGTCATCTCCCTGACCCCAACAAGCCAAAAGTCCCTTGGCACAACTTATCAGAGGTCTTTTGGACTTTCTCTTTTTCCTATGATAGGCAAAGGGAAGGAGAGGAGAAGGAAGTAATCAATGATGAGGAGGAGGAGGAAGTTCTTGCCCCTATCATGTGACTTCAACTCTCCTCTGCAGGGGCAGTAGACATAGGGGCATCTCCAGTGGTACGGACAACCACCATCAGAAACGCAACAGCAGATGGAAGTCAACATGATAAGGGTAAGCATATTGATCACCCACATTCCTGCACATATCCCACTCTTAGCCATGAAAGTTCTGTTCATGTGAAAAGAGCAGGGAGAAGTGACTGGTTGGTAAAAGTTTCTACCCTCCCTCCTCCACCAAATCTTTCATGAGAAAACTGCATATCCTTCCCTTACAATGCAGCAGCATCAAAGGGGTTATAATTAAATGAAGGAGGATGAAGGGCTACATACTCTTGTTCACTCTATTGATCTCTGGTAAACAAATTAGTACTGAAAATATACAAAAGGTCCCAATTTAGTAGTCAGCTTTAGCACAACAAATGTCCTCACTTCACAGTGGCCAAAGCAAAAGTGCTTGTTGATGGCAGGTAGTTAATGGATTCCCCCCTCACCCTCATTTTTACTAGTTAGCTATCTTATTACTAACTTTCAATAATCATTTCCTGCTCACACAAGGAATCCTCCAATATGTTATTGTTATAATACAATTAAGTTTGTTCATACTTACCTGGCAGATATATATATAGCTGTATTCTCTGAAGTCCGACAGAATTTCAAAACTCGCGGCACACGCAGTGGGCGGCCAGGTGGTAGTACCCATTCCCGCCGCTGGGAGGCGGATATCAGGAACCATTCCCACTTTCTATTCATATTTTCTAGTGCCACTGTCTCCTGAGGGGAGGTGGGTGGGCACTTAATTATATATATCTGCCAGGTAAGTATGAACAAACTTAATTGTATTATAACAATAACATTTTGTTCATGAAACTTACCGTCAGAATATATATATAGCTGAAGCCTCCCTTTGGATGGTGGAAAGAGACAGAATAGGATTTTAGGAAACAAAATTAAGTAGATGATAGACATCTTGGTTCCTCACCTGTTAGCATAGCTGACTTCGTGATTACTGTCACCCAAGCCTGCTTCTGCTTAACCAGAGTTGCCAGCGAGGTAGAGACCTGTACTGCTGGTGCGCTCCGGATGATCTGTCAACGGGGGCGTACCCACAACGTGACTAGACCATAGTACCATACATATGAGGGCTATGAAGCAACTGACCACCACCTGACCAACTAAACAAAACCCCATTTAAGCTAAAATAACGAATGGAAATCTCCTCTGGAGATCTAACCAACAACCAAAAAACGCAAAATAAAAACTAAACCTAACTTTTAGCTAGGGGATAGGATAAGAGCTACTTCCAGCCCCCAAAACTGTGTCTGCAGAAATGTATGGCCCTAGAGAACAGCAGTTCTCGTATATCGTTTCCTTTTCACATCTCTCAATAGTGTGAGGCGAAATACTGAATTGCTCCTCCAAAAGGTGGAATCAAGAATGTCCTTGATTGACATATTCTTTTGGAAGGCAAGCGAGGTTTCAACAGCTCTGACTTCATGAGCGTTCACTCGCAGGAGGCTCAAATCAGTCTTCTGGCAAGATGAATGAGCCTCCTTGATAATGTCCCTTAGAAAGAAAGCCAAAGCATTCTTTGATAAAGGTAAATCTGGTCTCTTCACTGAGCACCACAAATTACCTGAGGGACCTCGTACCTCCTTCGTTTTCTGTACATAAAATTTGAGAGCCCTGACAGGGCACAGGAATCTCTCTGGTTCTCGACCCACTAAGTTCGTCATTCCCTTTATTTCGAAGCTCTTGGGCCAAGGGTTAGACGGGTTCTCATTCTTGCCCAAGAACGTGGGACTCAAAGAGCAGACAGCGTTATTACCTTTGAAGCCCACATGTTCAGTAATGGCTTGAATTTCGCTAACTCTCTTCGCCGTCACCAGAGCAGTTAGGAAAAGAGCCTTTCTCGTCAAGTTCCTAAGAGACGCTGCATAGAGAGGCTCGAAAGGACTTGACATCAAATGCCTTAGAACAACATCTAAGTTCCAGGAAGGAGGCCTCGCCTGAGTAATCTTTGATGTTTCAAACGATCTCAAGAGATCGTGAAGATCTCTGTTGTCAGCAAGATCTAGGCCTCTGTGCCGAAAGACTGCTGACAGCATGCTTCTATATCCCTTAATGGTTGGGACTGCTAACCTCTGCACATTCCTCAAGTACAGAAGAAAGTCCTCCTATTTGGGCTCACAAAGAGGTCGGTGGAAGAGAGGAAATTCCCTCCCTTCTACACCATGCCCTGAAGGAAGCCCACTTCGACTGGTAAACTGCACGCGATGAAGCCCTCCTTGCGTTGGCAATTGCTTTCGATACTAATTTAGAAAAACCCCTCGCTCTGGCCAACTTTTCGATAGTCTGAAAGTAGTCAGACATAGAGCGGAGAGGTTTTTGTGAAACCTTTCGAAGTGGGGCTGTTTGAGTAGATCTTTCCTCCAGGGCAGAGTCCTTGGGAAGTCTACAAGGAAAATAAAGACATTACCCTCCGTGAAAACCAATCTCTCGCAGGCCACATCAGGGCGATTAGAGTCAACCTCGTCCCCTCTGATGCCGCAAACTTCCTTATGACTTCCTCCGTGATCTTGAACAGTGGGAAGGCATACAGATCCAAGCCTGTCCAGTCCCAGAGAAGGGCGTCTAAAGCGACCGCTCCTGGATCCAGAACAGGGGAGCAATAAAGAGGAAGCCTCTTCGTCCTCGAAGTCGCGAATAGGTCCACCAGAGGATGTCCCCATAACTTCCACAGCTCCCGACAAACGTCAAGATGCAGAGTCCATTCTGTCGGCAGGAGCTGATCCCTGTCCGACCGGAGAAGGTCTGCTCTTGACGTTTCTGGACTTCTGAAGATTGAACCTGTAGTAAGGATCTTTTAATTTTGCCTCGCTCGCGCCCACAGCAAGAATCTGCTCTCGCTAAGGCAAAACAGGGGTCGGGAATTGTGTGTACCTCCCTGTTTCCTTAAGTAGGCCAGGGCTGTGGTGTTGTCCGAGTTGACCTGGACAACTTTGCATGCAACCTTCTCTTCGAAGAACTGTAGTGCTAGGAAAATCGCTGCTAGTTCTTTTAGATTTATGTGCCAGGACACCTGTTCCCCCCTCCAGGTGCCTGACACTTCTTTCCCCTCCTGAGGTTGCTCCCCAGCCCGAAATGGACGCGTCGGAAAACAACACTAGGTCGGGGGTAAGGGGCTCTGAAGTTTAAGAGATAAACCCTCTCAAAACTTCCCAGGATCGAGCCACCATCTCAAATGACTCTTTACCGACTCGGAGATCTTTAAGGTCGCATCTAGATCTTGCTTGACCCTCCATTCTTCTGCTAGGAATAACTGAGAGGCCTGAGGTGCAGTCTCCCTAGGGAAACAAACTTTTCCAGCGAGGAAATGGTTCCCAGCAGACTCATTCATTCCCTCGCCGAGCAAGTTTCCTTCCCAGGAAGGCTGAAACTTTCTCTAAGCCTTGCTGCTGTCGTTCCTGGGATGGAAACGCTCGAAAAGCCACTGAATCCATCTGAATCCCCAGATACACGATGGACTGTGTCGGGATCAGATGCGACTTTTCGAGGTTGACCAGAAGTCCCAGGGACTTCGCCAAGGCTAACGTTAACTGAAGGTCCTTCAGACACCTCTCTTCTGAAGACGCTCTGATGAGCCAATCGTCGAGATAGAGAGATCCTTATTCCTGAAGAATGTAACCATCTCGCTACATTCTTCATTAGAACAGTAAACACCATCGGAGCCGTGCTTAATCCGAAACAAAAAGCTCTGAATTGCCAGAACCTTTGACCTCCCTTAGAACAAACCTGTAGATACTGTTTCTTGAGAAGGGTAGGGGAATTCGGTAAACGGGAAAGTATGCGTCCTGCAGGTCCAAGGACACCATCCAGTCGCCCGGTCTCAAGGCTCCTAGAACTGACTGAGGCGTTTCCATCTTGAATTTTTTCTTTTCTATGAAAAGATTCAGCCTGCTTACACCTAGGACTGGACGCCAACCCGTCGACTGCTTTGGTACCAGGAAAAGCCTGTTGTAAAATCCTGGTGACCCCAGGTCTACGACCTGTTCCACCGCTCTTTTTTCGACCATTTGGTCTAGAAGGTCGAATAGTATCCGCTGTTTC
The DNA here is from genome assembly GCF_015104395.2 of Macrobrachium nipponense. Taxonomy (NCBI): domain Eukaryota; kingdom Metazoa; phylum Arthropoda; class Malacostraca; order Decapoda; family Palaemonidae; genus Macrobrachium; species Macrobrachium nipponense. The sequence goes on along the minus strand of NC_061093.1, from coordinate 46,351,938 downwards.
TCCCATTGGTACGAAGGAGAAAGATCTCTGGGAGTTGTGCATAGAGGAGGAGGTACCATAAAGGGAATCTTGTACCCCTGTTCTACTATCTTGAGGGACCAAAAGTCCGTACCCCTCTCTCTCCATGCTCCAGCAAAGTCTTTCAGTCTGGCTCCGACTGGTGTCTGAAGGACATAGTTCTCACTTCTTTCCTCTCGGTTTGAAAGAAGCTCTTCCTCTTGAAAGTACTCTCCCTTGAGGAGCTGATCTTGAGGGAGGAGCCCCACGAAAGGGCCTCAGCTTCTTCGGAAAATAATCCAAAAGAAGACGTTGTAGGGACTGCGGGGAAGTTTGGAGGACTGGGCTAAGAGGTCCTGTGTAGCTTTTTCTTGCAAACTAACAGCCAGGTCCTTAACCAAAGTCTGGGGGAAAAGATGGTTCGAAAGAGGTGCAAAGAGAAGCTCTGCCCTTTGAGAAGGAGAAACTGACTTCGCAGTAAAATTACAGAAAAGAGCTCTCTTCTTTAATAGGCCCGTACCGAAGTGCGACACCAACTCTTCCGAACCATCTCTGACGGCCTTGTCCATGCATGCTAATACACTGGACAGCTCCCCCAGACTGATAGAGTCCGGACTCCTAGATTGAACATCTAGGACTCCCAAGCACCAGTCCAAAAAGTTGAAGACTTCCAGAGTCCTCAAAAGTCCTTTCAGGTGATGATCAATCTCCGTAGGTGTCCCACAAAAATCTTCGCTGAAGAAAGTAGGGACCTCCTCTGAGCGTCGACCAGACTTGCAAATCACCTTGCGCTGATGAAGGGATCCTCACACCCACTTCTTCTCTAGTCTCACACCAAACTCTCTAGTCTCACCACCCCCCCTTTTTCCACTGAGTCTCGAGGGAGGAAGTGCGAAAGTAGACTTGCCCTGATCCTTCCTGCGTTCCATCCAATCCTGGAGCTTCTTGAAAGCCCTCTTAGTGGAAAGTGAAGTCTTCATTTCTACGAACTCCGGAGCTTTACTGGCTTTTGATGAGGAAAACTGAGAAGGGGGAGACCGAGGAGCTGAAGGCTGAAACTTGTCTCCAAACGACGAGCGTAAAAGTCGAACTAGAACTTTGTAGTCTGATACAGACGAAGCAGACGGCTGAACCTCCTCAACCGAGTCCGCAGGACTACTCAATTCTCCCTCTTCCCTGAGAGGAACTGGTGACTGCACAGCAGGAGGGGGCATAAGACCAACAGGTCTGATCTTCAAAAGAGACCTCTGAAGTTTGGATGAAGAAGCCTCCTCATCCAGACGGACCTCTTGTCGTTCGTTGTGGCATGAAACTAGACGATCGTCTTGAAAGCGTCGAGCGTCTTGAGAGGCGTCTTGACTAGCCTTAATTCGCCGAGCTTCTTGTAAAGCATCCTGCCGAACTTCTACCGAAGCGTCCTTGCTAGCGCCTAAAGAAGCGCCCTTACGCGCCTTTACAAAAGCTTCCTTACTAGCGCGTACAATAGCGTCCCTCCGAGAGTCAACAAAAGCGTCCTTACGAGCGCTTGCAAAAGCATCTTTATGAGCTCTTAAAGCGTCCTGTTGAGCGCTCTCAAAAGCCTCTTCACGAGCGCTTGCAAAAGCGTCCCTCCGAGCGTCAACAGAAACGTCCTGACGAGCGTCCTCAAAAACGTCCTGCCGAGCGTCTTCATAGGCATTCTGAAAAGCGTCCCGCCGAGCGTCCTGCTGAGCGTCCTCCAAAGTGTCCTGCGCAGGACGTCTAGAGGGAAAACCACCCTCTCACTTACGCGCCCTTCTTACTCACAGTCCGAGAGCGAAGGGGCAACGATCTAAAAGCAGGAGGTGAAAGAGACGAACGAGGAGACGGAGAAGGAGACTGCTTAGATCTCTTAACAGGCAGTCTGATGTCCTTCCTACGGTGAGGCTCGACAGCTTTCTTAGCTATCAAAGAAGACAACTGGTCCTGAAGGGACACGAGAATATTCTTCGTAGGCGAAGAATCCAAAGCAGGTGAAGGGCTGATCCTGCGAGAAGACGAGGGGCGAGGGGACGCCTCCTTCCCTCTCACAGGTACAGCTACCTGCCTCTCCTGAGAGCGACTGGGGCGCTCCCCAGCGTCATCCTCCGATGACGTCCTATATCTCTTCTGTGGCGGAAAAGCGTCATACGACGCCGGCGACGACCGCAAAGAAACCAGCGAGAGAGGACGTGAAGCGTCCTCACTTCTAAAAGTCCTTTTCAATGGACGCGAGTCTCTCCAAGCGCTCCACCCCTTGCGCGGGGAGGGCGCCTCGGAGGACGAAAAACAGTCCTTGAGGATGCGAGCCTGAGCACGCTCCTTGGCAGCCTGGGAATTTGCAACAGGACCTGCCGAAGGGACGCCAGATCGGTGGGGAGCCCCCGTAACCCTCTTGCAGCTTTCGACATGCCCACTCCCTGAGTCCTGGGAGTCCGACAGCGGTCTAGGCCTAGAGGGATTATGGGGCCGATCTGACGCCCCCTCCACAACACTAGGGGCACAATCACTAAACTTCACAGCGCCATTTTTTTTAAGGCTAGCACTTTGGATTCCAGAGATCGCAAAGAATCCAAAATAAGAGAAAGGGCATTACCTTCTCCAGACACAATTTCAGGGCCCGAAGGCAACATCACAGGGTTTAGAGATACCAAAATCTATACTGGGGTTATTGAAGGTGGAATATTACTTCCCTTACCTTTACTGGAACCACTCCTAGAGGAAGACCTCCTGATCCTATCACGTTCCAATTCCCGTAGATAGGAATCATACATCTTCCATCCATCATCGGTCAAACATTCGCACTCCTTACACTGATCATCGATTAAGCACACATGCCCCCTACACCCCGTACATACAGTGTGGGATTTCGGTAGCCTCACCTTACAATCACTCTTCACACACACCCTGAAACTCACTGAACTTGATCCAGACATCACGTTCCAAGAAAAGCCAATCCAAAATAAAAAAACAGTCCACTATTGCGCGTGCCTAGCCACCAATCCAGAATCAAAACCAAAAGACAATCCAGATACTTAAGTGACCAAAAGTTATCAAAATCCAAAGGAGGAGGTACTGCAAACAGTTGTTTACAGCACCGGCGACAGAAAAAATATGAATAGAAAATGGGAATGGTTCCTGATATCCGCCTCCCAGCGGCGGGAATGGGTACTACCACCTGGCCGCCCACTGCGTGTGCCGCGAGTTTTGAAATTCTGTCAGACTTCAGAGAATACAGCTATATATATATCTGCCAGGTAAGTTTCATGAACAAAACAAAAAGTAACAGCCTTCCTTTATGTGGGAAAAATCACAACTTTTTAAAGTAAACTGTGTTTTTCCTAACTATGCAAACCTGAGGTCATTTACAATAGGAATAATACTTACCTTTTATCAAATTGAGTCTCCTTGAAGTTTTGGGAGTACGTATTATACCACCACCAGGTGAGCCAAGCGCAGCATCTAGACGAGCATAAGATTCTTCCATTTTATTGTCCATATTTTCCATTTTTAAGACATTTAATCAATCTGGAAATAATTATGAAAAATAAGCATAAGTATTGAGTAAACTGTCTCACTTTAGAATAAAGACCATGCAAGGAATGGAGGTTTACTTAAAAGAAGAAACTGATTTTTCCATTTGATACTAATTTTTCAATTTAATTTTCAACAATTTTTAACATTTCAGTTATAAGTGTCACATTATCTTATTAAAAGGCCTTACTCTTAACAAAAGCAGGGGACCAAATAGGGAAATCAGTCTCTAAGACCTTGACAAGTTAGTTTTGGGGAAACTAGGGACTGACAATACCAATGAGGACAAAAATCTTATGTTAGATTAGATTGTGATGCATCCTTAAATATATCACTATGATTTATGGCATACAAAGTCAGGGAAGACTTGGGAGGGAGTTCACAGGCATCCCCAGGGGCCAGTGGGATGTGGTTTCTTATGTGAGGTTAAGCTCCATCTTTGTACAGGCAGTCACTGGGTTACATCAGGTTCGGGTTAAGTTGTTCCAGACTTAACCCCTTCAGGACCGTAACGTTTCTACGACGTCATGGAGGGTACAGTGCCACTACCCGTGACATATATACGTCATCATAACTCCATAGCGCAATAGGGGAGCTCATAGCGTTGGGTTATGTCTCCTATTGGTTTTTGCAGGCGTGGGTAGGCTGCACTAACAAACACTAAGCTCCTCCTATCCAGCCAATCGTGGACATTCTTGGCTATGACGTCACAGCCTCCTCATAAGTTGATGCTCAGTCATGGTTGTGTTCACGCAAGTTGTTTCACGATTTTTTTCATTTTCTCTGGTGATTTTCTTTGTTTTATTTGCATTTTTACTGTAAAACCATGAGTGAAAACAGTGATATCTCTTCTGAGGAATATGCCCTTTCTGAGGAAGAGTATGATAGTGGTGACACGCTCTCAAGTGATGAAATAAGTGAAATAAGTGATGATGATGTAGAAGAACGAGAGGTAAAAGGTGGGTTTACATAATAAGTTACCAACATATTAGAGGATCATCGTCCAACAATGTTGCGAGAACAATTTTAAAACTGGCGCGCCGCCAACTCAGTAGACTCGCCACCATCCTCCCACTTTCCCATTGGTTCCTGATGCTAGTCACTGCCATAAGATCCTGCTCTCCTATTGGTCAGCATCTGTCCCATCATATCTCTATGTAAAGGTGTTCCTTGACCATTTTTTGTGGCAGCGTTATTGTAAACACCTGGAAATCGTTCGTTCACATATATTTCATTTGTTAACGTAAATTCGTGTCAGTGATTTTGCTTTTGTTGTACTGTAAGTTACTTTACATGTTGTGTGTGAACTTAATGATATGCGTTATTAGCCATGGGTCCCAAGAATGTTGGTGAAGTTCACGGAAAGAAGAGGATGTTTTCTATGGAGACAAAGATGGAGATAATCAAGAAGTGTTAATGTTTTCTGCCATTTGTTGATGTAATATGACAATTTGTCGAAAATTGCATTTTTCCTAACTATACAAACCTGAGGTCCTTTAACAATAGGAAGGTAACTAGCGGCAGCTGGGACGGTCGTAAGCTTCGAACAAGGGGAGAACGGTAGTTAACTGCTTGTCCGATCGTGCGCGTGCCGCGCGCCCGAGCGGTGAAGAATCACTTTTGCTTTAGGCCCATGCAAAAAAGTGCAGAGTGAGGGGTGGTATGTGGGACTATATGTAAAGGACCTCATGGTTTGTATAGTTAGGAACAATGCAATTTTCGACCAATTGTCATTTGTTCCGATACGTAATACAAACCCTCGGTCCTTTAACAATAGGAAGACTCACTTCTTGGTGGGAGGAATCTGAGTCTTTTTGGTGAACAGACTGGTGTTCGTCCAACCTTGGAATGCCTCCCTGGTCGTAAGAGCAAGGGAGGGATCCAAACCTCTGTCCGATTGATCGGGGTGTGCACCGCAGGATCAATGGTCAGACCTCTGAGCCAAGTACTAAGAGAGAGGCCAGCGTATCTCGTTGTACCAGCAAGCAAGAACTTGCTCCTTTACAAGAGCCAACATAAAGTTATGGGTTTGTCTCAAGTAGGCATCCACTCCTTCCCCCTGTTGGAGGAGAGAGTGGAGGATATTTGCTTCTATCCCTAACTAAAGGGATAGATTGGGGCTCGGTCGAGTAGCTTACCTGCATCGAAATTCCTTTCCAGCATGGTGACGACCGTGACCCTCTGCCCACAGGTAGAGAGAGAGAAAGATGGAGAAGAGAAGCCAGTCGCACTCTCATTCACACATTCATTCCTACAGTCACACCAGGAATCGATGCTGTTCTGCCTGCTCGGGTGCTGGTAAGCTTACACAACGTGTTGAGCAGCCACCACAGGTCCAAGGAAAAAGTATCCAAGGACTTGTGGGCAATATCCCGAAGGTTAGAAGGACGTTGAAGGTAGTCTGGTTGGCCCAGACACCTGCCTTCAGGACCTGCGCCACGGAGAAGTTCTTACGGAATGCCAAAGAGGGTCCAATACCTCTGACTTCGTGGGCTCTCGGTCGGAGCCTACAGATGTCGTCACTACCATCAGCCTTGTACGCTCTCCTGATCACCTCACGCAGCCAGAAAGAATGTGTGTTCTTGGATACTTCTTTCTTGGTAACCCCAGTGCTAACGAAGAGGCGTCGACACTCAGGCCTGAGGTGTCGAGTTTTCTTCAGATAGCGCCGTAGCGCCCTCACAGGACAAAGCAGCATCTCATCATATCGTTGTCGGTGAAATCCATTAGGGAGGGGATCGTGAAGACTCTAACCTGTCGTCAGGGATCGACGGATTCTGAGTCTTAGCTACGAAGTTCGGGACAAAATCGAGCGTCACAGATCCCCATCCCCTGGAATGTTTTAACATTGAAGGAAAGACCATGAAGTTCCCTACTCTCTTCGCCAATGCCAGGGCCAGCAAGAAGAGGGTCTTGAGGTCAGATTCCTGTCTGACGACTCTCAGAGTGGCTCGAATGGTCTTCGAGTCAAACTCCTAAGGACGAGAGTCACATCCCACTCAGGGGGCCTGAGTTCCCTGGGTGGGCAAGACCTTTCGAAGCTCCTCATAAGCAAGGAGATCTCGAACGAGTTCGAGATGTCCAGTCCCCTCAGTTTTAGGACAAGGGCCAGGGCGGCTCTATATCCTTAAACTGTGGGTACTGAGAGGAGCTTCTCTCGGCGAAGAAACACGAGGAAATCCGCTACCTGCTGAAAGAGTGGCTCTGAGAGGAGATAGACCCCGTCTACGACACCAACCACAGAAGACGGCCCACTTCCCCTGGTACAACTGCTGCAGAGGACTGTCGGACGTGTCCAGCCATCTCTGTTGCTGCGCTGCGAGAAAAAGCCTCTCGTTCGCAAGGAGATGGTGGATAACAGCCAGCCGTGAAGTTGTAGGGGACTGGACTGCTCGGTGGTACCGTTCTACGTGTGGCTGGGCTAGAAGGTTGTGCCAGTGGGGCATCTCTCTCGGTTCTTCCGCAAGAAGAGCCAGCAGGTCCGGATACCAAACGGCTTGAGGTCGTTTGGGAGCCACCAGGATCATCCTGAGATTGGGAGTGATCAGCGCTCGGCTGATCACTTTCCGAATCAGACAAAAGGGAGGAAAGGCGTAGACGAAGAGGTTGTCCCAGGGGTGTTGAAGAGCGTCCTCTGCAGCTGCCCATGGGTCCGGCACGGCTGAACAAAAAACCTGAAGTTTTTTGTTGTGCCGGGTGGCGAACAGGTCTATGACTGGACGCCCCCACAGGTTGAAGAGCCTTTCCGCCACTTCTGGGTGTAGGGACCACTCGGTCCCTATCACCTGATCCCGACGGCTGAGCTTGTCTGCTACTACATTCCTCTTGCCTGGAATGTAGCGTGCTGACAGCTCTATTGAGTGAGCCGTGGCCCACTCGTGCACCTGCACGGTCAACTGGTGTAGCGGGAGAGACACTAGGCCCCCCTGCTTGTTGATGTATGCCACTACTGTGGTGTTGTCGCACATCAACACCACTGAGTGTCCCACCAAGCGGTCCTGGAATTCTTGGAGAGCGTAGAACGCCGCCTTGAGTTCCAGGACATTGATGTGAAGGTGCTTGTCGTGATGGTCCCACACACCTGCAGTCAGCAACTCCTCCAGGTGTGCGCCCCATCCCTCGGTTGATGCGTCTGAAAACAGCAACATCTCCGGGGGGGGAGTGCGTAGAGGCACTCCTCTTAAGATGTTCCTGTCGTCGAGCCACCAGGCTAGGTCCTGCCTCACCTTCTCCGTGAGGGACACGGGGAAGTAAGGTGGATCCTTTACCTGTGACCAACTCTCCCTTAGTCTCCACTGGAGAGACCGCAGGTGAAGACGTCCGTGAGGAACTAACTTCTCGAGTGACGACAGGTGGCCAATCACGACTTGCCATTGCTGAGCTGCCTGTTCCTGCCGAGACAGGAACCAGCTGGCTGCCTCCCTGAATCTGCTGATCCTCAAGTCTGCGGGGCGAACTTGAGCTGCTACCGTATCGATCAGCATACCCAGGTACTTCATCTTCTGCTTGGGTTCGAGATCGGACTTCTCGTAGTTTATCACGATCCCCAGATCGCGACAAAACTTTAGAAGTCGATCCCTGTCCTGCAGCAACTGCGAGCGGCAGCTCGCCAGGACCAGCCAATCATCGAGATACCTCAGAAGACGTATCCCGTGCGAATGGGCCCAAGCAGACACCAGAGTGAACACTATCGTGAACACCTGTGGGGCGGGGGGTTGAGAGCAACCGAAGCAAAGTGCCCTGAATTGGTACAGCGTACCCGTCGAAGATGAAGCGGAGGTACTTTCTTTCTGGAGGACTGACTGGATGGGATATTTTGAAAAGACGCACTCCTTCAGGTCCACCGAAAGCATGAAATCGTTCTCCCTGATGGAGTCGAGCACGGAACTGCCGTCTCCATCTGAACCGAGTCTGGCGAACAAATCGGTTCAGGGGAGAGAGATCTATCACCGGGCCAGCCACCCCCCGATGCCTTCTCCACTAAGAAGAGGCAGCTGTAAAAGCCCGGTGACCGATCTACTACGACTTCTACAGCTCGTTTGGTCAGCATGGTCTTGATCTCCTGCCGAAGAGCGTCGTCCTTTGAGGATCCTTGTACATAAGTCTGAAGATGGACCGGGTTGGAGGTGAGGGGTGTCCGAGATTTCGAAGGGTAGCAGATATCCCTCCCGAAGGACGTCTACTATCCAGGTCTCGGCACCGTAGCGCTGCCAAGTTGCCCAATGGCTCGCTAGGCATCCCCCCACTTCCGGCAGCAGTTGAGGGGGAACGCCGTCCCTAGCGTTTCCCACCTCACTTCGACTTCTTCCCAGCACCTCCTCGGGGAAAGGAGGGCTGGAGGAGGGCTGGTTACGGGCCTCCCTTACCAGAAGTTGAAGCAGGAAGAGTCTTTTTCCTCGGGGCTTCGATGGAGCAGCCGTCTTAGCAGCCGAGGAAGCGCTAGCTAAACTCTTAGGCTTAGCCGCAGTTGCACGAGGTTGCCCAGAAACCTTCGTGACTGCCTGGTGAACCAGACGGTTCACTGTCATCAGTGCGCCGTCTCTCCACCGCAGCGTCACCATCTCTCCGGGAAAGAGAGCGGAGGAACTCGTCATAGGTCCATTACGGAGTCCATTTACCGCTTACGCCCAGCCCCCTTGGCTACTCGTGTAAGGACAGCGTCCCTACGACGGAGAACCAAGTTGGCCCACAGGTTTGCCGTCCTGACTTTAGCGAATCCTCTCGTCCTGAGACGAAATTCTCCACCTGGTCAAGGACTGAGTCTGCAAGCTCTGATCGCGGCAGTCCCACCGTCAATTTGGGTTCCCTCTTCGGGCCCCAAAATGACTCGAGCCGGGATGTGGGCTCAGATGGTGGTAGCGGCGATCCTTCCCCCAGGTCGTTGTGCTGACGAATCAGCGCAATAACCTGGGCAAAGTTCCTCTGGATCTCGGGAGTTACAGCGTCCTGAGGAGTAGGACCGTCCAGTCCTCCAACAAGAGCAGCTCTCGAGACCCTCCTCCTTAAGAAGGAAGGAACAGCAAACAGACCCCTGACGGTCGCCTCCAGCCACTTGCGCGTACGACCTGGCTGGTCCTAAGACCATACCTGGCGCGTGCGGCATCGTGACGGCATCGCGAGCGGCGCACCTCTCACGATCACTCCTAGCTACCTCGCTCTTCCCGGTGTACCCGAGGAAGTTGAAGGTAGTGGAGAGGCAGACCTGACGCTCCCCCCCACTCGCTGGCAGGACCAGCGTACGTGGGGGGCTGCAGCCGATCACCAACCCGCGGTGGGGATCGATCTGCAGGCCTGGCCGTGCCGCTCACCTGTGGCGAGCGGCGACTGAGCACGTCGACCCCGGTCCCATGCATCAGACGAGCTGCTGCTGGCCACCGTCTCCGTCCGGTCCCTGTGGGAGCGGCGGTCAGGTGATCTGCAGAGCTCGCTTTCGCGGCACGTCAAACCGCTGGTACCAGCCGAGGCTGGTACCGTCGGTCGAGGGGACCTCTTCCCAGCCTCAACCCGTGGCCGGTCAGAGACTGTCACGTCAACCCGAGGTACCGGCTGGTCACTACGAGAGCGGCCGCTGGCCTGGCGAGTGTCGCCTGTGCGACTTTCGACAGTCTTCTGCTCCGTGCCTCGGTCATGACGTTGAGCGAACTCAGGCGTCTTGACTTTGGCTGCACGGTCACCCGAAGGAGACCGTACACTCGGAACTTCTCGCGGACGAGAAGCCGAGCCGGTACCTGGCTTAGCAGCAGAAACTACCAAGACCAGGCGAGGATGTACCAGCGGTAGTCCAGCACACCCTTGGTCCCCGTTCTTCTTCTTCTTCTCAGAAGAGGAGACGGGCCCCGTTCCCGAGGGAACAGGAGGACCAGCAGAAGCACCCCCCGTCACACCGGAGTGAGACGGGCCATTCGAAGGTCCCGAAGGAGCCTTCTTAGGGGGGGAGGAGGCAGCCTTCTTCTTCTTCGGCTTGGAAGCCTTAGAAGTCGAAGGGGGAGAGGCGGCAACAGACGACGAAGAAGACGACGACGACACCTTCCTCTTCTTCCTCTTCTTCGTCAGCTCTCTCAGGACGGACGTCAGGTCTTCCATCCACAGAAAAGTCGGGGCAATTGCCGAAGCAACACGCCCCGACTGAACCTGTCCGGAAAGACCTGATGCGACGTGGGCAGGGGTTTTTCAGTTTTTTTTTTTTTTTTTCACGGCAGGAGCGGCAGAACTCAACAGCAGGACCAGCAACATCAGGACCAGCAACATCAGGACCAGCAACAGCAGGAGCGTCACGCACGGCGCGCCTCGTAGGAGCGGCGCGAGCAGCTGGGCCAGCAACACTAGCGGCAGGTACGGCAGGTACGGCAGCATAGTCAGGCGTCACAGCATCTCAAACTCAGCCAGTTTCATCATCGGGACGGGGGGGCAGGTCCAGGGGAGAACTCTTTGGACAGCGAAAGTCGGGGGTTGGCAGCACATAGAAACCAGGTGGAGGTGGCACGCCCCTCTTTGGCACGGCAGCAATCGGCATTTGGATTGATGCTGTCGGGGTTACAGAAGCAATATGTTGCGTATAAACCACATGAGGAGGGGCGGCGTATGCTGGAGTAGACAAAGTATTTGTTGTCGTTGTCACTACACCATGAGTAACTACTGCCGGCCCCGCCAATCGCTGAATTAAGCCCTGGATACTGGGAGCGCCCTGCAGTCCCAATGACGCCCACACCTGCCCAAGGTCGTCACTCATAGAAGGCACACCTGAGGGAGGAACAGTCGGGTCAATTAGAGGGGCACCCTCACGCCTGGGGGAGGACGAACCCCACCCAGAGCGGACGGAAGACCCCGAATACATTTGAACATCCGGCTATCGGAGCGCCCTCCCTCCACACTTGACAGATCGAGTGAGGAGTAGGACTCCGAAACCCCCCCCGCAGGGGAAGGCGCAAACCGTGGGGGCTGAGCTGGAGGCAGGAAGGATGACGAGGTATCCGTCACCAAAGGAGTCGCTGGAGAGCTTTCCGACGACTCCTTGGTCGATCTACGCCTCTTCCTACCCTCGTACAGCACCCACTGCGCCTCGGACCAATTCTCACAAACATTGCATGGTTCGGTCCGGGAGCATTCGCGCCCCCGGCACCGATAACACAATTCATGGGGATCTATCTCAGGAAAAGAGCGAAATCCGCCGCATTACGCCCCTCCAGCCCGGGACACACTCTACGGGCAACCGGTGGGCGCGGCGAAAGCTTTTCGAGATCCATTATTCACTTCACAATACAATAATAATGAAAAATGAAAAAGAGTACTTACAATTTCATTCACAACCACTAACAAACCAGTCAGAAGAAATTGTAAAAACATCCAAAGCACACGACGAAATAGCGGGCAGAGCGATGACGAGCACGTCCTGTCACCACGGCCGAAAGCAAAAGTGATTCTTCACCGCTCGGGCGCGCGGAGCGCGCACGATCGGACAAGCAGTTAACTACCGTTCTTCCCCTTGTTCGAAGCTTACGACCGTCCCAGCTGCCGCTAGTTACCTTCCTATTGTTAAAGGACCGAGGGTTTGTATTACGTATCGGAACAACTGTAAAGTTTAGTGTTAATGTTTTCTGCCATTTTTTAATGTTTCGTAAAGTTAAGTGTTCATGTTTTCTGCCATTTGTCCTCCTCCTCTGTCATCACTTTTGGACATCGCCTCACTCAAAATGATATTGTTATGTTACAATAAAGTTTCATACATACTTACCTGGCAGATTATATACATAGCTAGACTCCGTCGTCCCCGACAGAAATTCAAATTTCGCAGCCACTCGCTACAGTAGGTCAGGTGATCTACCTGCCTGCCCTGGGCGGCAGGACTAGGAACCATCCCCGTTTTCTATCATATTTTCTCTCTTCCACCTGTCTCCTGCGGGGAGGCTGGGTGGGCCTTTAATTGTATATATCTGCCAGGTAAGTATGTATGAAACTTTATTGTAACATAACAATATCATTTTTCATACAATCAACTTACCTGTCAGATATATACATAGCTGATTGGGCACCCTTCGGTGGAGGGTAAGAGACAGCTACTATATGGAATAGACAGGTAAAACAACATCATGTGTATGTATAAATAAAAACCTTGGTTCCTACCTGATAGGTGGTAGACTTCGTGGGTGTTTGCCCAGTAGTCTGGCATCACCTCAAGAAACTTTAGCGAGATTGTGATCTATGGCCAAGAGTTCTTGTGGGTCTGCCGATGGGGTCTTACCCACTTACTCAGCAGAGCCTACAAGGACTTTGTCAATGGGTGCTGATCCACTTATATGACAATACACCTTATGAAGGAGCACACAACCAATCCTCCGACCACCTGATCCTAACCATATATGTTAGAACGAAGGATTGTTAAGAGTTTATCCCCGAACTCGTCACAACAACCGTAACTCAAAAACCACTACGCACACATACATAACTTTTTCAAAAAAAAAAAAATTTTACTCACTAATTGGATATGACAAGAGTTCTCTTATGAACAACATAGACGGCCGCCCGTGCGAGCCTGAATCCTCCATTGTTCGAAGAGATTCTCGACCATATCCAACAGAAGAACAGTATATACCATTTAAGGATTGGTGTCGGCTCCCGTACCCAGAATCGTATCTGCCGATACGATAGGACCTAGAGAAAAGCACTTCTCATACGCACACGCACGTCTTTCAAGTAATGAGTGCAAATACTGAGTTGCATCTCCAATATGTCGTATCTATAATGTTTTTAAGCGACATATTCTTATAAAACGAGAGAGACGTCGCACCGCTCTTACTTCATGAGCTTTTACTCTCAGTAGTTGTAATTGTTCGTCAGGACAGACCTTATGAGCGTCCGTAATGACGTTTCTTACAAAAGAACGCTAGAGCATTCTTGGACATCAGTCTTGTGGGGTCTTTTACCGCGCACCAAAGACCTTGTCTAGAGCCTCAACTGACGCTTCCTCTGAAGATAGAACTTCAGAGCTCTAACAGGGCATAGAGACCTCTCTGCTTCTCTGCCTACGAGACTCGACATTCCTTTGACTTCGAATGACCTAGGCCAGGGATTCGTGGGATTCTCGTTTTTTTCGCTAAAAAAACAGGGTCTTAAACGAGCAAATAGCCGAGTCTCCCTTGAATCCTACTTTTATCCTGTAGAGCTTGTAACTCACTAATTCTTTTTGCCGTCGCTAAAGATAAAAGGAATAGGCATTTTCTAGTTATGTCTCTAAATGATGCCAGATGCGGAGGCTCGAATCTATCCGAAGACAGATATTTGAGGGACTACGTCCAAGTTCCAGTTCGGAGGTACTGGTTCCTTAGACTTTGAAGTCTCAAAAGATCTTATGAGATCGTGGAGATCTTTGTTATTTGCCAGATCTAATCCTCTGTTTTCTGAATACAGCCGAGAGCATACTTCTGTATCCCTTTATTGTAGATACGGCTAGATGAGATTTTACTCTCAGGAATAGCAAGAAATCCGCAATTTCCGCTATAGGAGGTAGAGGAGGAGGACACTTCTTGGCTCTACACCACCTCTAAAGACCCTCCACTTCGACTGGTATACTTTCGTAGTGGAGGTCTGCGAGCTCTCGCGATCGCGCTTGCCACTTCGCGAGAAAAGCCTCTCGCTCTGACAAGTCTTTCGATAGTCCGAAAGGCAGTCAGAGCGAGAGCGGGGAGGTTTTGATGGTACCTCTTGAAGTGTGGTGTTTGAGAAGATCCGTCCTTCCTGGTAGGGATCTTGGAAAGTCTACGATCCACTCTACCACCTCCGTGAACCATTCCTGGGCCGGCCAAAAGGGGCTATTAATGTCATCCTCGTCTCTTTTGACGCCACAAACTTTTTCATTACTAACCCCAGGATTTTGAATGGGGGAAAAACAAAGCGTAAACGTTCTACTCGAGACCAGTTTAGCAGGAAGCGTCTACCATAATCGCTCTTGGATCTTCACGACGAGCAAAACACTGGGAGCCTTTTTGAAATGTATGTTGCGAAGAGATCCACATGAGGAGTTCCCCACAGAGACCAGAGATCGAGACACACTTCCTCGTGCAGAGTCATTCTGTATGAAGGACCTGGTTCCTCCTGCTGAGCCTGTCCGCCCTCACATTCCTTACTCCCTGTACGAACCTTGTCAGCAGGAGATGTTCCTGTGAGACGTCCAAAGTAATAGGTCTCGTGAGTTCGTAAAGGAACGAGGAGTGTGTCGAATCCCTCCCTGTTTTCCGAATGTAGGCAAGTGCGGTGGTGTTGTCCACGTTTACTTGCACTACCTTGTCTCTCACCAGAGGTTCTAGGCTCTTCAAGGCCAGTGTACGGCGAAGAGCTCTTTGCAGTTTATGTGCCAGGACACCTGTGCTGGTTCCCAGGTGCCTGACACTTCCTCTGAAGCCTAATGTCGCTCCCCAACCCGTCTCCGACGCGTCGGAGAACAACACTAGGTCTGGGTTCTGTGTTCTTAGAGAGATCCCTTTGTTCTCTTCCAGAGGTAGCAACCACCACTGTAGGTGTGCCTTTATCTCCACTGGAATGGGAAAAACGTCCGACAGTTGTCCGGTTTTCCAGCTCCAAGACTTCTGAGGAAGAATTGAAGTGGACGGATATGAAGTCTTCCTAGAGGGAAGAATTGTTCCAGCGAGGAAAGCGTCCCCAGAAGGCTCAACCATTCCCTCGCTGACGTTTGTTGCTTCTCTAAGAAGAGAGAGATTATCCGCAAACCTTTTGCGGTTCTCTCTTGCGAAGGAAAAACTTGAAAACCCCGAGAATCCATCCGAATCCCCAGATAGACTAGGTCTTGTCTGGGGGTCCAGCTGAGACTTCTCGAGGTTCACAAGCAATCCCAACGCCTTGGTCAAATCCAGAGTTAACTTTAGGTCCTCCAAGCACTGTCTCTCCGATCTGGCCCTGATGAGCCAGTCGTCTAGATACATAGAGACATTCACTTCCTTGAGATGAAGAAATATCGCCACATTCCTCATCAGCTTGTGAAGACCTGAGGAGCTGTGGACAGGCCGAAACACAAGGCTCTGAACTGAAAGAAAATCCTTCCCCCCGTCATGAAACGGAGTACTTCTTCGACGAAGGGTGGATCGGGACGTGAAAGTAGGCGTCCTGGAGATCTAGAGACACCATCCAATCTCCTTGTCGTAATGACGCTAGGACTGAAGCAGAAGTCTCCATGGAGAACTTCCCCTTCTGAACAAATTTGTTCAGAGAGCTGACGTCTAGTACTGGTCTCCAGCCTCCCGAGGCTTTCGCCACTAGAAAAAGGCGATTGTAAAACCCCGGGGGAGTTTTTGATCCACCAGTACTAGTTCTATTGCATCTTGTCCCACATTTGTTCCACCATCGATCGAAGAGTATCCCTCAGCACAGGGTCCTTGTACTTGGCTGATAGTTCCCTTGGTATTGACGTTAGGGGAGGAGTATTCAGGAAAGGGATACGATATCCCTTCCTTATGATATTCAATGAAGACGCGTCTGCGTCTATCAGTGTCCAGGCCTCCACGAATCCCAGGAGCCTGGCACCTACTGGTGCTTGGAGGAGAAATGTTTCATTTTCCCTTTTTAAAGGGACGAAAGGCGGACCTACCTCTCTTCTCTGGAGCCTTCCTTCTTGCGGGAGGTCTGGAGATCGGACCACCTCGAAGGGCTGCATAGAAGTGCTAGGTCCTCTTGTCAGATACTAAAGCAGGTTTCTTCTTCCTAGCCGACTGCGTCAGAAGATCCTGCGTCGCCTTCTCAGTTAAAGAGTGAGCCACGTCCTTCACTAACTGAGAAGGGAACAAATAGTCAGACAGAGGTGCATACAGTAGAGCTGCCCTCTGAGCATGCGAGACTGCCTTTGTTTAAGAAGGCGCCATACACCGTCCTTTTCTTCAAAAGACCTGCTCCAAATAATGAAGAGACTTTCAAAAGATCCATCCTGTACCGCTTTGTCGATGCAAGACAAAATGCATAACAGGGCTTCAGGTTCGATTCCCTCTGAATCATGAGCTTTCTTGGACATCACCCCAAGGGACCAATCTAAGAAGTTGAAGACTTCCAATACATGGAAGAGTCCCTTGAGGAGATGATCCAGTTCTGAAATACTCCAAGTAATTCGAGCAATATTGAGACTTGGACGCCTTGAAGCGTCAACTAACGTCGAAAAATCTGCCTCTGTTGTAGAAGGAGAGCGATAACCCATACCCTTCTCCCCCGTCTTGTACCATATCCTCTTTTCCCAGCTAACCTTGCTGGAGGCATGCAAAATACTGTCCTGACTAAGTCTTTCTTTCTTCTTCGACTTCATCCAGGAGTCTAAGGCGTGTAAAGCCCGCTTCATCGAGATGGTGGGCTTCATCTTCAGAAAAGACGAGGGCTTCTTCGCCTTCGCACTAGAAAAGAGCGAGCGTGGAGAAGGAGGAGCAGCCGGAGTCAACTCGTCTCCGTATTCCTCAAGAAGCAGGGTAGTCAACACCTTATAGTTGGACAAGCCCTCTCTTCCATGATCGTCATCATCCGAGTTTTCCTCAACTCGGGATATGTATATCTGAGTTTCCGTTCTCCTTTCTGAACTTTCCTCTTCTGGAGGAGACAAACTCCTGATAGGAGAGGGGCTAAGGGAATGAAACTCTTTCCTTTTTCCCGTTTTGATAGACTTGGAAGGCGTCACAACCTGCGGCTTCTCTTGAACTGTAGAAGGCATCTTGTATGACGCTTCCCGCTCTCCGAGCGTCATGTATGACGTCTCTGTTGACGTCTGATGACGCTTCGCGTCTGGAAGACGCTCCGCTCTCTAAGGGCGTCCTACTCGGCGTCACAATCTTGGACGGAGCGTCACGTCTCAGATCCGCTTGAAATGACGCTTCACTTCTCAAAGACGTCTTTCGTTTTTCTTGTCTTACAACACTCTCGTCAGCCCCCGTTCTAGTTCTCGAACTCGAAGCTCCTGCCAGAACGTTTAGCAGTTTCACATCTGTCTGACGCTTCTCTTCGAGCAGGTGAGAGAGGACGAGACTTCTTAATTGGAAGCGTCACGTCCTTCCGACGGGGGGCGCTAAAACTCCCACAAGAGATGACAGTTTGTTCCTGAACCGCCATAATTATCTTTCTTGACGCTTCTCCCACGTCTAGTGCACTGACGCCCTCTCGTCATCACTCGGGGAAGACGCATGATGGGGTACTTCCTCATAAGCGTCAGGTGACGCTGACGCCACCTTCGCTTTCTTAATAGCAGACTCGGGGCGTCATCCGAGAAGCGCTCTGGGCTCGAATCAATGTCTTGCTTCATATGACGCTTCAGCGGTCTCGATAAGTTCGACTCCTTCCACCCTCGTTTAGGTGAGGGAGATGGGAGAGGACGAGAAACCACTCGCGAAGGACGCTTTTCCTATAGCGCCCTTGAGCTGGCTGCCATGAAGCAGAGCTAGCTGAAGGGACGTCTGACCGTTGGGGATTCCCCACGACCTCCTTAAGGCTTTCGACTTTCCTTCTCCTCTGGGCATGGGAGCTTGAAGAGGTCTAGGCCTGGGAGCGCCGCAGGGACGATCAAACGCCCCCTCCACAACACTGATAGAACCTCAACTTCACGTAAAAGTTCACTATCACTAGCCTTACCTTCGAGTCAGCCATCTTGGACTTCATGTCTCTAATAGTCGCTTTCAGATTGGCGATTTCCGATGCTGAATCCGAAAAAATCGACTCTGAGAATGAGATCTATAGGGAGAATCTACATCAGTAGGTTAGAATTATCCGTGAAAGGCTCAATAGGCCTTGAACTCACACCTTTCAGTCGTCTAACTCTATCCCTCTCTAACTTCTTCAAATAAGAAGTCAAAGTCTTCCACTCTTCTGCATTCAAACCCTCGCATTCCTTACAAGTGTTAATAGCAGAACACTGAACCCCCCTACATTTACGGCATACAGTGTGAGGATCAACCGAAGCTTTCGGTATCCTCACCCTGCAGCCTACATTCACACACATTCTCACACTCACATTAGAATCAGACATACTGAGAAAAATCCAAAAGAGTTATTCCAAAAACAGTCCACAGTAGCGAATGCCAAACCACGATCCAAATACGTCACCAAAAGCCGAAAAAACGTTGATCAAAGGTTGAAAAATGAATCTAAGTCAGGAGGTAATAACAACAATGTTGATACACCGGCGACAGAGAAAATATGATAGAAAACGGGGATGGTTCCTAGTCTGCCGCCCAGGGCAGGCAGGTAGATCACCTGACTACCTGTAGCGAGTGGCGCGAAATTTGAATTTCTGTCGGGGACGACGGCAGTCTTAGCTATGTATATATCTGACAGGTAAGTTGATTGTATGAAAAGGTAAGGTTCCACATTTTACTACATAACGTACAGTATTTCTTGTACCCTGTACACCAATACCATTTATTTATGGGTACAGTCATGGTTATGTTAGGTATTGAATGGTCCAAATTGTTGTACTATTTCATTGTTTATTGGTCAATTTAGCTTTATTATAAAATTTACTGTGGTGTTTTTGTAGGGCTTGGAACGAATTAGGCAATTTACATGTAATGTACCTAGTTCTAGATACAAAAAAATCAAGTTACGAAGGCCGCTTCGGAACGGATTAATTTCATAACCTGAGGCACTATGTACTCATGTGCTGCCCGTAACTGTTTGTGGAGTGAGCGCTTAGGAACCAGGAACCGCAGCGTAGTTCAAGTGCAATTTGGAGTGAATTAAGACCAAAATGTGTATAATTACAACCAAATAACCCCTGTGGAGTTTCAGTTGTGATGGCAGTGAGGATAAAACCACCGATTACAAGGTAAAAATGAATTTCAGTTCAAACCATGACCCCGGGAATAAAAAGTTTCATACTTTCACTAATATAGACAACAAAATGTTTTATTGTGCTGATTACAACTGCAATCTTGAGTAAGATCAATAAACGTTACATACTATATACCTATGCAAACATTGTTCAAATGAGTTCTGGGAAGGCTGGGAAAGATGGTGGCTTGGCTGTGGTTACAAACGGCACGTCACGCGGTTGCCGTCATATTGGATTTCAAAACTGCCTTGAAGACATATTTTACGAAGACCTCACGTGCTTACTTTAGTTCATATGGCGCTTTCCTATAGGCACATAGGCTAGCTATCACATTATGTTGATGAAACTTCAATCTTTTGAATTGTATGCTTTCTTTTGAATTGTATGCTTAAAGATGTAATTGTATTCTTGTTTCACCAATTACTAAATATTGAGTGAATAAGGCTGGCCACGCAATGACAATGGATCGATTGCAGTGTTTCCCCCATAGGCTACTCGACAAGAGCAATCTAGGTAGGTAGTACTTAAGATTGGTATTACTACAGAAGCAATCCGCGATGGCCTAGACTATGGCAATTGACGTTTTCCTATATTATTTTTACTTACTGAACAGAATTTAAAATGACAATTTGTCGAAAATTGCATTTTTCCTAACTATACAAACCTGAGGTCCTTTAACAATAGGAAGTAGCTAGCGGCAGCTGGAACGGTCGTAAGCTTCGAACAAGGGGAGAACGGTAGTTAACTGCTTGTCCGACAGTCGCGCGCGCGCGACTGGGAGGTAAACAATCACTTTTGCTTTGGCCATGCAAAATACGCAGAGTGAGGGTGGCATGAGGAGGGACTATGTAAAGGACCTCAGGTTTGTATAGTTAGGAAAAATGCAATTTTCGACAAATTGTCATTTGTTCCGATACGTAATACAAACCATCGGTCCTTTAACAATAGGAAGACTCACTTCTTGGTGGGAGGAATCTGAGTCTTTTGATGAACAGACTGGTGTTCGTCCATCCTGGAATGCCTCCCTGGTCGTAAGAGCGAGGGAGGGATCCAAGCCTCTGTCCGATTGATCGGGGTGTGCACCGCAGGATCAATGGTCAGACCTCCTGGGCCGAGTACTAAGAGAGAGGCAAGCGTATCTCTTCGTACCAGCAAGCAAGAACTTGTTCCTGTTTGCAAGAGGCAACATAAAGTATGGGTTGTCTCAAGCTGGCATCCACTTCCTCCCCCTTGTTGGAGGAAGTGGTGGATATACGCTCCTATCCCTAGTGAAAGGGATAGGATGGGGCTCTGTTAAGTAGCTCACCTGCATCTTGTCCTTATCCAGCAGGGTGACGACCGTGTCCCTCTAACCACAGGTAGAGGGGAAGAAAAAAATGGGAAGAGGAGCCAGTCACACTCTCATTCACCATCCATTCTTACGGTCACACCAGGACTCGATGCTGTTCAGCCTACGAGGGTCGGGTTCGCTACACAACGTGTTGAGCAGCCACCACGGGTCCCAAGGAAAAAGATCCAAGGACCTGTGGGCAATATCCCGAAGGTAGAAGGAAGGGCATGTGGTCTGGTTGGACCAGACCCCTGCCTTCATACCTGCGCCAAGGAGAAGTTCTTGCGGACAAGGCAGCATCTCCTTCGCATCGAAGGCGGTGAAGTCCATTAGGGAGGGGATTGTGAACGACTCGAACCAATCGTCAGGGACCGAAGGTTCTGAGTCTTCGCTAACGAAGTTCGGTACGAAATCGAGCGTCACGGATCCCCATCCCCTGGGTGGCTTGACTTCGCAGGAGAAGTCATGCAGTTCCTCAGAGGAAAAGAAGGAAATAGTCGCATGACCTATTCCTCTTCTCTACTTCGGTGATGTCCAGTACCCATACTGGTCTGTCCGTTTGCCACGAAGTCTCTCGCATCCTCCTATCCCCATGCAGCGAAGTTTCTCGGTAGTGGATAGGACACCGACACTCCATGGTGGGTGTCAATGGTATGGTACTGTGACAAGCTATTAAAACGAAGTAATGATTGCTCTGTAACAACCGAACTAAGTCAACAGCGTAGTTCGTACTGACTCGGTGGCCGCTCTGACAGCTGCCGACTGACTGCGTTCGGTAGGAGGCAAGTTTGTCAAGCATCCGAGTAAGTCACGTGACCTTCGCCTTTAAAGGGTTATGCCGAGAGACCAAACAAAATAATGTATTTGTTTGTCACCAATGCCGGACAGCGAGGTGATGATTCTCTTAAGGCGATGTTACCCAACAGGCGAAAGTCAATTGCCTTCTAGAGACCGAGGTCCCTGAAGGTAAAACATCTCATGGTTGTTGAATCTCAGCTAAGGAGAAACAACACTATGTACCGTTGAAGACGAAGGTAGATATTGAATGCCTACGTCTTCACATATGAATCGAGAGAAGGATCTCAAGATTCATAACCTGTGCTTACAAATGACTGAAAACGCTAACCGCTATTCATTGCTGTCCGGTGAGAAGTCGTAGTTGCAATGAAAGAACGGGGCGTTCTTTTTTCGGTAATGAAAACACAGGTGAAAGCCGCCTGAAGAACTGCTTCTCATGGGCTGAAACATTTGGAAGTAGAGCTGTCAGGTCGGAGAGTAGGCGATGTCTTCTTACACATCTTGTAATTCGGGTTGAACAATGAACAATGTACACCTACGAATACGAGATATTTTGAAGACAAACTCAGATGTCTGCAAAATCATTCGCATTATCGCAGTGCGATGCAGCGGGAGACTTGTACAGACTTCTGTTACCGTGCGGTAAACAGAAAGATGAAAGAGTCCAAGAGATATCTCTGTTGAAAATTCTCGCAATGTCGAAGGCGATGGAATCTAGCGTCACAGCAGTAGATGGTCCTTCATTATTGCGAGAATCCCGTTAGTCAGAGACTTAAGTCCATGATTGTTGGGCAGAGATACGGTTCGGTAGTCAATCAAAGCAGGGGAGAGAGAGACATACATGACCGTGCATCTCGGAGGCCCAGTTGATACTGAGCTGCTATCAGGCAGTTCAATACGCAGTGGTTGAGCCTGAGCTCTCGCTGACTCGTCATCCTGAGTTGCCAGGTAATCCATTATTCCACGAAGGAATGCGTTCGGCTAGAACTACCGAGCATAAAAGATATGCTCGGGCAATTATATTTAGGCGAAACGAATTTCGGTAAATATAAAAGTGAAATGGTGTTGTCGTGACAAAACCATAAGTATATAAAATTGAAACTGAAAACTCCTGGGAGGTTGCAGCAACCCCGAGTTGCAGTTCAATTAGAATACTTCTCTTATAAGTCGCAATCCGTAGATTAACTAGGATATGCGCCTACCCCTCGGACAATTCACTGCTTAGTAGAATCATGTCGCGAGGTTAATATACGTAGTATATTTGTAGGATTCTGAACAACGATCTCCATCCTAAATTCTTTCCTTCAAGAAAACAAAATAAGGATTGGAGATCGACCACCTTCGTTCTCTATCAAAAGAGAGTGCAAGGAGAAGTCTTCCTCGAAGGAAAGCTTCAATGGTGAACAGAATACTAAGACGATAGTTCAAGCCAAACTGGATATTCCCGTACCGATCTCCTCTATTCAGGTTGGTCGCCTACTGTGAGATAGTTTCTTTCAGCAGCAGTCTTCTTCCCAATGCTAGAAATTCCAGGAATTCGAGCATAGGCGAGGTTCCCGATTATCGTGTAACATATCGGGGATTCTCGTGCTCGCTCACTTTGGACTCGTCTCGCTCACTTTGGACCGTGGTCTCGCGTAAGTGTTTGAAGATCGTAAAAAACTCGAAACACTCTGAATGCGCTAGAAATTCCGTAGATTCTAAGCAGTCTGCGAAACCCCCACCGAATTCGTCAAACGATATCGGCTGGTGGTCCTCTCGATTCCCGTAGAAATCGAGAATGGGGCAGGATTCCTCCTCAACGACCGGGGCTTACGTCAGGTAGGACCCGAAGGTCCCCCGGTAGCGCAGTCCCGAACGTGGGATCCTACAAAGAAATCTCTGTAGGATTCCTTCCCCGTTTCCCTCGTAGCCGTAAGGAGAGAGGGAATGGGGGAGGAATTGGATACTCGCTCGCCTTCCCAGTGGAACTAGCAGTTGGAGAAGAGTAGGAGCAGCCATCGCCTTGCGGCGATGGCCTCTCAAGAGTCTGGGAAAACGTATCGTCAGGAGAAAACGTTTTCCCGCGGAGGGTTACGAACTCTCACTGTAGGTAAGGGTCTGCCGCCACTGTGAACGTCGTCTGGGTGGGGCTGATCGACACCTGACAGGAGAGAGCCGATACCGTCCTCCGACTCATTCCAGTCCTCGTCTGAGGTCGAAACCTCTCCAGGAGGACCGAAGGAGTATTTAAAACGGTGTCGAAGACACGTAGAAACGCGCTGTTCGCAGTAGAGGAGGTGGAAGTAGCTTGATCGACCGGCCAGAACTGAGAGAGCCTTCTTGTCCGGAGACGAGAGACACTGGTTCGAGACAGAATCGGCAACAAGCTCCGATCGCGGCAGACCCACCGTCGGTTTGGGTTCCCTCTCGGGACCCCAAAACGACTCGAGCAAGAGCGTGGGCTCTGCTGGTAGGGAGCGGCAATCCTTCCGCAGGGTCATTATGCTGACGAATCAGCTTAATGACTTCTGCGAATTCCTCTGTATCTCGGGAGTAACCGCGTCTGCGGAGTAGGACCTCCAGTCCCTCCAACAAGAACAGATCCCGAGATACTTCCTCCTTCAGAAGGAGGAACAGCGGCAGACCCCTGACGGTCGCCTCCAGCTAATTGCGCGTATGTCCTGGTCGGTCCTAGAACCGTGCCTGGTCCATACGGCGTCATAGCGGGATCGCGAGCGGCGCACCTCTCGCGATCACTCATAGGTACCTCGCTCCTCCCGGTGTAGCCCGAGGAGGGTTGAAGGTACAGGAGAGGCAGACCTGACGCTCCCCCCTAGCTCGCTGGCAGGACCAGCATGCTTGGAGGGCTGCTGCTGATCGTCAACCCGCGGTGGCGATCGAGCAGCAGGCCTAGCCTTGACGCTCCGCCTGTGGGGCGAGAGGCTTGGCTGAGAACGTCGACGCTGATCTCTAGCGTCAGGCGAGCTGTTTGCTGGTTACCGTCTCCGCCCGTCCCGATGGGAGCGGCGTCAGGTGACCTGCTAGGCTCGCTGTCGCGGTGAGACCGGCGAGCGTCCTCTCGGCGCGTCGAGCCGCTGGTACCAGCCGTGGCTGGTACCGACGACCGCGGGGACCCCTTCCTCGCCTCAACCCGTGGCTGGTCAGCGACCGTCACGTCAACGCCCGAGCAGCCAGCTGGTCGCTGCGAGAGCGTCCACTGGCCTAGCGAGAGTCCGTCTGCACGACACTCGCTAGTCTTCTGCTCCGCGCTTCGGTCTTGGCGGCGAGCGAGCTCCGAGTGTCAAGGACTTTGGCTGGACGGTCTCCCGCGGGAGGACCGTTCCACTGACGGTACTTCTCGCTAACAAGAAGCCGAGGCGGATCCTGGTTTAGCGGCAGAACCGCTAGAACCAGGCGAGGAAGTGCCAGCCGAAGCTGGTACTCCTCTGGTCCCCGTCTTCTTCTCCTTGGTAGAAGAAAAGATGGGCCCTGTTCCCGAGGGAGCAGGAGGACCAGCAGAAGAGCTCCCCGAATCGCCGGAGCGAGACGGGCCCTTAGAAGGTCCCGAAGGAGCCTTCTTAGGGGGGCCCGGGGGGACCCGGGTTACCAGCTGGTCGCTGCAAGAGCGGCCGCTGGCCTGGCAAGAGTCACCTGAGCGTCTCTCACCAGCCTTCTGCTCCGTGCCGCGTCTTGGCGCCGAGCGAACTCTGGCGCCGAAACTTGGCTGCACGGTCTCCCGAGGGAGAACGTACACTCGGGATCTCTCGCGAACGAGAGACCGAGCCGGAACCAGGCGTAGCGGCATCGCCGCTAGCACCAGGCGAGGAAGTACCAGAGCTAACCGATACTCCTCTGGTCCCCGTCTATCTCTTCCTTACGGAAGGGGAGACCCCGGCGGGCCCCGCTGCAGGAGGAGGAGCAGGAGGACCAGCAGAAGGACCCCCCCGTCCCACCGGGGTGGGACGGGCCCTTAGAAGTTCCCGAAGGAGACTTCTTAGGGGGAAGGCTTCCTTCTTCTTCTTCGGCTTATGGGCCTTAGAAGTCGAAGGGGAAGAGGCAACAGCAGACGATGAAGACGAAGATGACAGCTTCCTCTTCTCCTCTTCCTCGTCAGCTCACGCAGGACAGTCGTCAGGTCCTCCATCCAGGAGGGAGCCGGGGCAGTTGCCGAAGCAACAGGGCCCGACTGCACCTGTCCGGAAGGACCTGGGACTGGGGAAGACACACCGTGGGCAGGACCAGCATGGACAGGCACAGGAATCAGGAGCGACAGGAACAGCAACCAGCTCAGGAGCGGCAGGAACAGCGGCAGCGGTAGACCCAGAAGGGACAGCCAAGCCAACAGCGGAATCACATCAGCGGCAGGTACGGCAGGCCCAGCGATCGCCTCGTAGAATCATCGGCTAGCCAGCGGAACCTGGGTCCTGGCGGCCGGTCCATGGGCGAGCTGCTGGAACAGCGGAAGTCTGGGGCAGGCAACAACGAAGAAAACAGGCGGCGGCGGCAACCCCACCTCGGTACGGCTGCGGCCCTAGTAGCGGCAGACGGCGTCATCGACACAGAATGGGGAGTGTAGACCAGGAGGGGTGGGGGGGGAGCAGCATAAGCGGTCCGTGGTAGTAGTGGAGACCGCCCCAGACCTCGCTAGACGCTGCAGCAGCCCGTGGGATGCTAGGCACGCCCTGACCTCCGCGGTGGGTCCATACCTGTCCAAGGTCGTCTCCCACGGATGTAGCACCTGCGGTAACATAGATAGATTAGTAAGAGGGGTTCCCTCACGCACGGGGGGAAGGAACATGCCCCACCCCGAACGCAAGGAAGACCCCAAATACAAAATACAACGAAGAAGCTGAGCGGGGGGCAGGAAGGAAGACGAAGAATCGGATACCAAGGGAGTCGCGGGAGAGCTTTCCGACGACTTCCTGGCAGACCTTCGCTTCCCCTACCCCCGCACAGCAGTGAAAGTAATATGAAAATGAAACAGAATACTGCCCTTGCGATTCACTTCATAGAACTTAAAGGGGAAAAGATCAATTCCCGGGTAAGAACGGAAACTTGATCCAATAATATGATGCTATCATAAAATATATATGAAAATGAAAACAGAATACTGCACTTGCGATTCATTTCCACATAAAAAATCGTAAGGATCAATTCCCGGGTATGAACGAAAATTGATCCAAATTAAATTTCATGCAAATAAATAAATGAAAATGAAAAGAATATTGCAATTGCGAATCCATCCTTTCATTGCATTCTAATATACAAATTAAAAGGCTCGT
Organism: Macrobrachium nipponense; assembly: GCF_015104395.2. Lineage (NCBI taxonomy): Eukaryota > Metazoa > Arthropoda > Malacostraca > Decapoda > Palaemonidae > Macrobrachium > Macrobrachium nipponense. Next base: position 46,325,216 of record NC_061093.1, on the reverse strand, counting down.
GCCGAGCGCAATCACACTCTCGGTAACGAAACGCCAAAGGGCAAAAATATAATGAAAAGAGTACTTACATTTTTCAATTTTACACACTTTGCCCAAAAATACATGACTCGGCGCGAGCGCGCCCGCCCTCGGCACCGAGACATAATTTCAAGGGTTCAATTCATGAAAAGAGAGGAAATCGCCGCATCTACGGCGATAACTCCATGTTGGTTCATAATTAAGTAATGAAAATGAAAACAGTGTACTTACAGTTTCATTTTCAAGTCAAACAAACCATTAGTAGAAAACACTCGCCGCATCTACGGCGATAACTCCATGTTGGTTCATAATTAAGTATGAAAATGAAACAGTGTACTTACAGTTTCATTTTCAAGTCAAACAAACCATTAGTAGAAAACACAATATAAACAAAGCATACGACGATGAAGCGGCAGAGAGCGATGACGAACCCGTCCTTCACACCCACGGCGGCCGAAAGCAAAAGTGATTTGTTTACCTCCCAGTCGCGCGGCGCGCGACTGTCGGACAAGCAGTTAACTACCGTTCTCCCCTTGTTCGAAGCTTACGACCGTTCCAGCTGCCGCTAGCTACTTCCTATTGTTAAAGGACCGATGTTTGTATTACGTATCGGAACAAGTAATATTTATTCGGATGACTGTAATTACCTAACCCCCAGGGGACAGTAATGGCCCCTGAGGGTTAATTACATTCGTCCAAATAAATATTCCTTAAAATTCTTGTTCAGTAGGTAAAACTGCATAGAAATCCTGCAACTGCCATAGTCTGGGCCGCCGCATAGGTACCCTAGATCTACCCTAAGATTTACCATAATAAAATTCATAAGTGTCTCGGAAACTAATATACTAGCACCTAGGGGGAAACATCAGTACAGGCCAACCCTCATCACGGTGAGACGGGTCTTATTCACTCGATATTTAATTGGTGAAACATGAATACATTGCAACTCTAAAGCATACCATTTAAAAGAACTGAAGTTTTCTCAACATATTGTGATATATGAAAGCCCCATACGAACTAAAATAAGCTGTGAGCTCTTCGTAAAATATGTTTTCAAGGCAGTTTTGAAATCCAATATGGCGGCTACGTTTTTCATGGACGGTTCTCATCAGTGACGGACACCATCTTTCCCCAGCCTTCCCAGCACTCATTTGAACAATGTTAGCGTATGTATGTAACGTTTATTGATCTTACTCAAGATTGCAGTTGTAATCAGCACAATAAAACAACATTTTGTTGCCTATATTAGTGAAAGTATGAAACTTGTTATTCCCGGGGTTATGGTTGGAACTGAATTCATTCTTACCTTGTAATCGGCGGTTTTTATCCTTACTGCCATCACAACTGAACTCCACAGTGCTTATTTGATTGTTATTACACACCATTTTGGTCTTTTGGTCTCAGTTCACTCCACATTGCAACTTTAAAACCCGTTGCTGTTCCTGGTTTCTAAGCGCGCGCGCCATAAACACAATTACAAACAGCAGACGACGACAGACGACGAAACTGCAAAGTTTTATTCCTAAACTGTTTACTTACTCGTTATTTAGTTTAAATTACATTGTTATTTAAAAATTTTGATTTAATTCATGTATATTATCCCTTTTTTGCAACCAAATTACCCCGAAAAATTACAGATATTTCTAACGTAGATAAAATCAAATGTTTCTAACGTTTTCGTACATCTGGCTGCCGAAAACCATAGAGGAACGAATACGGAAAAGTGCATAGAGGAACGACTACGTTTTTTTTTTTTTTTTTTTTGCTTTTTTTCTTTTTTGTTTTGCTAGCACTTTTCATTGATTTCAGTCTTTATTAGTATTTTGAATTTCTTAAATAATCGTATGCCAGAAATAAATGTAACCTTTAATGTTTGCATGCTTTAATGTTTGCATGCTAGAATGGCAAAATCATCGTTGCCACATTAGTGGAGGCTTCACACATACGCCGTTCCATTATCCTGTTAAGCGTCCGCCCCTGATGAGCTCGCTGCTAACGTACCGTCACGCTTTTTTTGTAATCAGGATCATAGCACTGATGATAGTTTTTCAAAGTTAATATTGATTTTTATGCTTGTTATTCATACTGTAATTAACTGTTGGAAATTCTCTCTCTCTCTCTCTCTCTCTCTCTCTCTCGGAGTCCAGTCACTCGGCAAAGAAAAGTCATCTTCACTCCCGCAATTGGAAGAAAAGTTTGTATCATCACTGGAGGATTCAGAACTAGAGCTCTCATCATCAAATAGGTTATCAATATCACACTCCTCATCTAGTATTTGATTGATCTCACCTAAAGAAATATGGCCTCCTCTTTGGGACATTCATTGTGAAAGACGCGAAATCCAATTTGTCTCGATAAACGCCCGAAGCGTATTGAAAGAAAACCAACAGGGACAGGCAGTTTTCTAGCATAAGCGACCACCAGGAAAGAGTTGCCAGGCTGGAAATAAGTTTCCCATGTGCTGAGAGTGTTACCAAATGATGTTCCTACACTTTCTATGCGAGTAAACGTATTATTACGGGGCTGACGACTTGACAAGCACAGTTAAAGTCTTGAACGTAATATCCCGTTGAAGGCGCTACCGAGTAGATCGCGGTAAACGTATTATTACGTGGGTGACGCTTAACAGGTTATAAACTGTTTCCATGAATTCTAGTTGTCATAGTAATGCAATAATGATAAAATTGCTTTAATATTTATGATATATACTTCCAATACATAGCCTAATTTCACCAATTTCAACGTTTTGTGTGTAGTCTTACCCACCCCGTTTTTGGAGGGTCAACACATACCGAATGGCAACAGAGAGAGAGAGAGAGGAGAGAGAGAGAGAGAGAAAGGAAGGCGGAGGAACGAAGAAGAAAAGGATGGGGGGGGGGGGGGGTGGGGGGGGGGGGTGGGGGGGGGGGGTTGGGGGTTGGGGAGAGGGTATGGAGCTTTATACGCGTGTTCGTATCCATGCATAATGGAGTTTTTGTCTCTTGGTACAAGGACAAGTGTCGTTATTCTTTACGATTAGTGATTCACGATACCCTTATAAATTACGGCACTGGGTGTAATGCACTATAGCAAAATCTCGTTCTGTTAAGAGTGTTCGTTACAGAAATAGGTATTGCCCAAAAACCTGCTTGCACTGTCTCTGAAACCCATAGTAGACATGCTGCTTAGTTTGTCAATCAAGTTTTTTATAACCAAGTTTTTTTATTTTTTTACAAGCTAGCTATTGAAATAAATTTTTATTTTTTCTCAGTCAAACATATGCCCCTCAATGCTAACTTTCCTCTTTTAACGACTTTCTGGTCATTGCAATTCGGCCCCCATAATTTCTTATGGTGCGAAAACAGACAAGAGGCCCATCCATGGACCGAAAACGATTGCGTCACACTACGGCGATAATCCAGCAGTAAAACATCTTCATATATCCAAAAAGTAAATAATAAAGATATATATGCGCATTACGATTATAACAATTACATGTATAGCTGTAACAATCTGCATGAATAACTGTAAACTTCTGCAATGACAGTTGTATAGCAATTATTTACAATAGGTACGAAAGTCAAGATGTCGTGACGTCATAATACAGAACTTGAAAGAACGTTTCTAATTCAGAAAAAAATAATTACTTAAATTTGAGTCAGAGTCGAGTTACTTTTTCAATAACGAATATTTTCAAATTAATCATCATAAATATGTAAAATATTGATGTTTTACTACTTATTTAAAAATTAGCCAAGAGCACGCTTCTCGTCATCTTCTACCCCAACAGCTGTTTACGCCTGGCTTGTTGTTGATGAGAAATCGTGTTTCGATTGTTGTGATAAAAGTGCTCCAGCGTCTGTGGGTACAAGTGGTGTGCGGATTTATCACAGGAAATGGTTAGTTTATTGACACAAGCTACTCCGTAAACATCGAGATGGCGTCAATCTTAAATAAATACCTCGAGTTGTAAGTAAAAATGTTGAACGCGTTTTGGTGAGAATTTTGCACTACGTTTGAGACCGTTTTCAGTACCCTCTGTTTAAATCTTAAAATTTGGCCTTAATTTCTAACTTTGGGGAAAATACTTACTTCGAAAGGAGAGTAGAGGTCTTTAGCTCCGTTTCTCACCAACAACAAGTCGCGACTGATGCCCATCTCGGGTGTCAGGACGCGTTATAATGTACTTTTTCGGAGGTGGCTTGCATTGTAGGTAGGTAGGGGGCCTGCGTGGGCTGCTGTGATGATCTACCCTATTAAGGCTATGTACTGAAGAATAGAAAGAACGGGGTGTCTTGAACTCCCATCATTGTGCCCTACCTAGACTAGGCTAGGTAGGTACACGTATGTGAGGGTTGTCATACCTAGGTAGTAGGCTATCTGGGTAGGTAGGCTACCTAGCCTAGTTGGGTTGCAGACCGGGTGGAAACTGTAATAAACGGGTAAAACAATTAACAGTCATAAACCGATAGATAAACTTAAGCAAGGGTACGTCTTAAATGTATTGGTAGTGGAAGTATAATAGTAGGTAGTCTACCGAGTACCCTGCACAGCACGACCACATAGGGTACCTACCTAGCCTAGGTACTACCTACCTAGTCAGGGGTAAGTAACGTAAGATTTGTTAGGCTATTTTTCCGTCGTAGCCCAACCAACCTGAGGGTCCTGACCACGAAGATGAATCAGTTATAAGACTACTAGAAAGTTTTTAACAGAAATCCACTAGCACAACTTACTCGTAACCTCTCAGATTTTAAAATTGCTCAACGTTATTGTCGGGTCCCCGCTCAGTAGTTTGGTCGTTTCGTGCGCATATCAGTTTTAATTAAAATCCTGTTACTCTTGTAACGGCTCCTCAATTTCTTGTAATACTCATTGGGTTTTAAGTGTCTGGATATTGTGATTCAGTGGCAATACCTCTTTTTCCTGCATCAAAACCATCTACATTTAAAACAAAATTAAAAACCATCCACATTTCACAGAAAAAAATTAAAATAAGCACTTCCATCATTGTGCCGTATATCTAATTGTAAGATTTTTTTTATTGATAATCTAAAATTGCCACTAATGCAAATGAATTGCGGCATATTTCTTTTTAAATACTCCTTTTTTTTTATTTAGTAACGCTCTCATTGCTCTCTCATTCTTCTTTCCATTAATTCTGATCTCATTGCCCTTTTGTATTTGATTCATGCGTTGGAATTGCCTAATTTCTCCTATCTTTTCTTTAGCTGAATAGACGATAGACGTACTATGGCCATTAGAAAATTTTACAGACGCCAAGATTTTTTGGAATAAAATATTATTACGATACGATGATAAAAGGTTACATTGAGAGACTGACCTGACGAAAAGCTGCCATAGGAATTGGTAATAAGGATATATTTTCTTGTATAAAATGGTAAGGGTAATAAAGGCAACTAAGAATTATGGGAACATTGCCTTGTTGAGTGAAACGGGGAAGCGCATGACAGATTTTGATTAGAATTGATGACAAATAAATGAAATCTGATAATAGAATAGTAGTGTTATTTTAGACAAGGAAGAGGGCTTGTACAGTGTTATGAGACAGTTTTGCAAGAAAACTGTTAGAAAAGTGAAAACGCCATAACCAAGATACAATGTAATTTGTAACAAAACTGATACACAGGAAATGTAAAATGTGTTAGGATGTATGGCATAAAACGCATGACAGATTTTGATTAGAATTGATGACAAATAAATGAAATCTGATAATAGAATAGTAGTGTTATTTTAGACAAGGAAGAGGGCTTGTACAGTGTTATGAGACAGTTTTGCAAGAAAACTGTTAGAAAAGTGAAAACGCCATAACCAAGATACAATGTAATTTGTAACAAAACTGATACACAGGAAATGTAAAATGTGTTTAGGATGTATGGCATAAAATGAAAATTGCCGAGTGATTTACTATTATAATTTTCATCTTTTATACTATTAGTATTATACTATTGTTATTATTATTGTTGTTGCTTTTTTTTATCTATCACAGTCCTCCAATTCGACTGGGTGGTATTTATAGTGTGGGGTTCCGTAGCATCCTGCCACCTTAGGAGTCCAGCACTTTTCTTACCATGTGCACTGTTTCTAGGAGCACACTCTTCTGCATGAGTCGATCCTGGAGCTACTTCATTCTTTAGTTTTCCACCAGGACCCTTGGGATCGTGCTAGTGTAAGGACAACGCTTATTCATAATTTTTCTCTGTACATAATTCATCATTCGCGTTGTTCTCACTTCCCCCTGAGAAAGCATTCAGCGGGCTTTCGTCAGTGGTATAAAGCTTATATAACCACATATTGTGTACTTTTATATTTTTGTATTTTATGTCTCTCAAGAAACACAAATCGGGTCTCGCCGGCCGGCCCACTTTTTCTCTCTCGCGGGTCGGTGACCACATAATAAAAATCAGTACACTTCTACCTGCCTCTTTGTCAACCTCTCACAACTGGTGACCTCCCCGGTTTGGACGGTGACCCCAAGCGGTTTTGGCTCAGCCATTAAGGGACTCACTACCGCCGCTCACCTTCAGAGATCTTTAACGGACTCATACGGCGCCTCAGTATAGATCTCTGAAAGCTCCTACCGTGGAAAAAAAAACCAACGCCTCTAACGGACTAAATACGGCATACCTGCCCAAGGTGTGTTCAGGCGTTTTCCTCAAACGGTTTGGCCCGCCATTCACGACTCTGTCGACCGTTTTTGTGAGGAGAGGACAATGGGCGCAAACAGTACCTCGCGGGAAACCTCGCGGGAAACCCGGGCCTCCCCCACCCAGCGACGGACTCTGACACAGCGGCCGCTCAAGCTGTCAAATTGCCCCCCTTCACAACGGCTGACCCGTTTTCTGGTTCTTCCGAGCCGAAGGGTTCCATTCGGATCGCGGGGCTCACAAACAAAGTGCTGCAGGCTGACCTCGTCGCAGCGGCTCTCCCGACAGAGGTGCTCGGCCGAATATCTAACTGGCTGACCGGTCGAGCACGAATCGGACTTGTCACGCTCGACGAGATAAAAGAAAGGCTCTTGACAGCCTATTCCGTGGCCTATCGCTGAAAGGGTCCGCCGCCCGCGCCCTCGACTTAGTCGCGAACCCCATGCGCGGCGCCGCCACACCCAAGATGCCTGGGACACTGTGATGGGCCTCGTCCGTCTGCCCGAAATAGGCCCCGACGGAAAACAAAAAAGGTAGAAACCAGACTTCATCATGGACGAGGACCTCGCAGGACGCGGATTCCACAGGTGGGCGCCTCAATCTTCCTCGGAAAAAAGCGACTCCTTCGATCGCCAAACCTCCTAGCCGGAGCCGCGGCCGCCCTCGAAAGACGGTCGAACCCCCCGAGGATCACCTCAGGGGAGGCATCCCGTCCCCGGAAAACCCCGAGGATCTACCACAACAACTAAAATCACGCAACCCGAGGGCGCCTCCGCCGTCCAGCTCGCTTCCGCGAGTGACTACCCGAAGTACAAAGAAGTCAGCCAACAATCATACCTAATTATTGTCTTAGGGGGGGAGATATTGTAAGGACAACGCTTATTCATAATTTTCTCTGTACATAATTCATCATTCGCGTTGTTCTCACTTCCCCCTGAGAAAGCATTCAGCGGGCTTTCCGTCAGTGTATAAAGCTTATATAACAATATTGTGTACTTTTATATTTTGTATTTTATGTCTCTCAAGAAACACAATCGGGTCTCGCCGCCCACTTTTTCTCTCTCGCGGGTCGGTGACCACATTTCCGTCCGCTGCTGTATATTTATATTTCCCTTGACTGTAATAAAAATCAGTACACTTCTACCTGCCTCTTTGTCAACCTCTCACACTAGTCTTCCTAGATTATGGGTACAATTTCCACTGGCATATCCCATATCCTTCTTATTTCTATTTTCAGGTTCTAATACTTATCCATTTTTTCCCTTTCTTTCTCTTCAAATCTGGTGTCCCATGGTATTGCGACATCAATGAGTGATACTTTCTTCTTTTTTTTCAATCAACAATTTACTTCATCTGAAGCATACTCTCAAATGTCAACAGCAGGGCCAGGAGTAGTACACGAGCCACTCTGTGGTGCCACAGAGTGGCGACAGTGTGTGGCTTCCCATAGGTTTCCATTGTTTATAGGCTGTAGTAGGGGTCAGCGAAAGCTCGTCACAGACGCTCGTGTCCTCGATATAGCTTATAAACAATGGAAACCTATGGGAGCCACATCCCCGCCACACACCGATGCCACTTTGTGGCGCCACAGAGTGGCTCGTGTAGGTCCTCCTGGCCTAATAGGAGTAGGTTCCTCTAGATAACCCTAGACCAATATGAAAACAAGACAACACCCTGGATTACGTAGCTTCAAGAATATTTGGAATTAAACACGTATGAAGACAAAATTAAACAGATAGAAAATAAACTAACAATCTAGGGAAGAAAAGTCAACAATGAATGTGTACAAGAAATTTATGAAAAGCATTGCAAGGGACACGTGATAAAATAACACCAAAAAGATAATGTTGATTGACTGAGCTAGACTAAGACGCTGAAGAGATACAAAAACATTTGGAGCACTTTTTACTTCATTGCACAGATACAATAATAACAGGAAACGATTTAGCTTTAAGCAGCAGCCATATCAGGAAAATGAAGATGACTAAAAATGAACTAATAGTCATTACCTTACTTTACAACGATCTCTCTAGCAAGAAAACCGAGGGTAGGAAAGCATTTATCAAAAGCATATGGTACCGCAAAACATAAAAACAAGCACAAAGGCAAACTAGGATAAACAAGGGAGCCGATTCAGAGACGTCTGCCTCATATTACTACTACTACTCTTTGTTAAGTCTTATCATTGACGTTTGACAAAGCAACAGTAGTCTGGGGAGTGCCGGGTGACAAGTATCTTTTTACATAGATAACGTGACAAGTGCAGTAGCTTATTATTTGGAACAAAGAGGGAAAAAATGGCTGTTGCTTGCGATTCTATAGAACCACTCTTACAAGAGCTGGTTTCTAACTTGAGACATGTAGAGGAAGTTCTCTCATTTGTTGGGATATACTACATTGGAAAACTAACTCTTAGTGCTTTGTACAACGTATTGGATGGCATGAGAATCCATGTTATCTCCAAGCTTTTTGCACCCAAATTAACGCAAAAGTATGGCCAGTGGGCAGGTATGGTTCTAATGTGTTGTCTTACCCTAAATTTACTCTAGGCTACATGTAAAATAACGAGCCCCAATAAACAAGTTTCTTATAGGTAGGTACCTACTTGATCAAAGTTAGCCTAACCCAATACCCTAGTCTTTATTAGTAAATGATGCAAGTTTGTGGCTTGCTTCATCTTGCACTAGACCGTATGTAGGCGTAGCCAACAATTCTGAAGATGTCATTACCCTACTACTATTACTATGTCCTGGCATAAAGAGGACACTTTAATGGTTAATGCCACCATGGCATGACTAGGCCAATGATATACCTAAGTTTTTTCCTCTATCACTGCTAGTCACAATGGTACGATATTAACCAAGAAAACATCCCCATAGCTAACGGAAGTGTTTCTTATGACATGCAAATTGTTATTAGGTAAAGAATTATTAAAAGTGCTATGGGTGAATTCTAGAAGCACCACAGTTCTATTGAGGAAAATGATAAAAAGCTGCTACTTGGGTAATAATTGTCAGAATGAGAATGAATGAATCATGAAATATGGGCTAAAAAAACCAAAAACTGGTGCACTGTCAGCCATTCAGCACTTAAAGTAAGCTGAAAAGGAGTTTGAAGAATACTGTACAAGAATATAAAGGCGATATGTGTCTGGGAGAAAACCCTAAAGTTGCATGGAGTTATAGTCAGAAGGTCAGACAGCTAGATGCAAGAAATGAAGCATGAATGTAGATAAAGTGGAAGGTCAAAAAGTTAGTGCAGGTAGAGGGTGAAGGTATGCAACACCCTTTAGTATAATACCTACTGTGTACCATGAGTGATGCATTGATGGCATTCCCCCCAACAGTCGTTATTAGTCAGCGTAATGAGAAAAATGTTCCTAAACTTAACATGGAACTGTTTAACCCACTTATATTAAGAATTATATGTACTTTTGTGAGCAACTTAACTTCTGAATTCTTTTGTAAAATTCCTACTTAACTAACATCTTGGAAAATTATAAGACTAGTTACACACTGTCAGAGCTTACATTTTTTATAAGTTGTATATGCATATTGTAATAAATAGTGTAGAATTTTATTTAACTGATTAAGGTATGCTTTGCTTAATACATTTTCTTTTTCAGTTTTGGCAGGGATCAACGGCAGAATTGGAGAGGCTTTTGCCACTGAGTTTGCTAGAAATGGTATGAATATAGTTATGTTGTCTAACTCACTTGAAGAAATGAAGAAAATAACACAGAAGATTGGTAAGTACAGTAGTATTGTAAAGACTATGAAAATAGAAATATAATATTTATTTATTTTAAACTTACCTTCCCATTATGATATTTATAAAGTCCTGTGTCACCAGGAGGACAACAGAATATAAACACAAAATATTTTAGGATTGCATAGTTATACCATTTATTGAACCCATCCCTTCAGGGTGAACCATGGTTCATGTGTCTGTTATTTGCAATTCTGTTTCTGTCCACCTGAGTGGTGAGGTTATGGGGATGATTCATTATTAAAGAAGTATTCAAAAAATTTAATTATAAAAATTTCTGTTCTTGGAATTAATCTTACCTTTCTATTATGATAGCTGATTCCTACATTCAAAAGGAAAATAAATTCCATTCTGAATGAGATGTTACTTGCTTAACAATTAGAGTCCATCAACTGGTATTGCTGCCAGTTTAGGACTAATTTCTTAAGCCAATAGGACATCTAAAAATATGTAGAGGTTGTTTGCAAAAGAAGTCATTCTCAGTATAATGAAAGTGGGGAAAAGGGCCTCAACCTAGGCCCGCAGAGCACCGATGGCAGAAGTATAAAGTCCTTTGCCTAGCACTATGAACCTAGACAGGAAACCTAGAGAGAACTACCCTAATCATTCAGAATATGAGTTCCCCTGCTGAATATAGGGGTGAAAGAACTCTGCATTCTTCATGTTGAATATCTCATCCACAAATAATGTAAGGAAAATATTGAGTTAAATCTTCATTGCACTATATTTACAATCTTCTCCAGAGAGAGGTTTTAAGGAAACTAAAGAGGTTCAGCGGCTCCCATTTTGTGAAACTTGACCTTCAATTGGGGCAAAAAGCATGAGTATAGATTAGCATGCACTTCCTTAACCAAGCTGTTACAGAAGAAGGTCATAGCATACTAAGACATTGATCTCTTGCCTCCTGAGGCTATTGGAAAGGTTCTTGATGTTACATTTGAGATCTCTAATCCTTTACATGTAAAACAAGAATGCTGTGACTGGACAAAGGGAAGAGTCTTAACCATCTAGCATCAAAGATTACAGACTTGGGACTTCTAACAAATGAGATAGAGCTTGAGATTTGAAATAATTTATTGCCTCAAGGTTGTAAAAAGGAAAGGACACTCCTTGGGATGTAAACCCCACATTACACGAGAAGGCCTGGTGCTCACTGATCCGACTTTTAGCCAAGGTTTAAGCCAACAGGAATAAGGTCTTAATCAGTAAATGCTTAAGGGAGGCTGTATTTAAGGGTTTTAATGGGGACATATTCTGGAACTGAGTACTACATTCAAATTCCATTACCAAAGACTATACAGCAGACTTAGGAATCTCTATCAGGAAAGAGTATATAGGTTCCTTAATGTCCATTATACGTAGCTTCCTTAATGTCCATGCTAGAGGAGATATTTAGTCCAGTCTTTCTTAACAATGAAACTAGCACTGACAAATCTTTGGTATAGTGAAGGTAAATTAAGATTTTAATCAGATTTTTTTTTTAAGGACAGGTATAGGAAATTCCTCTGGAATACCATCAGCCTCTAAACTGACCATTGGCTCTGATACTTGGTGTCTGTTGATGCCTCCAAGAATTAATGATTGCCTTTCTGCATTCCTCTGAAAACCCTTGAGACAGTTTAGAGTCTCCATGTGGTCAGATGCACCATAGGGAGGCTTTAATGAAACCTGCTGTTTGAGTGAACCTTTCCTGTAAGGAAGGAGCCTTGGTTGGTAGGCCTGAGAAGGAAGAAGATCAGGGAACTAATCTCTGGGAGGTTACCAAGGAGTCAACACAGTCATGCATGCAATTCACAGCCTGGCAGAATTTTACTAGAATCCTCTGGATCATAGGAAAACGGGAAAAGGTATAAAGGTCTAGACTAGATCATTCTAATAACATTGCATATACTGCCCAAGCTAGAGGATCCTTACTGGCAAGCAGTTCACAGCTGATGATTGCTGAATTTTTTGGGAAACAGATCAAGAAGGGGAATAGTACCACACAATCTCCAAAAGTCCTTGCAGAACTTAGAACCACTTTACTGTGAAGCTGAGCTACCAATAATTGTTATTAAGTTATTTTCTCATTTATTTTTTCAGGTAAAGAATTTGGGGTTGAGACAGAGGTTTTGCAGATTGATTTCTGTAGTGGTCAGCCTGTATATAGCAATATTTACAATTCCCTTAACCAGAAAGATATAGGAATTTTGGGTAAGTTTAATTTTATTGTTAAATTTTTTTGTTTACTGCAATTATCTTTATAAAAGTTATGCAGCAGATTAGCTGAAGTATAAATGCTATAAAAAATAAACTTTATGAATTGAGTACGTATTCCTTTAGGTGTATTCCATTTCAGGGAATACCCTGACTCATGATATTACCTTCATTATTATTATATATATTTGTTATTTCAGCTTTTTATGATGCATACATGTACTAATAGAAATTTACAAAAGCTTTGTGGTCCTTAGTAAAGGTAGAGTGAGACTTGTTTGAAAAACGATTTAATGAAGAAGGTTGCTGAAGAATGGAGACAATTAGTACTCGTGGGTTTTGGCTATTCAATTCTTCAGAGAAATTATGATTTTTTAATTGAAAAGGTCATTTATCTAGAAAGTAGTGAAGCTAAATTTCAATAAATCGTATTTCATGTGGTTGCCTTTTAGTCAGGTTTACAAGGAGTCTTGACTTTAAAGATTGTTGTTATTTATAAAAAAAGCGAAAAGTTAGTTTCAGCAAAACACCACAACTAATAGATAAGTACGTAATGGTCTTAGACTTCAAATTCATTCATTTTAGATGGTGAGTTATCTAGAAGGATTTACTGTAATGGCAATTGTGTAAATGGTTCTACAAAAATGAAGAATGGGAGAACTTGTATATATTTTTTAATCCCATCTGCAGCTGACTAATAACCTTAGGCCTAACCAATTCAGAGCATTTTGGAAGTTTGTAATGATCATAAATAGCCCTTTTCTGTAAATGGCAATATACGTAGTCATGTGGAGAGCTGGGTGGTTGTCTTGCCAAAGGAGTGAGGACATCCATTTGTTTTGTATTGAAAACAAAAGGCAAATTCTACCTCTTCAAGGTATATGGGAAAGGGGCTTGATCACTCTTGCAAAGGAATTCAGCTGTGTATCTATCATCACAATATGCTATATCATATTACATATAGTACAGCTGTATACAAGAATCAGTAACACAACTGACCTATATTTGTGACAGCCTCCCATCTCTCTGAAGGACTATTATGTCAGCAGATATCTTGGATGCATCCCAACTATGTGTGATAGGCATTATATGCCTAACAGTAGGGGCAGCCTTTGCTGACCAAGAAGCAGTGAATGGGTTTCCTGATACCCTAAAGATCTTTGAATAGTTCCATAGTACTGTGCACATTTATGAATTATAAATTTCAGTAACACAGATATTTGCAATTTTGAGAGGTTGATCATACACGAAACGGTAAATGTCCTAATTGCTCTTCATTTTGAACTTTCTGATTGAGTAATAAAATGTTATCTGAATACATACAATAATGGATATACATATCTTCAATTTCACTATTTTCCTTTTTTTTTTTTATTTAGAGATTTGCATATCTAGCCTTGAGGAATGATAACAATGGAATGGAAATCAGAATTGTGTGTGTAATTTTTGTACTTGTCCACAGTTAATGATTGTCGGAAGCTGGTGCCAGATACCAATAATCTAGAAAATATCTCGGATGATGATTTATGGGGTATGGTCCATGCTAACATTGGAGCAGTGCCAGCTATGGCTAAAATTGTTTTACCTGGCATGAAGGAACGAAAACGTGGTGCTATTATCAATATATCTTCCATTGAAGGTTGCAGTCTGTTTCCATTCAGGCATATAAACCCGGCAACTGAAGTAAGTAAATTTTGTGTGCTTAGAATTTATTTGAAGATTTTTTCTTTTCAAGACAGGGTCTGATAAAACAGTATTATGTTCATATCTAGCCTGGGACTAATAATAGAAATAAAGGAGAGAAAGAAAAGAGATTAGATCTTACCTGGAAGGGAAGGGAAACAGTAGAACCTAACCCAAAAGGAAATAATAACTTGTTTTAATAATGGAAGAATGTGAAAATCAGGAAAAAAACAGTAGTGAGATAATTATGTACCATGATTGGCAGAAAATAGAAGAAACTGTCATCTAGTACATATATGATTGCTATATAAAAATCTACCATAAATTCTATGCCAAAAATATTTTTATGAAGCCAAGAAACCTTGCTGGAAATACACCCTGTGTAACATTAATGATCTAAAGAAAAAGGTATTTATAATGTTAAATTCACAGCTCAAGATTCTTACTTTGAATGGTTTTAGTACTGAGGTCTGCATATTTACCATCTTATTCCCTAGTTTTCTAAGTACAATAATGGTAGATGACGATTGATCAGAATAGCTATGTTGCATAGCCTTGTAAGCCAAGGAATTGTAACTTAGTTAATCATATTTCTCATTATTACAGGCATTTGTTAACTCATTCTCTCGAGCCTTGGATTATGAATGCCGTTTTTCTGGAATAACTATACAGACACTTTTGATGGGCCCTGTATCATTTTCAGCAGATAAAAAGCAACTATCATCCTTCATTTCAAGTAAGTTTAAATCATATGCAATGAAATAGAATCAAAACACCATAGTTGCTAGTTCAGTGTAGTTATCTTGTTTATAGACGTTCATTTAATATTCATGTTTAATCTGCTTAGGTTGTAAAGTATGCAATTTTTAAATAACAAAATCAATTTTTTGTGTTCACTTATCATAAACAGTACTACTCACCTGTTGTGGCTCACTTACAAGGTAAGGTATGTCAAGCATATGTCCTATGCTATCACACACTAACCCTTTTTTGAGAATTGACATAATTTTCAGGTGTTATCTCCACTACCCTCCACCTTTCAATATGGAATCAACTGTATAATTGCTTAGTAAGATCCTGAATAAAGATGATATTTTACAATTGGCCACACAGGAAAACCAGAAACAAAGGACTTTTATCAACAGCAATGGTCAAAATCTAGAAAATACTAGATGAACAATGGGAAAATAAAGTGGTTCATTTGTGTAATCAATAACTAAATGCCCCTCCCTCATAATATATGGTAGTGCGTACCTACTGACAACTTCAAGTTGCATCCTAACCTAACTTAACACAGAGTCCCATGGCGGAACTGGATAGGGGGTCAGGAAAACTGCAAGAATTTTATAGACTTACAAGTATTTAGTCTTTAAAATTTATGACATTTTAATTAGGGTAGGTGAAAATAAGTTGTAGTACTACATCCTTAAAATAATAGATTGCAAAAATACTACAGTATTTTGTGGTGCATGCATTATAAGCCCCATTTTTTTTTCTGCAGGTATCTTCATACCACCAGCTTCAACATATGCATATCATGCAGTTAGTACTATTGGTTATTCACAAATTACTACAGGATATTGGGTACATGGTGTTTTGGTAAGCATTTGTCTCATTTGACTAAGCTGGCTACAGTGTTGAAATTAATACTTGTTTATCTCAAATGCCTTGAATATTACTTATTGTTTTCTTTCATATTAATTGGTATTTCTTTTTTGCTTTTCTTTAGGTATGGCTCCTCAAGAGGATTCCAGAGTCGCTATTAATATGGTCGTATGTCTTAGCATTTAACTTTAAACATTATCAGAAGATTGATTAACTGTATACAGATAGACTTTATTTGAAGGAATTGTTTCTAGTACTGTACAGATAGATATGAATCAGTTAATATACTAAGGAGCACAGTACTGCACTGAAAGTACCTGTATATGTTTTTCCTTTGTTAGATAGTATATTTGTAAATTATGTATATCAGTTATTTTGTATATAATATGAGAGAGTTAAGGTTTTTCAGTTTCCCAAATCAAAATAAAAAGGACAAAATTAAAAGGAGTATGTATCTCTTTTTTTAGTATTTTCATACATAGCATTATAAAATCATGGATACAAACTTTCTCAACTATCAAAAGTTACATCTCACCTGCTTTACAGCTGAAGCGGCCTTTTGATTATTTCCTGTGTGTTGTTTTGTTGTTTCTTTGTGTTTCATTGTGCTATTTTTTTTACATGGTATACATATTATACAATGAGAAGACACTATTTCTGTTAATGAGTAAACATTTTAAAATTTCAATATTAAGGTATCATTGCCCATAAAATTTCCATATCAGAATCTTAAGCTTTTGCTTTTGAAAGTGCCATACCTAAGTACTCTACTTATGTTTTAGAATAAGATTGGCTTATGTCAGCGTGTGCACTTGTTAACAGAGCTACCCATGTGGTATAATCACTGCATATTTTACATACAGTAAATTACAAAGCTTGATATATGAATACATATAATCCCATGCAGCTATGTACTATCCAGCACAAAAATTTTTTTTACAAATTTGCCTCCATACCTCACCCAAAATAAAAAGGAAAAGGAAGAAAACGAGGCTCTTGTAATAAAATCTCTTAATAATGAAATTTAAGTCAAACAACTAGATTTCAAAGCTTCAAAGACAATAATAAAATACTTCCCATAAAAGATGTTCTGCACCATAAAGGAAAGACTTGTTCATGTGATTTTTGTCAGTTACCTAAAGACCCTTCAGTTATAACCCTTGGCAGTATGTGAAACCCAAAAACTAAGTATGAACGCTACTTTATTAATGATCTTAAGCATGTAGATATTTCGGTTCTTAACCTGGTACCCATGTTAGAATGGGGGTGGATAAGTAGAGGGTCTGGTGCTATTACTATTCCTTAGGGTCATTATCTTTATGAGATTTAGTCTTTTGTTTATGTTCCCCAACGGGCTTCCACTAACACGCCACAAAGGTGGATACATACCAGGTTAAATTTAACTGGTGGGGGTCACTACCTATGAAAGATCCCAGTCCAGATACTGAATTCTACAAGATCTCCATACTCTATTCTCCAAGAAGTGTAAAATTTCAGAATATAGATAACAAGAATATTTCTTTTTTGAAGGATGCCATTCTATCAATACTAGGGAATGTCCAAGAGGATATGAACATGAGACAGTAGAAAAATAGTAGAAACAAGGATTTCCTTTGATAACAGCAAATAGTAATTACACAATAAATTATATGCTCTTATTTTCATAAGCTTACTCGGGACGCATGCAAGATTTTCCTCTCACACATAAGTTGTAAACATTATATTCCTAACTTAACGTGAGGTGGTCTTCATAATTAATACGTACTTATACTTAGTACTACATATACAACAACAATGATTAAATTTAAAGAATGCAAATTAAACACATTCATATATTCTCTGTTATAAGTGGAATGCAAAATAATCGAACAGAAACATAGCCTAAATTCCATACAACAAATTAATCAAAATGTGCTCAAATCTACAGTTAAATAACCTTGTTTCACCGACAAAAATTACAATAAATATGCTATATTTCATTAGAAATAATTTTTCTGTATTATTTAACATGCACATCATCTAGTTTTTACATTATCATTCTAATAAATAAATCATAAATATCCTATCCTAAAATTCCTGTATCTTCAACTCAAAGCAAAACACCTTTTTCAACTCAAAGACAAAACACCTTTTTTTTTTTTTTCATTTTTTCATCTTTTTAGACTCTTCCATTGACCATTCCTACCGCCCAAACAAGAACAACAACAACAAAGTTTGTAGGCTTACTCCCAGAGGTTTCCAAAGTGTCGTGTGTCGATTCAAGTCCTGCTCACAGAGACAGAATGATTTAAGTCTATGTCAAAGAACCATAGTGAAAGAATTTTGTCAAATAATGCGTCTGAAGAAGTCTCGTATGAGACCCTCAAATGAAATGACATGGACAGTTAGATTTGAATCAAGTGACAATCTTAAAAGACAGATTGCACCAGCCTGAGAGGAGTCGACTTGAGACTCAGAGGTCTGGAAAAACTAAGCCCTATTAATAATAATAATAACAGACAGACTGCAGTCATGTGGAGACCTAGTCTGCTTGTAGGACAACAAAAGATCCCAAACGATAAAAAAGGCAAGGTCTGCCCATTCAAAATTCAATACTTCCAGGCCTGAGACATCCAAACCTCTCTTTCTCTCCCTAAAATGCCAGAAATCATTAAAAAAAATGAGTTTAAGTGATCATCCAAAGGAACAGAAAATTCAAAGGAAATTTACTATCCACTAACTTGATTAATAATCACTGATGAGTGATACAAAGGTCAACAACAAAGGTCAGTATCTTGCAAGGGAATCGGAGGGGATTAAGACCTCGAACAGAGTAACTTACAGTAACCACGAGTCTGTGACCCACATAGTACCCACTGAAGACTATGTCCAAGATAACCATTCCTTACTAACCCAGGTGGCTTAGGAGGGGGCACGATCGTTCCATATGGGACAAAATTTAAATCGTCAACAACACTTCCATCCTGAGACCGAGAAATATTACTTTATGACTCATTCCCGCCCTCTGCATAAAAGAACAAAAAGAACAACCATCTATAAGAGGCTCCAGTCAATTCAGTAGTTCCTCATTCGGTGAAATGACCCAACCATTGAAAGTTAACTCTCATATACCAACTGACATCATATTAAGATTTAACTAAAATACCACAAGACATAAATGTCCACATAGGAGAGGACTCACTGACGATTCTCAGGTGTTGCATCAATTTGTATCTATGTAAAAGTATGTAATTAGGTAATAAAGAGAGTTAAGAGACACGTGTGTAGTTCCCGCCTGGTCATTAAAAGGACTGAACTGAAAAGAAATCATAGTTATGTAAATTAACAGTCATAAGATAGATTACAAGGTGTATATATATAATAATAATTTTATTATGCATTAAGCTACAAATGTCCTTTAATATCCAATTCACTCTACCTTGGCATTATTGTATTTTCGTATATGTTAGCTGAAGGGAAATTTTTCAGTTGATAATCATTTCATCCTCTCGTGGATTCGAACCAGCGCACAATGGAGAAAGCAGGACTTCAGTGACGTTACCGACCTCACTTGTTGGCCTGGTCGATAACATCACTGAACTCCTGATTTCTCCTCTGTGAGCCAGTTTGAATCCACGAGAGGACGAAGTTATTATCAACTGAAAAATTCCCCTTCGGTTAACTTATATGAAAGTACATTCATTCCGAGGTAGAGCGAATTGGATATTAAAGGACATTCTTAGCTTAATGAATGTACACACAAGAATCACAGTGATGTGATTCCAATACTATATATATTTATATATTTAATAATATATAATATGGTATATATATATATATATATATATAGTATATATATAGATAGATATAATATATAAATTATATATATATATATATATATAACATATATACGACACGACTACAGTGAAATAATGAAGTGCAGAATCTTTTCCTTTTATTCTAAGGCATTTTCATAAAAAATCAAACTAATGTAGGTACATAAGTTAAATTAGTTATGACTTTCTACATATGGTAAATTTACGCTGTAAAGGTTCGAGCCTAAATGACAATGTTTAAAAATGGTGAGCAATCATTTCCTACTTCTACCAGCATCATGTAAATATGAAATCTGTATTCTCAGTGTTCCTAAGCATAAGGGGTTGTCAGTCCTGAATTCCCGGCTAATGAACTAAAGAGCAATAGGGTCCACCCCGAAAACTTGCTAAAATAAAACGAGGAATTTCCATAAAAGTGACTAGATGATAAAAACTAAATCTAAAAACATTCTTTACTTGTCTTATTTTATCTGTTTTGAATCCATCAAAATAATGTTGAAAATATTCACTGTAAATGTCTTCTTCTCATATAATGGTACTGTAAAACAAACAGGTTCACAATAAACTATTCTTAATGGAGTAGCAACATTCATACAATTCTACGGATGGACTGTGGTCCATTTTATTTTAGGCCAGACAAGTAAGGAATTAAATGTCAAAATATATCCGCAAAAATGTTTAGTAAGAACTGGACGAGAAAAATAATGCTTGTTTTATAAACAATAAATAATATCCCTTACAATTGATTGGTATCGTATTGATTGATAAAATAACAAGATGTTATAATACGGTCTCAATAAGCATTTCAGAATCGGGACTGACACAGCTAGCGAGTGACAATGTTGATTTAAGCCAAGGTCCAAATATTCTTGAACAAGATGTGAGACGATTCAAAGGAAAAACTTCAAGATAATCAATAATTCTTGATAATGCTCCTAGATTCTCAGTGGTTAGTTCAGTGTCTGTGTTAATCCATGTCCGCCGTTCATCATTTGAAGATCATCCTCAAATGTCTGGGTTAAAAATGGCGTTATAGTCCTTTAATCTGTGTTTTAGTAAAAACTAGTTTTCTTTGTAATCCTTTCTTCTGTTCTATGTAATCTGCATGAGAATGGCACCCAGTTACATCACTTTCCTTGTAGCTATATCAACTTTATATTTCATATCACGTTTCAAATACTGCGAAGGAAGTTACGCACACACACATATTATATATATATATATATATATATATATATATATTATATATATATTATATATATATATATATTATATATATATATATATATATCTGAGCGACAATAAAGTTCTGAGGGTAAACACATGCAAGGAAATTTGGCGTAATGAGTGTGGATCGTGCAATTGGTTAATTTACAAAGCCACTAGAAAGGGTTTAGAGGGGATGTGTCACAGAATAGTTCAAGCAAGGAAGGCAGGAAGCTTTTTGCCAAAGACTGGAAGATGTTGATTATCTGTGGAAGTCAAGTAGGAAGGTATAAAGGCGTAGCTGAGCTACTTCTCTCTGGAAGTTACGTGTGGATGTTGTATTCGAAATCAAGTAAAACAGGTGAAGCTGACGAGGCGAACTGTTTGTGTCACACACTTAGCATAAGAACTAAAAGTGAGAAACATGTGGAAGCATACAGACGTGCTTAAAAGAATAGCTCACGTCAATGGATGAATTAGTGGCTTTTCAAATCATCTGGTTATATGGAAATTCATGAGACGATAGGTTTGTGAACAGGTGTACGTACTATAATTTGTAAGCCTAAAGTAGGAATGGAGATACTGGAAAGTGCTAGAGTGACTGTAAGGAAAAGGTGAATGGCACAGAGTGCAAGAATTTGGACGCACTGCTGATGAGCTATCAGAGTAGCTGTGTAAAGTGTCGTATAGTGTGGAAGTTTTCTGCACGGGGGTTAATCCACGATTCAAAAATATAAATATGACTGTCACAGTGACCACTGTCTTTATTGTCGCTAACCTCAGTTAGAAGCAGATAATTTTGGAACGTGCACAAGCACACACACCCATATATATATATATATATATATATATATATATATATATATATATATATATATATATATATATATATATATGTAAGGCCTAGGGTTTTGATTAATAATATATTGTCCATGTGTTCCTGTGACCTATGGAATGTGGAGAACAGTGCAGGAGTGACGACCTGAGAGTAGCTGAAACAATGAGTTTCTGGGGATGCGTGAGATAAAAATGCTTAGTTCGACAAGTCAATGTACGACAGTTTATGAACTCTTCTCAAAGTGCTTTTGTGAAACTGGATGCAGCTAGAACCGTGAGGCGCTATCGAACTGTGTGTTTGTATGTGCGTGTGTGCCTCTTTCTGTTAAAAGTGTCATACCCAAGCCTACGGGAGGATTTGACAATGGAGAGGCTTCAAGTCACAGCAAGATGCCGTGGCATTCGCCGGGAGTTTTTTATTAACAGTGTTTAAGTGTCCGGTTGTTTGGGTAAGTGTTGAAGTGCTTTAGCCAAAGAGTGGCTTGTTATCTGTTTGACATTTTTGTGATGATGTCCAATATTTAAACCTCTGTCTGTCAATCTTGTTGTGGTGTACTTACCGGGATGTGTTCTGTATCTTTGAAACAGTCGGATCTGGAATGCCGGGGGACAAAGAATTCGCAGAGGGGTGTAGACTTTTTTGGTGACTAGACATTGTACTGTTTTTGAGTTAGTCTGTAAGACTGGATTATTTGATTGATTGATTTATTTATTCTTGTTAATAAACGTTAATGTTATGATGCAACTCTCTCATTTTCATTACCTGTTAGAATGGAGAGAAAGAGCTAGAGAGCGAGAGAGATTCCTTGGAGAGAGAGAGAGAGAGAGAGAGAGAGGGATTGCCGAGAGAGAGAGAGAGAGAGGCTGTGTGTGTAATGTTGTGTGTGGTTTGCCTCCCGTTTCGTGTCACGCTTACCTTATGAATAATGGGGGAAGAATCCCCCCAGTTACAGTGGTGGCAGGCAGTTAAGAGGGGTATAAAAGTTTTCTTTCTTTATATGCCTAGGAACGCCAATGTAGAGATGGGTGGCCAGTTAGAAAATAAAAGGGGTTATGGCTTAGCGATAGTCTTCGAACGACAAAGCTTTGTGGGATTGTGGAAAATCGTTAAACTGTTAGTTTTCAGTTACTTAGTGAGAAAAAATGAGAAAATATCTGTCTGTTAACTGTGCTAAAGGGAGGGAAGGATTTTTGGACTCAGCATTTTTCCCAGGGAGTCAGCCTAGAAGCAGTGAGCGCACCCAGTATGACTTTTGCTTGTGCAATGACGAGTGTGTTCCGAGATACCCATGCGGCGGTTGTTGTTAGTATCACTGCCGCGTTTTACGAGAATTTCGAGTTCTTTTTGTTCCCGTTATGGAGTGGTGAGTGTTAACTATTGTTTTGAAGGAGAGGGTTTTTGTTTAAATATTTCAGGGTTATGGGATTGGTTCAAGAGGTCAACAATTTTTCTTGTCTTTGCCCCATAGTGACGTGTTCTCTTTATTTGCACATGTTTATAATAGACGTATGTATTCGTCTTTGTTTTAAACACATAAGAGTGTATTAAGATGTATTTTTGCATGTGAACTGTGCTTAGATAAGCATATCTGGCTTAGAGACACAGCGGCCACAATTTTACGGGCTCAGCACATTTCTGCAGAGAGGCGCGTTGCATTGCGAGGGTACTGGCATCCCTCGGGGGGATAGTTGCCTGGAGGGTACCACTGGCCTCCCTCGAGAGATAGTGCAGGGGAGGGCACTAGTGTATATCTTGGGAAGGGGTCCTCAGACACTGTTCAAGGGGAGATGGGGGTACTACTGGTCTGCCGCTTGACTGAGGGGTTGTTCTCACGGGGGGGGAGAAACCTTTTTTTTCTCATTGGGGGTGAACTCCTATTTTTTCTTTGTGTTGGGGTATGGATTTGGCCTTGACCATGGATGCTAAGATATCAGCTGATTGATTAGTTGATGAAGTGAAACGCCCGTAGAGTCTTTTTTTTAGAAAAGAGATTTTTTTCCCCTCTTGGAGGAAGAGAAAAGGAAATAAAAAGCGAATTGAAATGCATTGTATGGGAGTATGTTTTACTTGTGCCTTGAAAGACACAAATATAAGGGGGATACACAGATTATTTTTTTTATTGTGTTGGAGAAATTACTTTGAAATGCCGATGATTGGTGTTGTATCTGTGTTGTGTGGCAATGGTGTTATGTCATGGTGTATGCTGGAGAAATTGTATGTCATAGGATTCAGCAATACTAGTGTATGCTATTTGAATTTCACCCTTACTTGAGATTTTTGCAAGAGAATTATTGCTATGGAGAGTTATTATTATTATTAGTAATTATTATACTTGAGATGTGTCACGGGAGGGTTGCTTAAGTATAATTATCATTACGGGAGAATTGTTTTACGAGAGATTTGAGATATTTCATGGGAGATTATTCAATAATTATTACAGATAATTATTCAAGGATAATTATTACAATGAATTAATGGGAGAAGTCTTGTGTTAATTATTTGTTGAGTTCTTGTAACTTTGGAGAATATTTCAGTGATTCACGGGGATGAGTTTTGCTGAATCTTGATGAATCTGACTGAATCTTGGTGAATTGTGTGGAATCTTGCTGAACTTTTGCTGAATTTTGTGCTGAATTTTTGGAGAATGAACAAGCATTAATTGGCGATAT
The DNA here is from genome assembly GCF_015104395.2 of Macrobrachium nipponense. Lineage (NCBI taxonomy): Eukaryota > Metazoa > Arthropoda > Malacostraca > Decapoda > Palaemonidae > Macrobrachium > Macrobrachium nipponense. The sequence continues at coordinate 46,300,771 of NC_061093.1, read as the reverse complement.
TTTTTGTACTGATACTAATGATTTTGATGATAGCAATTTTTTTGGTGATTTTGTGATAATGATATTTCTGATACTGATTTTTTTTATACTAATACGTGGGCGTTTTAATGCTATCAAGGGAGGTGAAATCTTTTTTGAATTTGGGAGGAACTAACAACACATTATTTTTTTTTTCCTCTTTTTTTTTATGTGTTCAGCAGATAATTGCTTGACATCTAGTGAGTTACGGGAGATAGTGAACAAGGCCGTTGATTTTTCTTTTCTCCTTTTTTGGAAATTAGCCATCGCTGACACAAGTTTTTTTTTTTACCAAGGGTGAATTTGAATTTATTTTTTCTCTCCAGTTGGTGTGAATATTTTTTAATGTCTCAGTTCATGACTTAGAGTCATTGTTTGGGAACGTGTTCGTGTTTTAGCTATTTGATGCTATAGAGAAATATATGGGAGAATTTTTTGCATGTTTTGAATGCATACGTAATGGCACTACATTTTTTCTCTGGATATTTGTGTTCCAGAAATTGTGAGTTTTCTTGCACAATACATTAGTTGTATTTGTGAGAACTTTGTGAGAGATAGGAAACTTGGTTAAGTTTTCTAGTGACTTATGTCGTAGTGCATATGGAGAAGTCTTGGCTTAGACACTTTGAATTTGGAGTTCTGTTATAATGAGTTGTGGCACATTAGTGATTTTTTTCTAGAATTTTCTAGACAGTTTTATTTGCCGAGTTTTGCCCTTTTTTTAGCAGTTATGCTAAATGGAGAGAGTTTTTATAGTTTTTGACTATAACATTGAGTTATTCTCTGGAGAATTGGAGTTAGAATTGAGATATAATTGAGATATATTATTTTGGAGAGATAATTGGAGGTATATATTATTTTGGAGTTATAATTTGAGATATAATATATGGGAGATATATTTTTGGCCATTTTTGATATTTGCCAATAATGTGATGAGAGCTATGTTTAGTTCAATTATTTTGCAGCCATCTTTGTTGCAAATGGAGACACATATTTGGATTATGGGGCAATATTTGTGAGTATGTGAGTAAGTTGCCTTGAGTGCACATTTTTTGGAGATATATACTTTTTTGGAGCCTTGTTTTGTTTCACATGGAGTTATTGGGGAAATAGAGGTAAATATTTTGTATTTGCCGAAATGGAGGTGATTATTCTCTATTCTTGGAGTGGTGTTGTTCTTTTTATTAACATATGGCTATTGGAGAAATAAGAGAGAATAATAATATGGGGTTGGTTATTAACCAAATGGAGGAAATATTTTTATAACCGGAGTGGTGTTATTATTAATATGGTGAAATATATGGAGTTGGAATTACTCTTTGGTGGGTGACCTTTTTTTTGTGGTTATGGGAGTTTTTTTCGAGACAAGAGAAGATTTCTGTGGTTCTCTTTTTTTGATTTCGTGACTATTTAGAGGCGAATGGCATTACTGCATTACGAGTCATTTGGAGATGTGTGTATTTTTTATGTTCACAAGTGTGTTATTCTTGGAGAAATATAATGGGGCAGAGTCATGGTAAGAGAATAAGTCTTCGAGACAAATTTTTGAACACATTAGTAATATCCTGGAGTTAATTCGGTGAAATGTGTCAGTTAGACCTTTTTTTCTAGAGAATCATGATTTTCCAAACTTATGTGTCTGACTAGACAATTCTTATGCTGTTGTTAGAGCATACGTCCGCAGGCGATTTTTCTGCTGACAAGCGATGTGATGAGCGCTGTGCTGTTTCTTTTCTTCTGATGGTGATAGATCAGAATTTTCGCAATATCTGGAAATGTTGACAATAGCATTTCACGAAAGCGCATGTGTGAGAGTTTGCTTTCTGGCAAATTCCATAACTTTACATGGAGCATTTCTTGGGGAAAAACGCGGGAGTTATGCATATTATACATGTATTATGTATTTTGTGATTGGGGAAATCTACTTGTGATTATCTTTTTATTATTTTTCTTCCTTTTCCTTGAGAGATATAATTTGGGGATTGAGCTTAAGTAGCATTTCTTTTTTGGATGGGAGATTTGATTTTGATGTAATTTTTCGAGGGTTGTTACTTAAGTAAAGGGAGTTTGACATTAAGTCTCATTGTAATTAATTATTGAGCAGTAAAGGGGTTTTTGCTGTTAAAAGTTGGAGATTTTTACTGATTTTGTGGGTTGTTCAAATATCAGAACTTGAGAGAACATTTTTTGGGTCTGGGTGTGTTACGAGATTCTTTTTTTTTCCTTGAGCTCATTGCGATTTTTGTTTTTTCTTTTTTTTTTCTTGTGAGCACATTCGAGTTTGAAATGTGAGTGCAGAAGTCCGTGGAGTTGTTGTGATTTCTGAGTTGTGTGTGCTGATGTGTGAGTTTGGAGAATTGAGTTGGAGAACTTGATGTTTTTTTTTTCTTAGAGAGTTGCGATAATGACTTATCATTTTAGTAGTCATATTAAGGGAGTTGATTGGGAGACGTTCAGTTAGTATTTCTGACTTTTTGAGATCATTGTTTGATAGAAGTAGTATGTCTGGGTTAATTCTCTTAGATTGACCAAAGACTTGACTGACATACTAACACCAAAAGTCGTTTCCCGACTCCAGCAAGACGTCCACCAGCCGCGTGCAGAGAGGTTGCTGCCGTGTTGCCCAGGGTGATTACAAGAATTTCCACGTGGGTGATCGCGAGAGTCCTACAGCGTGTTTTTTTGGGATCTGCAGAAGCCATGAGAAGTCTTCTACAATGAGGGAGGCATTCCGTCTTCCTACAGTTAGCTACAGTCTACTGTCTGTGCAGCTAGTTGCAGACAAGCGAAGAGGGATATTCAAGAATCCTAATGCAGAAAATATGAGAGAAAATGCGTCTTGTGTTATTGGGAGATAAAGCGTGATAAGACTTTATTTTATAATGCCAGAGACGTGCAGTTTTACTTAGTGATTTTATTTTAAGCCGGGCCAGTGTTTTTGTGTTGATAAGCAATTTTGGCGAGGCGGCGGCGGGGGCTAGCATATAAGGTGGCAGCCGAGCTATCTGTAAGGCCTAGGGTTTTTTATTAATAATATATTGTCCATGTGTTCCCTGTGACCTATGGAATGTGGAGAACAGTGCAGGAGTGACGACCTGAGAGTAGCTGAACAATGAGTTTCTGGGGATGGCGTGAGATAAAAATGCTTAGTTCGACAAGTCAATGTACGACAGTTTATGAACTCTTCTCAAAGTGCCTTTGTGAAACTGGATGCAGCTAGAACCGTGAGGCGCTATCGAACTGTGCGTTCGTATGTGCGTGTGCGCTCTTTCTTGTTAAAAGTGTCATACCCAAGCCTATGGGAGGATTTTGACAAGAGGGCTTCAAGTCACAGGCAAGATGCCGTGGCATTCGCCGGGAGTTTTTTATTAACAGTGTTTAAGTGTCCGGTTGTTTGGGTAAGTGTTGAAGTGCTTTAGCCAAAGAGTGGCTTGTTATCTGTTTGACATTTTTGTGATGATGTCCAATATTTAAACCTCTGTCTGTCAATCTTGTGTGTGTACTTACCAGGATGTGTTTTCTGTATCTTTGAAGAAACAGACGGATCTGGAATGCCGGGGACAAAGAACTCCCAGAGGGGTGTAGACTTTTTGGTGACTAGACATTGTACTGTTTTTGAGTTAGTCTGTAAGACTGGATTACTTGATTGATTGATTTATTTATTCTTGTTAATAAACGTTAATGTTATGATGCAACTCTCTCATTTTCATTACCTGTTAGAATGGAGAGAAAGAGCTAGAGAGCGAGAGAGATTCCTTGGAGAGAGAGAGAGAGAGAGAGAGAGAGAGAGAGAGAGAGAGAGAGACGAGAGAGAGAGAGAGAGAGAGAGAGAGAGGCTGTGTGTGTAATGTTGTGTGTGGTTTGCCTCCCGTTTCGTGTCACGCTTACCTTATGAATAATGGGGGAAGAATCCCCCCATTTACATATATATATATATATATATATATATATATATATATATATATATTATATATATATATATATATATAATATATATATATATTACTGGTAATCTTTGGCACGAAGTTGTAGTAATTCCATTGTATACCACATAGGAAAATGAAAAAGGTATGTGTCAGAAAATGCCCAACAGTTTTGTCCTTCAATGAACCTCTTCTTGGAGCGTTTATTAAGGAAACGCTCCAAGAAGAGGTTCATTGAAGGACAAAACTGTTGGGCATTTTCTGACACATACCTTTTTCATTTTTATGTGGAATACAACGGAATACGTATATATATATATATATATATATATATATATATATATATATATATATATAATATATATATATATTATATATATATTTTTTTTTTTTTTTTTTTTTTTTTTTTTTTTTTTTTTTTTTTTTTTTTTTTTCCGGTAACAGGTCAATCTAAAGGCTAAAACTTTTTTCTCTGATAATGAACCCAGGTGGCTAGATTAAGGGGTTGGTGATTATTCTCTGGGTATGCTCTTAACTATCTATTTTTCAAGGTCACACGCCATTTTCCACTTGGCAGAATATATATTTGCTAAGTGTTCTCTTCATTAACATAAGACGAATGTTTTCTCTCAGTAATGAAGACTTAATGTTATACTATACATTTATTTACGGATTCTGACGACGTCGTTCTTAGGTAACAGTGATAGAGCGGGGGAGAATATCAAGTAGAATTCAGTTATCTTAGGATTCTGATTTTGTACGAGAGAGAGAGAGAGAGAGAGAGAGAGAGAGAGAGAAAGTTTTATTTGCATATTATGTTATACAATTTGTTATTTTTTTATGTAGACCAGAGAGAGATCTGGCTATCATGGTTATTGCAATCTCAAGGATAGTGCGAAATCTATGGTTTTTAAATTAGTGTGACGTAAAATACTAAAACTAAAACATATTTCAGGAAAATAATCACCAACTACCAATGTACCCACCTACCAAGTTTTATCAAACTCAGAGAGTAAAGGGCTTGGGGGCGGGAGGCTATTCTTACGGGTACCATTACTAATAATAGAATTGATTTACAACAAAGTTGATCCCTAATGGCAATGGCTCTATTTACGAAGAGGCAGTGGGCGAGTAAATGAAAATGTCTACGCACTCGAACGCTCGTCATTGTTAAGCTAATCTGCCTCACTCAAGCCAGGTAGCTGATTGTGTGGGGATGGAGGAGCCTTTAGTGTATTCTCGACGATCGCCTGATAAGTGGGCGGCTCTTATTTTTCTGAGGGTGTGGTCTAACAGGCCAAATTGCTGGTCACCGTCAGGAAATGTATTTGTTTGGGTTGGAGTGAAGGAGTGCTGATGCTTGTATGCAGCAGGAACACCTCTTGTGTGACGTTAAGGAGAGGCTCTTAAAAAAAAAAAATTCAACCTCTGGATGTTGCGTAGTCAGCGACTGTTGACATCTATACCAATTAGATCGTTTAGTCTTCACAATGTAAGGCAACTGTCTAATTAAGGATGAGAGGCTTTGAGTGCCCTGGGATGATCTCTTTAATAAAATATCTTCTCCGCGTTGGTACTCAGGGTTCATGTGGGCATGGTAGAATATCTTGCCCTTTAATTGTGGGGTCTGGCAGGGTGTACCATCCATCAATGATTCTCTTGATTAGCCTAAAAGTGTTACAGTTGGAATAACTCTTGTTGACCAGAGCTTTGGACAGCCTGGTCGAGATCCTTATGAGTGGAGTGCCGAGCTAAAGAATGGGAAATGGCTCTTCGAAATATATATATGTGGTATTGACAATCTGCTTGTAACCGTTTCAAAGGCATATCCCACCTACTACTACTACTACTACTACTACTACTACTACTACTACTACTACTACTACTACTACAAACATTTTGGGACCCTTACTCGAATTATGGATTAAACTAAAATAATACGGAAGGCTCATGTCTGAAAACATATAGAGATGAAATAAAGATAAATACCCAACAAAAGATAAATTAACAAACATATACATAAAGGAAAAAGCACCATATTAAAGAAACTAAGGTCCTGGGTGACAACGTGGCTACAAAATATATTTAAATGCAAAGCAAGTAGCACTATCTATTAGTGCTACTTGTTATCTATTAGAGCACAGGCGTAAAAAGTTCTTGCGCATGTTTCCAGTTGAAACGAATTATGGCCTCACAGAATGTCTCCAAACGATGGTCTAAAATTATGGACTTTTGCAGAGAAAGAAAGAAACCAACGCTGCTGAGAATCTTTATAGAGAAAGATCTCCGTGACATCCAGACACAAGAGCAACAATCCAACTGATGTATGATAAAAGGAAGACCTATGAACTCTAACGGGTTTATTGGCAGTATTAGATGACACATTTCTCAAGTCCTGTGACAAAGGAGGTTCGGAGTCGAAGGTAAAGTACAGTTGCCTCAAATACCGTATTATGATTTACGTATGACACTGCGTTATCGAAATTGCAGTTTTGCTGGAGTTCACCCTCATGCTCCGATAACTGAATAACTTACTAATCTGTTTCAGGCATCAGTAAAGGTTAGCAGCACCTTCATTTTAAATTTGGGAGGAAAGGTTAATATAAACAACAAATGCAGCAGCATCTACTTACTGTACAACATGATCTCCTCTAGTCCAACAACAAATTCTAGTTTGGAAACTAAAAATAGTAAAAAAAGAAATAAGAAAACAAATCTATGACTATTTCACAAGACCCCATCTTTTCCTTATGATCAGCCAAATCTTTGTCATTTCATTTCAGAGACCCATACTTCACAGAAATTTAAGTTTACTTTAGTTCTTAAAACCGCATTAGAGAAACAGACCGCTGCATGCTCGGAAGTAGTTGATGCTGTTATCAGCAATGGAAAAATTTTGTTCCTAAAGAGAACGTAGACTGAAATTATCTTTATATCGGAAAAAACAAAAAGTTTGCTTTACGTATGTTTGCAGGTGTATTGAAGATTCCGAAAAATTCATGGACATATTACCTTATAACGTGTAAAAAAATCTATTAAATGATTTTACCACCTGTCTCATTAACATTTACATGCTCTCCCCAGTCCCCGCTGTAATTTAATGTGTAATTTAATGTGTTAAGCTCAAAATTTCACAATTATTGAGGCTTCAAATCACGAACGATAATTTCTAACAAAGGCGCACCTTACCTCGAGAGATTGTAGATGATTAGACCTGATCTGAAATAGACTTTTCCATTATTATTTCTCCGGAGTGATCATCTTTAAAGGAAAACTAAAGCTGAACTTTAAAGCAGAGAAACGGGTCACATGCGGAAGACTAGAATGCAAGCAGTAGTTCGCTGAAAAATAGGGGCAGCAGTTGTTCGTAATCCGGAGCCACAAAAGCTGTTGCAGTAAAGAAAAAAGGAAAAAACTCAAATCTTACTTTTCAATTTCCCTCTAACCAATTCTCCTCGCTTTTCAATTCTCCTTATACAAACACACACACACTCACACACACACACACACACACACACACACACTCAGAGCAATCTCTTGCCGAAACTAACATGGTACGTGATATATCCTATTCTTATTACTCTTCACAAACTTATACATGACTAAGAACAGCGTATAAATAAATACCGGTAACGCGACAGAGTCCACATATATAGTACCTAATAAATGGTGGCTGTTTGTGAGGCAATGTAGGCATCCGCCGTTGACAGGTGACAGATGACAGCCATCCTTTCACCTGGATCATGAAACGTTTGCAGTTTTTTGACTAATTGCTTTCCTAAAAGAATTTAGGTAATTAAGATTCACAGCAGGGGATTTCTCTTGAGTTTTGGGGGGTTATGCTCCTGCTTGCTCCCCTTCTAACAATACCCAAGTACCCATCACCCTCCTATCCTACGTCACGTCCATTACACAAGTACCAATCACCCTCCCTTCCTGTTTTATTTATTTATTTTTATTTTGTGTGTGTGTGGGGGGGGGGGGGTTACTCTACTTATTGGCAACACAGGTCACAGTGACCAGGATTACATTTTGGGCGAAGCTATGAAAAAACGAACGTTGCAAGGTCACATCTGATTGACCTATGCCCATGGGTGATCTGATAAATTATTATTCATTAAAATGTCAAGGAGGTCTTTATCCATTACATGCTAGGGCACTGTGGTGATGGCCAACATCACTTTAGAGGCTGGAATCCATTTGTTATCTCTTGAAACTGTTCAGTGAATTTACTAAACTCAAAGAAGTCGAAAGTTAGTGAGGTGAGATAAAAGCATATCTAAGTTACCTTTCGCATTATGTAATATCAGTACACGAATTCAGTTCTCATGTGTAAGAGTCAGCCATCTCCTACTCCAAGTAATGAAAATCACAAGTCTTTTTAGGGGGGGTCGTTATTCCCAAAACTGGACCTTTTCTTCTACAAATGTCATTGCATATATAGGTAGTATATACAGGATGAAATACTTGAAAATGTTATTTTAGTTATATTAAGATAAAAAATTGGGTACCTATGCGGTCTATGCTCTTCTACCCGATTAGATGTTATTCAAAGTAGTGGCTTTGGTTGACAGAATTTTACTTATAATTTTGAAAGTTTGCACTGAAATTCAAGATTATTTCTTTAGTTTTATTAATTGATACATTTATTATGTTAACAATAACATGCATATTACTTTATTTCTCGTTATGTTATATACTTTGACTTAACAAAAAACAATAATTATTTATTACTTTGTATGTACAGCTCAATGAAAAGGATAGTCACAGAAAATGTGGACTTTCAGATTTTTTTTTTTTTTTTTTTGCAGGGGGCGGGGTTGTACGACGAACCCCCGAACCCCCTCGGTACAGGCCTGCATGATCTTGTTATTATTCCTGAATTCTGGGTAACAATTAAAAGTACAATCTTACGGAATAAAATCTGTCTACACATCTACATATACAAAATTTCAAGCTCTTCATATTGTGTGATAGCTCACACAATAAACGAAAGAATGATCGGATTTGGTTTATGTTGGCTCATGACCAAAATTCATATTACCCCTTCCAGTTTCAGAAAATCATGCCATATGAACGTAGAATATATAACTGTGAAATGAATATTAGTAAGGCTGAATGATTTACAAAGTTAATACTGTAATTATGTAATTATTACGTAAAAAAACATGTACGTAAATTCAAATGAGTCACATTTCTAGAAGAACTATTGATTACTTCGACAGAACGTGAAGGAATCTAATTCGTTACCATGTGGCCATTATCATTATCCTAAATGCCTATAGAGATATGAACGTCAAATAAATACAATACTAAGAAATCAGTGGTCACGGAGAAAATATCTAAAAAATATGACAGAAAATAAAATCGATTGCAAAGGTATAAAAATAATAAAAATGATTCCCATGAAAAAAGTGCTGCAGCGATGGATGCTGGTACAAACGAAAGCAGGCAACAGAATTAACCTAATTAACCATAATCTGACGTTCATGGACGTCATCAAGCTGTATGGTAAAGAGCATCAAGGAAATAGATACCTTAATCCAAGACTGTAAGGATTGTATCTGGGGACATCAGGATGGAGTTTATTACGTCGACATAATAAACAGTTAAATAATATAGGGATGGAATATGAAATTTAGTCCATAGGCCAAGCAATGGAACCAATGAGGTCATTCAGGGCTGAAAGGGAAATTGAACATAAAAAGGTTTACAAGGTGTAACAGGAGGAAAATCTCGCAGTTGCACTATGAAACAATTGCCAAGCGAGGGTGGAAAGCAAGATGGAAGAGAATGGGAGTATAGTAAAAGGAACGAAAGGGGTTGCCTAAAAGAACCTTAACTAATGCCTACAGCGCACCGCATGAGGTGCACTGACGGGCACTATCAGTCTATCCCCCTACGGGGTTTATGATTATAAGTGGGTTAGGAAGTCATTGCTGAGGTTGCCTTAGCCCCCTTAGCGACCGTAACCTCGTTCATTGAGGTCAGGCCAACCTCCCCATAAACAATCTGAACCAGAAAAGGTGTTCATCGCGTTCACATGTCTCTGTCCTTATATGGGTGACAAGTCTACTTCTGGTAGAATAATGTCCTATCAAAAATCGTAACTGAAGCCCTCATTAGCGTCATGAGCCAATTACATGTAATGAGGTTGTAATTATTCGAAGAATACACGTGCCACCCAGACCTAAAATTCTACCGGTCACTCACCACTTTCTGTATACATGCATTTTAATGCATATCGATGAGACCTTTTAATTTCTCGATTGGCTCACACTTCTGTTACACGCTTATCACTGCAAACCCTGAATCGGAATACCGAACAAATGAAGAAGCTTTCAACTTATTCAGCAGGCAAGAGTGGCCTCGCTGGAATCTCAGGTGTGATGGTTCGAATCCTGCCATGTAAAGTGAAAGTTTCTTCATTGATTTCCCACTCGAATTCAAGGTTTCCAGTGACATTCGTGTTAAAAAAAATAAGGTGATGAAGTAGACCGATCTCGGTCTACTTCCTGTTTGCTTCTGCTGACCAAAGCTGTGAACAATGGTCTGGTCAGCCATGGTGGGCCAAAACTAGGCTGAATAGTCTAGCAACGTTATCCTTAAAAACTCATTGAATAATGAGTATCATCCTCTTGAGCCACCGCCCCATTCCCCCCAACCTCTAAAGGGGAAATGGGATAAAGTGAAAAAGGAATGCACACTCATATATATATATTATATATATATATATATATATATATATATATATATATATATATATAGATATTATATATATATATATATATATATATATATATATATATTATATACAGGACCAAGGGCAGAGGAAGACGTCCACAGTAACGGCATTTATTTATTGCTGACGTTTCAATACATCTGTCTCATTATCAAAGCTGGAATAAAACGTACAATTATATATATATATATATATATATATATATATATATATATATATATATATATATATATATATATATATAATATATGTATACTATATCATGAACTTGAAAATGTAGAATATACATACTACGAAAGTACTTGTTTTAAGTCCCCAGTTTTTTCATTCACCTTTCTCTTTCTACCGTGGATTTAAGGATATATATATATACTATATATATATATATATATATATATGATATATACATATATTATATATATATATATAATATATATATATTATTCAAAATTCCACCTCGTCTCCTCCCAGAAAATACAATTACATTGAAAACTTAGGCCTTGACAGGAGGACGAGGGGTTTGAACAAAGAAAAAAACTAAAGTTCTCAGGCATAAGCCCGATTTTACAGAGGAGGAAGAATTTACATAAAAGCTGGACTCTAGTTTTAAAAGCACTTTATTTACATAAATTTACAGAGGTCCAGGAACACAAGGGTTGGGGGACTGCTTTCAATCCACCAGAGCACGTGGCGGGAGCAATTCAGCCACGATGTTTAGAGTTTCGCGCAACGGAGCAAGATTGCAAGATTCAAAGGATTTTCAATTCCTACCACAGCCAGGCACAGCGTTTGTCTGCAAATAGAGGACATAGGCATAAGGCATGGGAGCACATGAGGGCGAACTTTACTCACTACTTTCTTTCAATCAAAAGGGAGTGCCGAAACTTCAAGGAGAAGACAACCAGTCTCATTTCTAAGGTACTGTAAGGGAAATTCCATTTCAACCAGGGAATTGTTTTTACCTTTGTCTGTATTTCCTTTCCTTTTTCCAAGGCGACTTTATGCAGTTTTCATCACCCGCCCGCCCCCCCTCCCCCCCATCTGGGCTCAGTTCTGTAATTACTCCCCTGTGATACTAGTAACATCCCCCTAGTAAATTTACGCCACAAAATAGTTCCTGCTGTGTAAATTTCCCAGTCATTTCCTTCCCCCCACTCATGGGGTGAATGAAATGACTGGGAAATTTACACAGCAGGAACTATTTCGTGGCGTAAATTCACTAGGGGGATGTTACTAGTATCACAGGGGAGTAATAACAGAATTGAGCCCAGATGGGGGGGAATGAAAACTGCACAAAGTCGCATTGGAAAAAGGAAATGAAATACAGACAAAGGTAAAAACAATTCCCTGGTTGAAATGGCACTATGGACTTTTAAAATATCCTTGGGGCTTCCCAAAGCATGGGAAAGCCAGGCCCAGGAGGGGGGGTGGGTAGGCAGCAGCATCTGGTAAGGAGCCAGGTGTCTGACCTCGCCGAGGTCTGGTCTTCTTCTGAGGACTCTGCTCCTGGGTTCAAGGCCTTTTGAAGCTTTCTCCTGGTAAGCCCCTCCTTCAGTCCCTGTGGGGGGTAATTCCAAGCACCAATGGAAGAAGAGATAGCTTTTTCAAAAGACAGGAGAATGGATTCCTCCAAAGCGGAAGAGGCAACATAGATGCATTAAACTTGGGTTAAAGCCTTTATTTTATTCCTTGGCTCTAGCTTAAAATCTGGAAAATATATACATACACACACACACACACACACACACACACACACACACACACACACATATATATATATATATATATATATATATATATATATATATATATATATATATGTATATGTACACTCAATGAATAATCTCATACTTCCTGACTTGATGAAAATATTATTAATGAGATTTGTAGATTTCTTTCTGTCAATATACATTTAATCAAATTTTTGGCGGAGTGTGTCATAGAAAAAAAAATCAAGTACACTAACTGTAAGAAAAAAAAAGTATGGAATATACACATAATCAGCACTACAAGGTATAATGAAATTTTGTCGCGGTTTTTAGAGAGACCTACATCTCTCTCCACGATGAGTCATCTCATTTAGTAGTACTACATTTCAGCCTATAAATGTCAGAGCACGCCATACATTCTACATCTCATTTTCACATAAGAATCTGTTCCAACCCCACTCAGCTCCCCCCAGGCCCCCCACCACGTTTACAAATTCCCCAATTTCGTGGCGATAATAAGTTGGTCCGGCAGACACGAGCGAGTGTTCTCCTAGCGAGGTGTGGCGAAGCTCGAGAGACGGGGGAGCTTGTCGAACACCTGAGGCGGTCAGAATATTCACCGAAATAAAAAGGAAAAGAAACTGAACTGGATTTCACCGTGAAATTTCAAGAAGCTATACGACAGTTCTTATACGCTGTGTCATAACTAAAATGCTGTTACTCCTTCACAGACTTCAAATGTACTTTTAACGTTTCGTCAGTCTATTGATTTAGTCATAGACAGCCAGCAAATCCCCCACTTCGAAGAATTATTACAGATACCAGTGAAACGCTCAAATGTGGTCTGTCATGAGGAGACACAGCTCGATGAGATTCACGTCATTGTGGCTGTGTTATTATCTCATGTCATCTTCCTTGTGGTCTAGATGCTTTCCGCTTCGTCTGGTTAGTATTGGAATGTTCAGATCTCGAACTTTGAAGTACAGCTTTTAGATAGACTACACTATCTAAATATATAAATTCCTGTATAGTAACATGATCATTATAGATTGACAAACTGAAAGTTTACTTATATACACAAATTGCTTCTGAGAGATTTAAGACATTTTAATGGGAGACACCACAAATACCGATGTAATATACAGGAAAGATTCTACCACTCAGTTTCGACACAAACACGGCACTACGATGGTATGCTGATTGATATTAAAATTCATTACCTATCAAATTAACATTTACAGGCGTGTGTACATATCTACACACACACACACACACACACACACACACATATATATATATATATATATATATATATATATATATATATATATATTTAAACGTAAAGCACTATCACTTAACTGTTAACGTGGTGCAGACACATTATACTCGTATAGCAATCAACTCCCCGAATGATAGAAATATATATCCGTTTGTATCCATTCCACATTTTACTGTATTGGCTTATTGGTTTATATAACTTCAAATATCCTAAGCAAGGCTATTTTTTATTTATTTAATTTCTTTTTTCTTAGTCAAAAAGCCTTTTGGAGTCCGAAGTCAGCACAATGCCCCTCTCTCCCGCCAAACTGCCTCCCGGAGCGAGTGAAGAAATGCATGCCATCGCATCAGAGGTGAGTAACTGACATAAACTAGTTCCTCGTTGGACGAGTGGTTTTCGCGCTCGCCTACCAATCCGGTGGTCCGAAGTTCAATTCTCGGCTCTGCCAACGCTGAATCGGAGGAATTTATTTTTGGTGATAGAAATTAATTTCTCGATATAAAGTGGTTCGGATTCCACAATAAACTGTAGGTCCCGTTGTTGCTAGGTAACCAATTGGTTCCGTTGCCACGTCAAAATATCTAATCCTTCGGGCAAGCCTTAGGTGAGCTGTTAACCAGCTCAGTGAGTCTGGTAAAACTAAGATATACTTAACTTTAACTGACATGAATTGAGTAATTGCATTCGTTCATAAATCTTTCCTTAGAAGGAAGTCCTCCCCTTAAACAAATTAAATCAATGTTGTACATATTCTCACACAATTTATCTCCGATATCGTTGGAAGAGCTCATAAAATTAAGGACTGTCTCGAACCCCGGGTGGAAATTATTTGAACGTTACCAACTAAAATCCCCTCAGCTGCAAACGTTTTTGTTCCTTTTACTGTACCTCCTTTCACATTCTCTTTCTTCATCGTACTTTCCACCCCCTCCTAACACTTGATTCATAGCGTAACTGCTTTGAGGTTTTCCTCCTGTTACACCTTTCAGACCTTTTACTGTCAATTTCCATTTCGGCGCTGAATGACCTCATAGGTCCCAGTGATTGGCCTTTAGCCTAAATTCTATGTTCAGCTCAACCCACTAAAATCAAGGGAATTTCAGTTGTGCCAATTTAAATAGATGGCGTGATAATTATACGGCTCTCATTGTCATTCATTAAAATCAAGACGCCATTCTCGACAAACCTTTTGCTTTTAATATTTAAATCGAAGGAAACGATGAAGTGGTTTTGAGAGCTGAAGAATCACCCACAGTATAATATATGAGGTTGTACGACGGAAGGGAAGGAAAATCAATAATGTGCAAAACGATTAGTTGAATAAAGAATTTAGGCCAAAGGCCAAGCACTGGGACCTATGACGTCATTCAGCGCTGAAATGGAAACTGACAATGAAAGGTTTGAAAGGAGCAAAATCTCGCAGTTGCACTATGAATCAAGTGATAGGAGAGGGTTAAGGAAAGTAAGATGGAAGAAAGGGAATATGAAAGGAGGTACAGTAAAAGGAACGAAAGTGGGTGCAGCTAGGGGACGAAGGCACGCTGCAAAGAACACTAAGTAATGCCTACAATGCACCGCATGAGGTCCGGTGACGGCGCTAAGCCCCTTACGGTGACAAACGATTGGAGCTTGTTTTTCTCTAGAAATGGGTACGAAACTGTGTGTGTGTGTGTGGGAGTGACGTATGTGCTATCACCTGTGCATTCTGATAAAAATATAGAGAAGGAAATGAAGAACACAATCCCCTCTCGAATGATCTTGTAAATATATATTCTTGTCGACACCATTTGTCAATTCAAATGCTGGGTTCAACCAAAGGACGAGTTCCCAAAACATGACGGATAATTCAGTTACAAAAAGAAATGCTAATTATCTCAACAGTCACCTAATCACTTTGCCAAACTCAATAAAAAAATAGACTTAATTTACAAAACTAAGGCTCAGATCGGTCACATGCATTAATCTACTCCTGCGTTCCTAAGGTTATAAAAAAGGTGTAGTATGCCATGTGCAATCTCTCGCAATTTGTTTACCGAATAGAGTAGCTAGATGCTCACAAAATACTGATAGTTGATTGAATTGAATTAAATATAAAAGCCAAAGGCCAAGCACTAGGACCAATGAGGTCATTCAGCGTTGAAACGGAAATTGACAGTAAAAGGTTTGAAAGGTGTAACAGGAGGAAAACCTCGCCGTTGCACTATGAATAAATTGTTATGAAAGGGTGGAAAGTAAGATGGAGGAGAATATAAAAGGAGGTACAGTAAAAGGAACGGAAAGGGGTTGCAGCTAGGGTCAGTTCACCGCATGAGAACACTGATATAAGTTCACAGATTCCTCAATCATTCCTCACTGTTTTAAGGATTTTAGCATGTTCAGAGTCATGGCAATTCTTCCCAAGCCCTGAGGGCATTTTCCACGTAAAATAACTTCTCTCTCTATTAAACTCCTCGATCCTCACAACAATAGTTCTAAATTTTCTCTCTTCCATAACTGCGTTGGTGTCCTTTATCCTCTGTTCTCTTTTCTACCATTTTTACTTTTTTTTCAACGCTTACCACCCGATCCCTTCTTGTTCCTAGCGCTTTTATGCTCATGATTCTATTCTCCCCCAACCTTCCTCCAAAATCTATTATGGCTGTGGCCTAATTCTGCTTAAATCTGCAGATTCAGATCTGAATTGTAAGCCTAGATTAAGTCAGATGAAAAGTGTTGCGGTTCGATGCCTGGGGAGAAATTCTGTTCTTCAATAGCTGGCACTTTTTTTACTTTCAAATGTTAGGAATTGCAACTCCTAACGATGTTCGATTTTTTTGTCCTTAATTTAGAGATATTTACCTATGATATATGACTTTTCACCTAACTGCACATTCTGGACTTTTTTGGTTTTACTGTACTAATATCAAAGTCGTTTTTGTCAACTAATTTGCTGTGAGATACGCGAGTTATTGGCAAAGTTTTTATCTGGTATATTTTGTTTCACCATAGTTATAAGTAAGCGTAGATGTCCTGGAAATAGATACATTTTTAATCAAACTTTTGATTTTCTTTAATTCTGACGCACACAGACATAGGATAAGAATGGTACTATAGAATTAGTTTTATCATAAAGTGATTTGTATCCAAAAGTTCAAATTCCAGACTGAAGCAGGAGACATTATCTTACTGTTTCTCTTGAACTTTATAAAAAAAAAACAAAAAATAATTTCATTCCTCCACTGGCCTCAAGACCTCACTGTGATACACTTTCACCCGCACCAGATTCCTACGATCTGTTACAGAACATCTCCATGGGTAGTCTCGAACTGTACTGCCGATTTTGTCACGAGAGATAAGCTAGTTGTAATTTTAATATCATTAGTTCCGATAAAATAAAATAGCGTGAAATTTCTGCACTCCAATAACAGTCCTAACTGGATCCTGGTCACAATAGCCATACGAGAAACAACCAATGTCAACCAAATAAATTTCGTTTTTACGAATTTATAGGCCACAGACATGTGCAGTAAAGTGTGATATTGAAGATGCCGAGAGAGACCGTAATCGAAAGTGATGAATGATTTAGAAGCACCAAGCCTCTATATCACACCAATCTGACTAATTAATTTTAGTACCAGTTAGACATAGATATCATGCTGACTATATCTCGAGTCATGTGACAGTAATACCCATTCCTCGTAAAAATAGGTTAGAGCTTTGATTCCTGAATCACACACTTATGGACGAAATTCTACATAGTCCAAACTCATTTTTATATGGTTGATCTAGGTCCTCAGTCATTAATTCACACTTGTGCCAAGAGCTTAATATATTCTTCATACGAACACGCATTAGAAGTCTTCTCCGGTCCGTTTAAGAGGAGCGTTTACACGATCTTCCCTCAACAAACGTGTTCCACACCTCTCCGTCTTTGTCCATCGTCTTAGCCTTGGAAACAACCGTCACATCTGCTTATTAGAGGAAAGTTCATTTGGCTGAATATGTGTTGGCACTTGTTAGACAATTATTCGTCGTTTTCCTTTCGTAAAAGCCTTATCAACACCCCGTGCCCTGGTTAGAAAACATACGAGAATGTTCTTGCCGACTCTTCTGTTAAAATATTACTCAGGCATAGATCGAAATACTCTCCGCATGAGCAACAGAAATCGGAAAACTGCTGTTTCAACGTCTTTTGTAACAAATTTTAAATAATTCTTTTTCGTCTTCCAACTCTTCTTTATCATACAAAGGCGGAATTGAACACTATTGTCAAAGCCCTTCTTTATGATTAAAACTAAAAACGTCCTTTTCACTTAAACCTCTTGTATACGATCGTAAAATAAGTTTTACCGTAGATGCGACGAGATTACACCAAACAGAGATCCTACTTTCAGAATGCGTATCATCACTGTGCGAGGGTAAGTCACATTTCAACTGTATTCGTTGTAAACATAAATCGTCCTCCTAATCATTATCTAGAAGAGAAGGTTGCGTTCTTCGCCAATCAACCCTCCTTAAGAGTTTCGTGCGATGACTGTAATAAATGAGAGGAACTTGGAAATACAATATAAACCGTGAACCAAAATGCATCTTCCGGATGACTCAAGAATTAGTTTTCACTTTTTTGTCTGGCAACGGATGTTCTAGTAATTGGAATCTTTTAATCACGGTAGATTATAATTCCATCACTTTACGTTTAGACGCACATCTGACTAGTACAAGGACAAGTGTTCCTACGGGACTCATTATCTGGCGCATGATATTGGTTTTTTACCGCTATAAATATACACTACAGTTTTCAGTGATTTTGTTCCGTGAACTTAGAATTACTTTCGTTTCGGTGAAGGGTGAATTATTATATATTATAATGTATCATTATTGCAATACTAATAATAATAATAATAATTTTGTACATATAAATTATATATAAATAATGGAATTAAATTTCATCTGCATAATAAAGAAAACTAGCGGCATGTTTCTTTGCAATGAATGACGATATTTATTCCTTCGGACACAAAAGAAATTTATGTTACTGAAGTATTCTGGATATCATTTAAATGCATAAAAAAATTCCTGAAATTGATAATTAGAAAAACTGAAAAGATAAGGCTGAAATCTGGTTCTGACCCTATCTATCTAATTATTATTATTATTTCTCTTTTTTTTGGAAATTAACAACCACAAACGAAGAGTTGTCAGTGACTCATGATTTATTGTCTATTTTTTTTAATTAACCACAAACGAAGTATCTAATTTATTTTTGGAAATTAATAACCACAAACGAAGAGTTGTCAGTACCTTTCATCATTTACTGTCTTTTTTTATAAATTAACCACAAACGAAGAGTTGTCAGTGACTTTTATCATTTACTGTCTATTTCACTACTTTTACACCACTAAAGATTCCTCCCATTGCAGCTGCCATTTGAATTACTGAACCCACCAAGCATGGTAGGGCGTGACCACCTTCTGGAGGGGGACATAGCAGTAAGCCCAGAACAGTGGGGAACGCTCCTTACCCGAAGGAGTCTGCTAGCAAATGCCAGTGACACCCCTTCAGAGAGGAAGGCGATACACCTGGAAAGGTTTTTCTGGCCTCCGGACCCCACCACAGGAATTCCCACTGTCTATTTTGCTTTTGCCAGCACAGGTTAGTACCACCCACTTATTTAAATGTCGCTTCTTTGATTAGATCGAATAATCACCTCGTTTTGCACCCGTCTTGTCCGACGATTCAAATGCTATTAGATATTTTATATATATTTGATTTATATACATTTTTGGCATTGTGCCAAGCACTGGGGCAACTAAGGCCATTCAGCGCTGAAACGGAAATTGAGTGTAAAAGGTTTGAAAGGTGATACAGAAGGAAAACCTCAGAGCAGTTGCACTATGCATCAAGTATTAGGAGAGGGTGGACAGTAAGATGGAAGAAAGTGAATATAAACGGATGTACAGTAAAAGGAAAGAAAGTAGTTGCAGTAGGGGTCGAAGGCACGCTGCAAGAACCTTAAGTAATGCCTACAGTGCATCGCATGAGGTGCACTGATGGCACTACCCCCACGGGAGAAGATATTTTATGAATCGCCACAATAGTTTTCATTTCCTAAACTACAACACAGACTACAATAGTAGGATGTGGTGCAACTGTTCAATCTCATTTGAAAATACCTAGGATAGATAGGTAGATTCCTATTCATTAACGTAAATTTATAGCATGCGCTACCTGAGTAGGAATATTGTAATGAACAATGTTCTAATAGATGTGTCACGCGAATAAAAAAGTAATGATAACGTGCAAAATATTGTCAAATTCATGAAATATTTGGGGTTAACGAGTGAAAGTAATTGATAAAACTAAACGCAAATTATTCTCTGATATGTTTTAGTCTTTTTTTTTCGTTAAAACAATTATCATGAAATAAAAAATTAACTTGAACGGCAAAACAGAATTTCCAACTGAGAGAGAAAAAGGAGGGAGCCAGACTAATCTATATAACCGACAAATTTTATCAAATAAACCTAACGTTATGCCGCCCTATAATATATCGTAAGTTTGAATCATACTGTTGAATTGACTATAGAATTTAGGCCAAAGGCCCAGCACTGAGACCTATGAAATCATTCAGCGCTGAAACAGAAATTGACAGTAAAAGGTTTGAAAGGTGTAACAGGAGGAAAACCTCAAGAGCAGTTGCACTATGAGACAATTGTTAAGAGAGGGTGGACAGTAAGATGGAAGAAAGTGAATATAAACGGATGCACAGTAAAAAGAATGAAAGTAGTTGCAGTAGGGGTCGAAAGCACGCTGCAAAGAACCTAAAGTAATGCCTACAGTGCAGCGCATGAGGCCCACTGACGGCACTAGCCTTCTACGGGGTGAATCTTACTGTTATTTCCCCCACAGTAACACGCAAGCAAATGATTCGCGACGCCATGAGTGTCTGGGAACGAGAAACATGCGTAGATTTCCACGAGATAGACGACGGCGATTACAGCAGACCCTACATCAGGATCATCGAAGGGCAGGGATGCTGGAGTCATGTCGGCAGAACAGGGAGAAGCGGCCAACAACTCTCCATCAGCGAAACCTGCTACAAGGTACTATGGAGGTTATCGTACCACGCTTTTGGCGGTGGTTGTCAGGTAATGTTTATGGTTGATATCAGGGGTGGCCGGACTTTTGGACTCCGAGATCTACTCTAAAGACTGAAAGTCTTGCACGATCTATCATACTACATAATCACATACTATTATTACGTGGGGGAAAAAATTCATATAGCGCCATCGAACGATAAAACATGAGGCCAATTGCCTCATATATATATATATAATATATATATATATATATATATATATATATATATATATATATATATATATATATATATACGTATATATATGTGCTTGTATTTTGTTTGTTAATATATAGAATTGTGGGTAAGGGCGATCGACCAAACAAGTGGTTAATATTATTATTATCATCATTATTCAGATGTTCCTACCTCTTAATTTTGCTTAAGTCTCATAAATGTCCCTGGAAATAATCAGTCTTCTCATTACAGTAAAAAGTACTTTTCATAGTGTATTCAAGTTATAGTCCTACATATCCACATCAATTTAAATAGCATCGTCTACTTTGCAACTTAAAAGCTCAGGTTTACAACATTTCCCTCGTTTTACACTACCGTATGATTCAATCAATATTCACAATGGCGTCTTCATGAATCTGTTCGTAATTTTAAGCGAAAATATCTTTAGTTCGCAAAATCACGAGAGATTTACTTTCAGGAAGGGATTATCCTGCACGAGCTGGGTCATGCGATGGGACTCTTCCACGAACAGAGCCGGAGTGACAGATCAGACTATATCAAGGTGAGAGGCCATTTCTGAATTATGAGAAGCAATGACTCAATGGCATTTATAAAACACGTTTTAAAACGTCTTACATGAAACTATCCACTATGTAAGCAATAACTCGGTGGCATTTATAACACACGTCTTACATGATACCATCCACTATGTAAGAAATGACTCGATGGCATTTACAACACGTCTCACATGATATCATCCACTATGTAATAAATTACGATTATAATATAAAATTGAGGCGAAAGGCCAAGGAATTGGACCCTTGAGGTCATTCAGCACTGAAATAATGCTGAAACAATTGTTAGGAGAGGGTGGAAAGTAAGATAGAAGAGAACATGAACGGAGGTAGAGTAAAAGGTATATGAGAGGTTGCCGCTAGAGGCCGCTGGGACGTTGCAAAAAACCTTAACTAATGCCTACATTGGGCCACGTGAGAAGCGCTGACGGCGATACTCCTCTATACGAGGTATTAGCCTAAGGCCCTAAGAGTTAGCCTAACTACAATATTATTTGGTACGGGGGAGCAAATCCTGTTTTGTCTTTTGCTCACTAATTTCGATTTTGAGTAAGATTATTTTCATTTTGAATCTACTCTGCATATCGCCCGGGTCAATGCTGCAACAAATGACGTCCATAATCCTATTTGGGCCAAGTTCCCTCCATAGTCACATACTTATTGCCGCAACAAAACCAACCTTGGGAATGCGCTACCACTCGAATATGGCTTTATGAATTCTGGATTAAAATAATTTCTATACCACATACAGTTTTACGTCTTGTAGAAAACTATTTCTCTAGGATATAACCTGAGTATATTCAGACAAAACTGCAATATGTGCTTTGTTCTAAGTAAATGTGCCAATGACAGAAATTCTAACTTAATCCATGATATTCAATTTGATAAATGTCGAAGGAATTCTTTGTTTATTCTGGATTTCAAATAACTGATTTACTAGTCTCGAGAAAATTCTCTTAATAGAAAATAATGACGGGGAGAATATTCCCTTGGAAGACAGTGACGAAGAACTTTTATAAGATTGTTATATAAAATTAACAAATAATTTTGAACTCTTTCCTTTGATAATAAGTAAAATCAAGTCCGTTTGTATTTAAAGAAACTGATATGAAGAACATGAGAAGAGGTTTTACTGAAATCCCGTTTTTTTCTACAAATAAGATTTTTCAGCTAACTCTGTATCACAATCGGCAAAAAAAGCATGCTATTATAAAAACTCATACAGGCGCACATCTTTATGTACAGTGGACTCAAGGAACCTCATCTGAGTCCTTGCTTGCCAGAACGCCGTTGGTACTTGCGAACAGCGTTGCCAACTGTAGGTTAATTGCCCGACATGTAGGGTAATTTGCCCATCAATGAGACCGCAGAGCAATATCTTTAAGCGTAATGTCCTTGCAGCAAAGCCTGTTTTGATCAATACGGTTACTAGTATTCATATATTGCATGTGAACAAAATTCAAAGATTCATTTCTTATCCCAACCTCAGAATCTTGGGGGTAATTTTTAGTTAATAGGTATGGTGATTTCTTGTGTTTAGTTAGTTCAGTAGGGCTCTTGGGGTTAGAGGGGTTGGCATCACTGCTTGCAAAAGTCACCAGAAAACCCTAAATGCACTACGAAAGAAAGTTGAGGGATAATTAAAGAAATTTTCTAAATTGCAAGTCGCCATGCATTAGTCTGATACCTTTCAACAGCTCATCTAAAAATACGGGCTCATATACAGTTCTCGGGTAAAATTAAAATCTAGTCTTGAATAGAATTCATAAAATGTGTTACAGGTTGTATTCTTGTTCATACCCACAGAAGGAAATATACTTTTACATTTAATCCGCCAGGAAGTGTGTGGATCAAATTAACTCAATACAATACGATATAAATAAAACTTCTTTTCCCCCAGGTTAACTTCACCAACGTGAAAGCTGGGAAGGAGATAAATTTCCTTAAAGAGGAAACAAATAACTTCGGCGTTCCTTATGATTATTCATCCATTATGCACTATCAATCAACGGTAAGGCACAGTTGTGTAATCTTACTATTAAGAAATTGTAATAGTTATATACATATATATATATATATATATATATATATATATATATAATATAGTATATATATGTGTATATATATATATATATATATATATATATATATATATATATATATGATGAATTATTATCATCACCGTGATTCATATACTACTGCATAAGCTATAAATCCTTTAATGAAGTCCCGATTTCTCCTCTGTGCGCTGGTTCGAATCCACGAGAGGACGAAATTATTATCAACTGAAAAATTCCCCTTCGATTAACATAAATAAAAATATCAATTCCGAGGCATATATATATATATATATATATATATATATTATATATATATATATGTATATATGTATATATATATATATATATATATATATATATATATATATATATATATATATAATATATTTGTAGCGTGAAGCAAATCGCGGTAGAAAGGGGCAGGCGTACCATATAGATATATATATATATATATAATATATATATATATATATATATATTATATATATATTATCACATATCATATATATATACATATATATGTATATATATATATATTATATATATATATATATATATAATATATATATATAAAAATGCCCTTACCCCTTTCCACCGTGATTGCTTCACACTACAAACAATGGACTCCAGGAGTCTACTTATTCACTGTTGAAGTAACCTGCCTTTCCTTATCCAGCTCAGGTCTCCTTAGTAAGCAAGGATATTAGCTCACACTGCTAAGTGAAATATGATATGTGTATATATATATATATATATATATATAGGATATATATATATATATGTATGTATGTATGTATTATATATATATCTATGTGTAATCAGATAAAATTCATACAGATAAACAAAAGAATGTACTGTCCTTAATACAACTTTTTCATTAATTTTTGATACGTATTCTTTTAATTGGTGGGTCTGGGAAGATTTAGCATATCTCTTCATCTCTGTTCCTACTAAAAGTTTAAAAGAGCTCTGACAACCTAGTTTTTTAGAATGTGAACATTGTATGTCATTCCAAGGTTCCACAATGATTTTCACCACAGAGTGAATACAATTTAATTATGAATATGGAAATTGTATGATTATAAATATATGTAGCGTATAATAATTAATAGTATTATCTATACTTATATAATATATTAAGTTACATTCTATATATTATTATAATATACATATATATATATCTATATATATATATATTTATATATATATTATATTATATTAATATATTAACACATAATAGAAACATGAAATTTTTGGTTGCACTCAAACTCAAACTTAGGGGTATCTCAATATACTCGTATAATACAAATTTACCAACTCACTATAAACAATCCAATTTGCAAATATTTTCTTTTACAGCAATTTCTCAGGCAAAAAAGCAATGGTAAAGCCTTATGAAAACAATAACCATATAATTCAAATTTGAAGTAAATATTAATGCAATCTTATTGTAACTGTTCCATCTTATTTGTTTTCAAGGCCTTTTCAAAGAATGGAAGACCAACCATTGTCACTTTGACACCAGCTATGCAAGTTTACATTGGACAACGAAAGCAACTCAGTTTTAGAGACATAAGCATTGTTAATCACATGTATAACTGTATGGGTAAGTATATAAATACAGCATCTCATGATGGCAGATGTGGCACTTCTCTTTTCATATTAAAGTCTACCTTACAAGCTATGCACGACTATCACTCAAAATGTGCAAAGTATCTTATACGAGAATTCTAAAGACTAGTACCTAGTCTGATTAGCAAGTTTCACCTCAGAACTTAAGAAGAATGTTAGCATATGATGCTTATATGAGGAAAGGAAAAACAAAAGTTCGTTTTCGTCTACAATATTGTCTAACTTTTTTTTCCATAGATATTTGGAGCAACTCGTGCGAATCAACAGTTACCTGCCAGAATGGTGGATACCTAGGGAAGGATTGCACATGTGTCTGTCCGCCAGGGGTGTCTGGCGAATTTTGCCAAAACTCCCTAAAATCTTACTATCGTAAGTACAGTTTGCTCATCCATATTTTCTGTTAACCAAAGTCAGTACTTTGAATAACATCTGATCGGGTAGAAGTCCATAAACCACATGCCCAATTTTTCTTCTTAATGTAACTAAAAAAACATTTTCAATGGATTTCATCTTGTATATACCTATATATGCAATGACATCCATAGAAGAAAAGGGCCAGTTTTTGGAAAAACGAGCCCTATCCTCCCCAGCCTCCCCCCCCCCCCCCCAAAAAAAAAAAAAAAAAAAAAAAAAAAAAAAACTGGATACGGGCCTGATATTCATGACAATTAATTGGTATTTTGCTGTTATACATGATCAAAGCTAGGAGTAAAACATACATTATAGATTTTTATTTCAATATTCACATGACTCAGGCATGGCAACTGAATCTATATACTCTTTTCCCCACAGCTTCTCCAATCTGTGGTGGGAACATTACCGAAGCTGGCACCGTCATCACCTCTCCAAATTATCCCAACTACTACCCAGCTGGCAAGTACTAATATTCTAGCCGTTATAGACAATGATAGCTTATGGTCAACCTGCTATAGTAGATTCACATCAACCGTACATTTGATGCCTAGGCCAGTCCCTTACGACGATCCTGATTGCCTGTCGCTAAGCCAATCACATTGCTGAAAACTCTCAGTCTCGCTCGAGAGTTCACATAGGTAGGATCTATGTTCCACCTCTCCTGAGGTATACGTCTTTCAGGAGAGGTGGAACATATATCCTGCCTATGTGAACTCTCTCGAGAGACTGAGTTTCCAGCCCTGTGATTGGCTTATCAACAGCCAAGCAGGAGCGTCGTAAGGGACTGGCCTAGACATCGAATGCACGGTTGATGTGAATCTTCTATAGTGACTCCTGGTTTATAATTAGAAATCTATAAAGAAGCTACGTTTGTATAACTATTAGATTTCAGGAGTAATTTTTGTTTCCAGACACTGCCTGTGTTTGGTGGATTCAATCAGACGACGAATGCAAACGACCAGTTATCACCGTCGAAGATTTCGAACTATTTGTCCGAATGGGAAATGGACAATGTGCCTTAGATAGACTCGAGATAAGGACTGAATCAATTTACTACGGCGATGAGTAAGTTTTGGGGGCTGAAATGCTCTCTGTCTCTTTCTCTCTCTCTGTAGAGGCTGTGTACAGTTCATGCTGATTTTACAGTTGCTCTGGTACGGTACAGTTGGATAGTATGTATGTTGTAAAAAGCCTGAACTATGATCACCATCATTAGCCACATGTATTACTAAAATGCTCTGATTCAGTTTCACAGATTATACCTACTTTATTATTATTATTATCATTAAACTGCTGTGCATTTCAGGGCTGTGTCTAATCGATTTTCGTCGATGAAATCTTACCAAAGTATCTGGTATGGATCGTATTTTGGAAATAGCTATTTGAAACCACGGCCTAATTGGCAAAAATATGCAGTAATGTCTTATGTAGATAATTAGGGCACTTATCAGAGTAAATCAAAGAAATGTAAGGGGAAACTTAGCTAAATTTCGTAGGCACCCAGGGAGAGGCTAGTTGTGACGTAAACTATGACATCAGACGTAATAGCATGTTCCCAGTAGTGTGAATCACAAATATTTAACACTTTTTTAGAATAAGTATAAAAGGAAAGGCAAGGTAAATCCCTGTTGAGAATGACGATAATATTACGGTTTCCATTGGTGATACCATGGTAATGAATAAGAATTTGGTATATATACATATGACAATATTATAGCAAGGAGTTTCGTAAATATACCTATGGCAATATCACTATTTTCATTTAACAGTTATATGTTGACTATAGAAATGCATAGCAGTTATAACTATTTACCTTTTGGCTATCAGCTATACAAGACTTTTGGAATTGGTGAAATACAATCATATTGAAACGAAAATAGGGTCATTTAGAGGTGGTTGGTACGTTATTTTGCCCTAATGTACCTGGTAACCTTACATAATAAACACCGCCGACAACAGGGCGAGGGCAGCCGATCGTCATTGGTCAAAGCCATGGTATAGGTGACTGCTGCCTCACCTATGACAAGTCCATCAAATTGTCCTCATGGCTTCAGGACTGCTTTCGTGTTGTGAGTTTTTTGCAGTGTGCAGCAAAGAAAGAATCCTATGCGTCACATGCTAATTACTAACGAGTACGTGGTTTAATAAGGCGATACACAAACACCGAACGAATTAGACAAGAGGACAAAGATGACCTTTATTGGGATTATACTAGAATGACGAGTATGAAAAAGAGAGAGACATGTATAAAAATATTTTGTTTATATATACGTATATATATGTATACATATGTATATTATAAATTTCATTTAAGTATTATGTGTATATGCATTTATATATGTACCATATCTGTCTATATATGTGTATGTATACGGCATATGTATTTATATATGTTCTATCCCCCTCTTCCCTGCTGTCGAAGTATGAATAATAACAATAATGATGATTATAATATCATTAACAACAATAATGATAATAACAGTTAATGAATATTAGTGTAATTATTATCATTATGGTTAATAATATCAGTATCAACACTTTATGAAGCCGTGTGCATAGGAAAATCAAAGTATGTTAAATCATGCTTTTTTATTCATTGCCTAAATACTGGTCTTTCTCCACATAGACCCTAAGACCGTTTGGCAAATTTCGCGGGTATCAGAACGATACTTCACATATCCTTGAAACTGCAGGGTAACAATGGTTTTCACAGAGACTGTTTAAGACTTGGTGCATATTTCAAATCAACAGAAACTTGGATTGCGCCATGGAACTGTATTACAAAATTAATATTCTCATTTAATGCCCGTTCCTTAATTGTAGTCTACTTGGGAGCTTGCCTGTGTGAAACAATACAAGAATTCCATATACTACTGTTACTACTACTACCAACATCTGAGTATTCATTCATAAAGTATATGGGCGGGGTACCTAGTGACGTACGTCACTACAGTATCAATGAGTGGGAGGGTCTTTAGTAATGACGTTATACTAGCCTCTATGTAAGAACCTGCTACACTTAGCTAAGTTTCCCTTTAAATTTCTTTGATATACTCTGATCAGTACCTTAATTATCAAAATTAGACATCACTATATATTTTTGCCAATTTAGCCGTGGCTTCAAATAGCTATTTCCAAAATACGACGCCATATCCG
Source organism: Macrobrachium nipponense (assembly GCF_015104395.2). NCBI lineage: Eukaryota > Metazoa > Arthropoda > Malacostraca > Decapoda > Palaemonidae > Macrobrachium > Macrobrachium nipponense. The sequence continues at coordinate 46,271,969 of NC_061093.1, read as the reverse complement.
ATGTTTTGGGGAGATTTTATCGACGAAAATCAATTAGACACGGCCCTGAAATGCACAGTGGCTACAACTCTAGTTCGAAATGAAGAATGCTACAAGACCAAGGGGTCTAACAGGGAAAGAAAACTAATGTTAAAAATTCAGATATAAAAGTTAAACTTTTAAAATTGAAAACAAAATAGTTGAAACAGTTAACGCTATGGCATGAGACTAAGGTTAACCAGTTATTTTGCCAACCGATAAGACTATTAGAATTAAACGCATGTCTCCTAATACCTACTACGTGCCATGTGGTCTTTATGGTCTAGGAAGATCTGAATGCAAAGGACGATCCGGACTTTGACAAATGGCTCAAGGTCGCGCGCATCCACACTGAGCTATTGGAAGGGTGGTTGTGCATATTAAAACCGAGAACAACAATTAGAAACAGATTAAAACACGTGTGTTTTTATGCATCGAAACTTGTCAAAACATGGCAAAAAAATAATGAAAACATTTCCTAAGGGGAGATAGGTCTCCAAAGCCTTATGAGGCCTACTCGTTATATAAACTTTTCGAGCTTTGTCAATGAAATAGACCGGATATGTTTCTCAAAAGTGAATCTGTAGTCATGAATCCTCCCTTCTCCAAAGAAACGATTATTCCTTTCATTTAATGATATAATTTCTACCTTTTTTTAAAATGTGTTTGTTAATGTAAGCTGAGTACGAGGAGGGGTTTAGTAATGTTTGTTTTGAAACTTTGGTATATGTTCGTGGAATATTCATGAACAACGCAATTGGCTATCATCGTTAGGTGGCCTGGGAGGTCTAAATTTCACTTCCCGCTAAGTAGGGAAGAATGGGATCATGTTAAGATTAGCAAAACCACTTGTTTTCTAGACAATATTATCCATTTACATATATAGTATATATATATATATATATATATATATATATATATATATCAGTGGTATAATATTGTCTTGAAAAATGGTGGGTTCGCTAATCTTGACATGATCCGAAGAATGGCTCGGGTGAGGTTAGGTTAGGGTGTTATAATCAAGGGAGAAATGGACTTGTTAGGCTAGGGTAAGTTACCCTGCACAGTATATTAGCATTGGGATATCAAAAACAGGCCAAATTCCAGTCACAGGCCTCAGCATTCTGTGTTACATACAGATGTGTGGGGTTTAGTGGTATTGCCCTGTATCCCTTTCTTTAAGTGAAAATTTCTTGTGGTGATATTTTAAACAAGAAAGGTAATTTCGCTGCTAGTTGGGTGTTTGAGGGTAAGACACGAAAACTTTGTAGTCAGAGCCAACAGCTACTACGAAAAACATTCTAAATAATATTTGTTTCGTACTGGAAACGGTATTTTGCTAAAAAAAATAATCGATAATTTGTTGAATATACATAATTTATAAACAATTCTTACCCATATTTTATTTTCACTTTGGGACATGTGCTGGCCAGTTTTACTAAAATACAAAATGACCTGAAATACTGTTGAAACTGAGAGAACAAGTGTTCAAGAAGCACTGTTTCCTCCATTCCAGTAAGAACCTTTCACTTCTGACTGGCAGATTTAAGGGAAGGGGGGGGGGGCACCTGGTCACGCTTCACTCCTCCTCCATGGATATGAATAAATCATTATTAGCAGTAAATATTTGCCTAGTTAATAATTTCAACAACAACGGTACAACAAAAACGATAACAACAACTACTTACATATATATATAATATATATGTGTATATATGATAATCATAAGTGACCCCAATGAAAGAATTCTAGACCCGCCACTTGACTTCTGATTGTGGTTACACAGACCCCTAAGTTAGGTTAGGTTTGATAAGCAAGATTAGAGTGCCTGCATCCCTATAAATCCTACTCCATATCCATAGTGCCACCTCTATTAGAATCATACCCTTCTTTGACGTTTTTCATGTTTTCTCTATGTTCAAAGTATACATTAGAATTTCATACAGCTTAGTTTATTAACACATTTTATAATTCCATTCATTTTCCATTTCGATAGACTTCGCCGTTTACAAAATTACCTTTAGCTACCTCTATGCATACCTACCTATACCTAGGCTGGGCCTGTCATACCTATTTATTTTAAATACCTCCGTCAAACAAGCATGTAATTATTATGTTAGGCGTTACTTAACCACTCATAAAATTCTAGCTAAACCGTATTTAAACAAAACAATATGTGATCCAGAACTATGTATAAATGTCGTTTACACAAGTCAGTGCTTCGTAGAGTGTGAAAAACTTTCAAAGGACCAACCTCCATTAAGTTGAACAATTAATACCGCATTCGTTAACAATAATTCCACAAATTCCGCACAACCTTTGCACAATATACTCAATCACGGATAAAATCGGTAGCTCTTATACTGTGAATGTCGATGGCGGGAATTACGGAAAAAAAAGGTTCGATACGATAATGCATCTGCAGATTCATCGCATGTGTATTATCAATCTAAGTTTAAACAATTTTTATCATACGTATTATTTATTTTCTTATTTGGTCAATTATCATTATCATTAGTGATTTTTTAAAATAAAAGTATGTGACTTGGAATATAATTCTTGACTTGAATGCTCTCTTGTCATTTGACGTCTTGCAGCTAAGAATGACATTTTTATCTTTGTGTTGTAATAGCTGGGTGTTTATCAGTTAAAATTCATGCTCTGGATAAAAACAATTGTGAACTCGTTTCAGTAGTTGGTGATAACCAATTGACATTTATGCTGAATTTCAAAAGACATGGCGTTCTTTTATTTTTATAAAACTAAATCGATATTAGCTCAGAAAAATACTCGGGAATAGTTTTCTCGTACATCTAGCGTTTAAAATTATATATATATATATATATATATATATATATATATCATATATATATATATATCATATATATATATATTTGTGTGCGTGTGTGTTTGAACCGTATGTTACCTTAACCTCTATGCCAAATTTCATATTGATAGGTTCAGTGGTGTAGACGTATCCTTGCAACAAACAAAAAGGGAGTCAGTCCTAGGGTCTCATAAAAGTTGTTGAAACACCAAGCAGTGCTAGAACTTGGACTTTAGAAATCTGGTGTGAAAGGAAAATCGAAAGCAGCAGAAAAAATAAACTAAATTATAAACACATCAATGATTACAATATTATATGTATATTAACATGCATATTGTCTTTATAAGGACAAGTGCTAGCCATTTTCCTCATTATTTATTAACGACTAACACCGGTGCCCACCCATATATGGATCATTGCGACTACACTAGAAGTTGAATAACAAAATGCAGGAATACAGTTCTAGAAAAATAAATTAGATAAACCGAATCCTTTTATTATCATCATTATTATTCTCTCAGGTACTGTGGAAAAGATCTTAGGGAAGGCACAGCTGTGACCGCCATGGGGAAAGATTTGGTGCTGGTCTTTAGTGCCAAAGTCAGCTGGCGGACGGGGTTCAAGTTCACCGTCGACTTCACGAAAGGATGTTTGTAAGTCTTATGTATACAGTGTAAGAATAATTATCTCTTTAACTCATGCCTAGCAGTCAAACAAAGGGTTGCATGTCTATTATTACTCACAGTTTTTGTACATTCATGTGCGCATTATGTATAGTGATTATGAATAACTTGATCACGAGGCATATAAAACATGATGCTATGTATAAATAAAGGTTTTGTCATGAAGGAAAATGAAAGGCGAGAGAGCCAAGAACTTTCGGTCTAGCACGACCCTTTACTTAGGGTAAAGGGTCGTGCTAGACCGAAAGTTCTTGGCTCTATCGCCTTTCATTTTCCTTCGTGGCAAAACCTTTATATATATATATATGTATATATATAATATATATATTATGTGTGTGTGTGTGTGTGTGTGGTGTGTGTGTATGTATGTATATATATATATATATATATATATATATATAGATATATATATATATATATATATGTGTGTGTGTGTGTGTGTGTGTGTGTGTGTGTTGAAAAGAATCTTTGATTGAATTACATGGATATGAAGAGTCATTAGTCTGAGATAATACTGACGGGCTACATGGTGTGTAAACAGTGCATGCACCATGAATAGATATTTGTAGATATTATAATCAATACGTAAAAGAGTTTTACGAAGAATCGTCAGTTTTAACATAAACCAGGTTTCAGACTAAGGTTATTTTCATCTCCATTTTTTATTGATTTGAAGATGAATTGACTTATAAATCATATATTGAAAAAACAGAAAACGTAGGAGGAAATTTTTGGAAAGTGTAACGCATGCAATGCGAAATATCTGATACTGGCGGACAGGGGCAGTTTTATATAAGCCTTTTTGACCAATTTGATCAAACTGGGACCCGCGCCTTAAGGGGACCACGCACCAAAGCTAGTTTGACGCCTTTTCTGTATTCTGTAAGGAATAAACCGCTACCGAAAACATGAAATGGAGAAGGAAGAAGTAATGAAAAATAAAAACTTTCATATTGTCTTTCAATATTTAGTACATCAAGCATTTATTATTATTATTTAAAAGACAAGTATACTACTACATGAAATATAAACATACATCAATTTTCAATTTTCTTATTGGGCCCAATTTTCAATTTTCTAATCGGGAGCAATTTCCAGTTTTCTAATTGGCCCAATTTTTCAATTTTCTAATTGGGCCCAATTTTCAAATTTTCTAATTGGGACTAATTTTCAATTTCCTAATTGGCCCAATTTTCAATTTCCTAATTGGGCCCAATTTTTTATTTTCTAATTGGCCCAATTTTTCAATTTTCTAATTGGGCCCAATTTTCAATGTTCTAATTGGGCCAGATTTTCAATGTTCTAAGTGGCCCAATTTTCAATGTTCTAATTGGGCCCAATTTTCAATTTTCTAATTGGGCCCAATTTTCAATGTTTCTAATTGACCCAATTTTCAATGTCTAATTGGTCCCAATTTTCAATTTTCTAATTGGGGCAATTCAAATGTTCAATAATTGTTCATTGGGCCAGATTTTCAATGTTCTAAGTGGCCCAATTTTCAATGTTCTAATTGGGCCCAATTTTCAATTTTCTAATTGGGCCCAATTTTCAATGTTCTAATTGACCCAATTTTCAATGTCCTAATTGGGCCCAATTTTCAACTTCCTAATTGGGCCCAATTTTCAATTTTCTAATTGGGCCTCCGCAATTCTTAGCACCGGCCTTGCTGGCAGATGATAGTACTGGCAGGTATCAGCAAATGGAAAGAATAGATGGATTTATTTATGAAACTGTTCTCAATTATTGGAGCACGAAATATTGCAAACATACTTAGTATAAGGAACTTGTCACAAGACTGAAACATTAGAAATCGACGCAAGAACATTAAACACAGTCAGCTGCCTTCTTCAACAAATGAATGGAAATTTGCGAGAGAAATGATGTATTAAATTAAAACCATAGTAGAAGCTAGAATCACGAATTTTAACTAAAAAAAAAGGCTAAGAAATTCTTTACACTAGTACAGCTATAGAGTGACTTCAATGAATTGCTCGTAAAAGAAAATTTTCAAACTGTTAGTTTTCTTTTGGGTAAATTCTTTGCTTGTTTATCTTACTAAATCGTGGCGGTTTCTTTGTACTTCGGCGACAGTGTTCTTATCGCTTGACCTTGAGAAGGTGTGATAAACACGTAAGTGTTAGGTAAACTCTTCATCTAGCTCTTGGTTTGTTGGCTTTGATCAAGCCGACATCATGCAGGTTTGATTACACACACACATACACACACACACACACGCACACACACACACACACACACCACACACACACCCACACACACATATATATATATATATATATATATATATATACTATATATATATATATATATATATATATATATATATATACTATATATATATATGTGTGTGTGTGTGTGTGTACGTGTGTATATATTATTATCTAATATATTTTATATTTTAGATATTATATAATAAATATTATACATAGTATAATGTATATATTATATTATATTATATATATATTATTGTTTATATATGTGTGTGTATGTATGCATGTATGTATACACTGCCATAACGTTTACTCGCCATCAGAGATAATGGCCTACCAGGTCGGTCAGCAAACTCTTTATTGCATAGTGTGACATAAGTGTGCTGTTTACACTTGCTATCTTGTGATTCAATGTATGTGTGTAATGAGCCGAAAAAAAATGAGATGTTGTTCGTGCAGTAACTCTCCTGCGTAAAAGTGTTTTGCATAAAATGATTAATGAAAATCGTGAAGTTACATAATCTCGATAGATATCGAGTTGATGCGCATCGTGTCTTGACTGACATCTCCAGGATTATAACCATCTCTGAGAGCCAATTAAGAGCTCTTTTCGTGATCAAAGTAATACTAGTTTTACCGATGACATTCTGAAAAAATAAGATCGTAGCTTAATTGCACATTATGCAAAGACATACCCATATAATCAATCTCAGGCGTAATGCAGATTCACCTGTGATACACCGTGACGCGACGCATGGGAAAGTTACCCTTAGGTCGTTCGCTATTAGGCGAAATATCTTCTGACGCAAATTCCACCTGATCTTCAGGTGCATCGGTTTTTATTTCTTATTCCCTTATGTTTAGCTACTTGTGACATTTTCCTGTCACTTGTCCCTCTCTGCTGGCTGGAATCCCTTTGGAACCTTCTTGGGTTTATAGTCTGTTGACTCTGTCCACAACGGGTTTCACCTGAGGACTTGAATCAAGAAAGAAAGAGAAAAGAAAATTGTAACTTACTTCGCAAGTAAAAAGTTCAAAATAAAATACTTTCTCATGAGGAGAACTTTAACAGATTGAGTGAGATCATCTTTCCATCCGCTTAAACGTTCCTCATTCAGAAAGATTTATTAATTTCAACAGCAATCACATTATCATTCGATGACGATGTCCGTAGTTTACTTACCTTATTGTTACTCTGGGTGCTATCATCAATAACAGAGTCTTATGAAGAACTCGAGTCTTATTAAAATATGATTAATCTCCGCCACTTTATTTTTACTCTGTTACTGGAATATGCCGCAGAATATATTTCAGTCAGTTCAGGAACGAGTAAAAGTCATGCTTCTAATTCTGTTTTGTCTGAAGAAAACTTTCGGTTCCAGTTGAAAATCTCCATCACAGTAAATTCCTTCTTCGCGATTTTGTTCGTCTTTTGATGAACAGTATTTATATGATAATACTTTTCTTCTACATACTTTTACATAGATAATGACTGAGTGTATTTTCTCAAGGACGATCGAAATCAACGATGAGTGTACCTTTCTTAGGAACACTCGTAAAGTACGAAAAATTTCATGCTTTTTCTATCGTTTTTATAATGCATTGGATTATCCAAAATAATGGCAATTTCCAATATGTCTGCCTAAGACCAGATGTGTTTATTATCTCCCTTAAACTGAGACCGTTTCATCTCTAATTATACTTTTGGCATTTCCTTTTCCGGTCCTTCTGGCTATATCTAGTCCCTTTCGCTCTTCTGCGTTTCACCTGAACATTTCATTTTAGTAATTCTCGCGCTCTCTCATTCATCTCTCTATATTCTAGGTTATCAGTTAGACATAATTCTTGTCTCAGTGCTTTCTTGTTCATCTGGTTTGTCAGTTTTAAGTGTTTTTTCCTGTTTGATGTGCTCCAAGTTTTTTTTTTTTTTATCCATAACTTTTATTGAGACCCTTACAATCGTCAAACATTTCACCAAAGTTACTGTAGTATTCAGATGTAATTTTTTTTACTCGCTAAGTTCTTTCGTTGTTTAATACCTAAAGTTGTGGTAGTGTATTTAAGCTTTACTGGCTACCAAAGACTTTCTTTTCGTGTCCAACAAATAAATTATCTTTTTTGCGTATAAGTTTTACAGCAGTACATCATAAAGTGTCTTCAACCTTCTACAATTCTTTTAAGAACAGTGTGACAGTTGATACGAATGCCTCAAATAAGAGGAATTTAACTTCAGTGTTAAAAAAGAGCGATGGTAGTAAATTATGAGTGGACAATGTAAAGTCAGGCTTATTTTCGTAACCCAAAAAGACCAATGTAGCTTTCTCCAATGCTTAGGTGAATAATATGAGATTACACTGCTAATTGATATATATATATATATATATATATATATATATATATATATATATATAATATACATACACACACACACACACACACACACACACACACACACACATATATATATATATATATATATATATATATATATATAATATATATATATATATATATATATATATTATAAATTTATTAAGCTGAGAGTTCCTAAGAAGTAAAGTACTCTCTTCATTCTCTCACCCATTGTTGCAATATGTTTGATGAAATCTCAATTCAATTTCTCTCCTCAATCAACAGTGTGAGTGTTCAGATTGCTTCAGATCGGTCGTAAAAGAAATCGCATTTATCAGATTGTCAGTTATATTTATACACTATTCTCTGCTTTTTTAGTGTCATGCATTTAAGTTTTTATTTATTTATCTATTAGTTTTTTAGTTACTATATTTTAAAGACCTTACTCTTCCTTGTACTCTTAGAGGTCGCACTCAACAGGTTGAAGCCAAAGGCTGTTCGTCTTGACTCTAGACAAAGACATATCTCTGTTCTCTCCTTACGATCTTCTTATCTCCTTCATTGTTACGGCGCCATATTCATTTTATGGGTGCTTCTTTGGCCTGTGTTTCTCTATACTGAAGAAACGACCACCTCTTCCTCTCGAGTGACTAAGTACAAACCCATCAAGCCACCATGTTCCAACTTTGTTGACATCAGCTATATCAGAATGACTCGATTCGGTGACTGTTTCTTCTTCTTTACAGCCGAGATTTGGAACTCTCGTCCTGCATGAACTATATCCGATTTTTAAAGTCATTTTTTTCTCTGAGAGGTGAATCGGTGCTCGTGGGATTAGGCCTTTTTCCCTGAGACAGATAAGGACATTGAACCGTTCATCCGTCGACCTTCTCGTACAAGTTGGAGTAGACTCATCCCACGAAAAGATGGAACAAAACCTACGCATATTTTTACCTAGACTTTTCCATTTTCAAAACTATCCTTTACTTCTAAAAGAAAAAAGGAAATTTTTTGGCATGAATGTGAATTATATGTAACACTTACTCTTACAGAGAACCCATACAGATTTACCTGTTTTCTAATTAACTTCGCAATTGCATATTTGTTACAGGAAGTGTAAGGCGACCGAGAGAGCTCCCTACATTGAGTGGCAATCTCCGCTGTATCCTGACCTTTACCCAAACAATCAACAGTGCGACCTGACGATAGCCCCTGTACGTTATCACCGTCTGATGTAGTCAATATCTTACATGTATTCTCTAGACCTTGTTGCATTATGTGTGATAAAACTAGTGTAGATTCACATCAACCGTGCATTTGATGTCTCGGCCAGTCCCTTACGACGCTCCTGATTGGCTGTTGATAAACCAATCACAGGACTGGAAACAGTCTCTCTCGAGAGTTCACTTAGGCAGGATGTATGTTCCACCTCTCCTGAAAGGCATATACCTCAGGAGAGGTGGAACATAGATCCTACCCATGGGAACTCTCTAGAGAGACAGAGAGTTTCCAGCCCTGTGATTGGCTTATCAACAGCCAATCAGGAGCGTCGTAAGGGACTGGCTTAAACATCAAAATGCACGGTTGATGTGAATCTACTGTAGTACTTGATTTGTACATACCAGTTCATGATAATTGATGTTTACCTTTGCATTATAGCTAAATTTCCAATGATATTATCCTTTCTTTCTGCTTCTTTGGTGACTAACAAATACAGGGTGTGCCAAAGTTGACGTACGTGGTCTTCAACAATGTTGATCTCCCTACAAATTGCCACGATTACATCTCCATCAACAGTGCTTTCGGCAGCACCCAGAGGTGAGCTCATCGACTTTCTTGCACCATTATTTTTTATTTATTCATTTTTCATTCCAGCTTTCATCTAATATTAAAATCAGTGGTCCCTTTTCACTAATGGTGGTCATTACTGTTTGGAAGAAGGAAGTGCGAGTCAGGGATGAGATTAACGAGAATGAAATGAAGTAAGACAAAATGAAATATGATTAAAACTCTTTAATGTTGAAACAAGTACTCTAATGAGAATTGCAGATGAAGTTCTGACTTTCATTCGTTACTAGAGTAATGGTGTAACTTTTTAGCGAGCGCTTTCAACTAATTGAATTAAATTGCATTATTCCAGTCTCTCTCATTCTTGGAAGCAATCAATCTTTTGCCATAAACTACACTTTTTCACACGTTTTCTTTCTTACCCTCTTACTCGTATAACTATTTGTAAATTAAAGATTAATTCTGTTTAATATGTTATTCCTTCTTCTTACATTTCGGCAACCATCTCATCACTCACTGCCTGACGTGGTTCGGAAGTCACGTAAAGCCGTTGGTCCCGTTGCTGAATAACCACTGGTTCCATGCAACGTAAAAGCACCATACAAACAAACAAACTTCTCATCACTGAATTTACCCCAGGATTTGTGGAAGCAGAACAGGCATGCGACGGCTCATAGGATCCTATCATACAGCGTTGTTCAAGAGTGACAGCAACACGGGAACACAGGGGTGGGAGATGTCCTTCAAGCAGGTCAGCTCTGGCTGTCATAGAAATATCTACGTCAGCTCGAGGTCTCCCAGAGGAGTCCTTACTTCACCTTCTTACCCGAGGAGTCATCCCAGATATGCTCAGTGCGAATGGTGGTTGAGAGTAAGTAAAATAAATAAATAAATAAATAAATAAATAAAAACAACTTATCTGATTAACGTTTGAACGGTTGATTCTGTTAAATTTCGTTACGTTCTTGCTTCCATTTGTAAGTCACCAGTGTGTTGTGTGTGATTGTGTGTGCGTGCGATTGTGCGCGTTTACGTACACATGTATGTTTTCACTTTTTTTTTAGCACAACTTCGATTCCATAAAATCATTATGCTTAAATAACATTCAAGTTACGGGAAATTTTGTTCATTCCAGACATTTTTTATCACATGATTTTGTGTCGCTGTTGTCGGTAAATATTCCAGTTATTATTTTTGTGCGGATGTTATCGTCAACAAAATCATCCTTTAAATTTCTATGTGTATATTTGTGTTGGTAAATATGACAAATTATTTTTTAGTGAGTGTCACTGTCACCTCTAACAAAATCATCATTTAAGCTCTTATGTGTGTATGTGTTTGTGTTGGTAAATATGACAAATTATTTTTTAGTGAGTGTTATCCCTAACAAAATCATCAGTTAAGCTTCTTTGTATGTGTTTGTGTTGTTAAATATGACAAATTATTTTTAGTGAGTGTCATCTCTAACAAAATTATCATTTAAACTCTTATTTGTGTGTGTCTTTGTGTTGGGCAGATGTGCTAATCATTTCTCAGTACATGTTATCTAGTATACAGCAAAACCGACCTACGAGGTCCCCGCTCACAGATGTTTACATTCGCAGGCACCAGCTGGTCGCAGGATAATGCTCACCTTCGAAGTGCTGCGCCTCTCCACGAACGCTTACTTCCCAACCAGAAGGTGGTTCCAGATGAGATACTACCAGAAACGTTGCAATCGAGGATATATCCTAGTCTCCACCACAGGAGACCGAACTTACAATCCGCGTAGACGTTCGTACAGGATCTGTGGTTACAGGAATGACGGCTACAGGATCACGTCCTCTAGTAATCGCCTATCCCTGTTCTTCTACGGAGGTGCGGCTCGGACGAAAGGCATGAAAGTCATATACAGTTTGGTTTAAAGGCTCTGATGAAGATTAGAGTAAATGCACGATTTCAGTACGTCGACTGAAGAGATGACAAAGTAATGATGAAGTTGCAGGTAACAAAGACCGTTGAAGTTTTCTCTGGGTACCTGAAATTGGCAAGATGTTTCTTTTCAGTTATAGTCTCATTGTTTCCGAGAATCATCGGAGTGTTACATTATTTATTGTTGAAATTATTTGATGTTATGGTATTAAAAGCATTAAAATCTAGAACTATCTTTATTACCCTAATATAATTTGCCACAAGGGAAGGGCATGAACAGCGCATCTTGTAATAAACAAGTAATGAAGATATCAAACTTCATATGTAACAAACATAAAAGACAAGGCGATGCACCGAGGCAAGTTTTATGCCTCATAAATGTTTGCGTTTCTTAGTAAGATTCCGGAATGAAAGAGGTGCTGACAGCTTTTTGTCTTAAAAGTGAATTGCTGGTGATAAAAAATAGAAGACTGAACAGGATACATTACATAATTAATGAAAATGATAGTTGTAGAATATAAAAAAATTCTGTTTATAAGAGAAAACTGGTGGCAGAAGAGAATGAAGTATCGCGAAAATAATTTCAAACTGCTATCGCAAAGTTATCATGTATTATATCCTTTGTGACGAAATAAAACGTCACATAAACCCAGTTTTTGCCAAGAAACGGATGTGAGAAAATATTAAGGCTAAAAAAAAAAAGAAAAAAAAATTTATGCTAAAATCAAATGCTATGAAAAGTTCTTTGAAAGCCGAAAATACTCCATGAACGGGAATATTTAGCACTTTGCATATCAAATGATTTGTCAGCTATACAACCAGTGGCTTTAATGATGAGAAACGCTGGGAGTGGAGTGTTTTACGGGGTAACAAAATGGGGCGTGGGTGGATGGTGAAATAACTATCTGTAGATGGTATCTTGTTAACTGAAAATGAAGAAAATTGGTTACAAGAATTATGGAATAGCTTGTGAGCAGCTCGCAAGAGGACGAATTTCTTAAAGCATAAGTTGTAAGTAATGAAGTTATAATGTGTGTAGTACATCAGTTCATAATGACTCCAGTTTCGTTTTTTGTCTTTCTTGTCAAGAAGAGTAAGGCTTAAGAACTGAAAGCTATGCAAATTACATGGCTGTTATAAATACAGATAATGTATGAAAATCAAGTCATATGAAAAGACGCTGAAATGTATATAGGTTATCGCAAAGAAATGACGGAACATGTGTGATAAAGGCAGGAATTGCTTTATTGAGACCAGAACATTGACGTGTGGCATTTGAGGGTAAATTCATAAGAAGGGGTTATGAAACAAAGTCTTCCTACCACAGAATGGAAAATAAAAAATAGCATTGCTAATATTAAAGAATTTGGGAAGAAAGTTGAAGTGGGAATACATACATCAGTCACGATGAATATTGTACGTTTTCCTCAGAGTGAGAATTTTAGGACAGAAAATTGGAAACTGGTAAAAACTTGAGAGTTCGGTAGCATGCTGGTAATTTGATTTAAGTGGACTCCAATCCGAGATCGAGTCATCCCAGGGATGATCCCTCATAATGTCGTCTTATCATAAGGACGCGTGAGGGAGTTACGGCAATTATTCAAAAGCAACAAATGGAACAGGAAACTACTCAAGAGAGCAAGAGCTGGAGCCAGAAGATTTTTGTCATAGCTTTTACAATTAGTGGCCAAAGGATAAATAAATAAACGATTGGTCTTCTCTTATATTCCACGGGCATCACCCCAGGTACCTTCTGCTTTTCCTCAACATTTATTTTTTATCTTTTTCCTAAATGCACATTGCAAAATCTTAGTAACGTTTTCTACCATATCTCCAACGTTTTCTCTTTTACCTGAAATGGGAAACTTTCTTGTTTCCTGGACTGTCGGAACATGATGCAATATTCACATTTTCTTTCACCTTGGGGATTACGATGTCCAAGGGCGCATAGCACGTCATTCTCGGGGTCTAAGTCCTTGGAAGCTTCCCCCTTCTTTTTCATGAGGGTTTTTACGAATAAAAAAAAGGTCGGAAAATACGGTAAACTTGAATTTGGGAGCTTCACTTTGATTAACAATTTTGAAATTAGAATTCAGCCACCTCCTCGATCGAGTCAGCAAACAGTGGATCAGCTTTCCCGCTGGTGGTAAAAATTCTTGACCAATCCTATTTTGTGTCTTCAAAATTTTATTAAATTAGTTTTCTCCCATAGTTTTGAAATCTAAACTATATGCGCTAAGCATTCGGCTCAAGGTGTAATATACTTATTCTTGACATGAAAGTGGGAAATCAATTGCCTAATTCAAATTGGACAGTGGCCATTTTACTCGCATATCAGTACAAGTTGTCTGTGAAAATTAAGAGGTTTTGAAAAATAACGACGGAGAAAAATAATGAATAAATGAATTATGGACTAGAGACGATACTTTTCGAAAAGGCACTAGAAGTCAGGTGGTGTTACGGGCACCGTAACACTGAAATACAGTTTTATGAATATTGAACAAAATTTTATGTTACGGAAAAATTATACCTACAAATATAAAATTTATCAAAGTGGTTGACAAGTTCCATAGCGGGTATACTGACATGCAAGGCTCACGGGTACATTCATAGACATAGAAAGGATATCTATGGGAACATTATTACATTGTGATGAATTATGACGCGTATTTATTTATGTACAACCTTCTTCCTGAAGTTCTACGCAGCACTACTTAGTCTTATGCTTAGTAAGCTGCACATAAATTTTGTAATATATTAATGAGTATGTTTCAGATTTACTAGATGTAGATGTGCCATAATTTCCACTTTTTCTTAAATTGATGATATAGATTATTTGGAGGAAAGGGAGGAGCCATTTTTTTTTTTTTTTACCATCCACCATTCCTCCCACCTTTCTCTTCTAGCTATGTGAAGTTGTCGAAAAATTTACAGTTCCAATAATTATTATACTTAGGGTACAGGCAAAACCTTCATGTCTGTTCGTTCTTACAATTTGCAGTAAACATTCTGCAAATAAATTACTGGCCTTTTGTCAGTCGCCAGAATGTTAAAGGCCTGTTGATTTTAATTTAGAAAAAAAAAAGCTGCTTTATATATATACATCTTTGTCTTCGTTGTCTTAAATCATTTTATTTTTTACTTGTGTCAAAACCGCAACTCATACGTTGATTTCTGTTTTTGCGTCGTTCGCAACCACAATATCTTGACTGAAAACCTTTATACCGTTCATTTGATAGCTATAAAAAAATAATGGAAGGCAAGAAAGAAATATAAAGCTTGAACAAATAAACCGAAATGACTTTTAAAGGCCACGAGTAGGTCACGTGGGTGTAGTCACTCCTTTGTTTTCAGCATCACTTCGCTTCTTTAGATCACTTTCCCCTGGCATCCCCAGTTACCCGTGTATTCTAACTTCTTTAGGAAATGTATTACCTTACCTTGCTGTTCCAGGAACACGAACCGTGCTTGCATAAAGCCAGCATAATCTACAACGACAAATTCTTCCATTAACCAGAAATCGGAAAAAGATCTAGTGGAAGGAGAACCGCCAATTAGGTATGCGAGACCAAATAAGGTCAGCCTAGTAATGAAAAGTAGAGACAGCGTGACTTGTAAGTCAGACTAGGCCTAGGGTAAGCAAAGCATACACCGTATATTATGCCGATGAACTTACACGAGTCCCATTGTTGGTAGTCACTTGTGTGACACCTTACAATAAGAACAATAAGATTTATCATCATCACAACCTCTTCTAAAATCAGGTACTAGTCCAATTTAACATTACTACAACCCCTTGCGCTTTGTACAGGATTTGAGACTTTGTACCTCAGTCAGTACTGTAGGGCTTAACTGAAATATCTAACACCTCCGCTGTGTTTGATGGCTCTATTGTTCCTGGGAGACTGGAATCGGCCATAAACCTGCATTACATGACTGACAAGTTTTTATTCTCTTCACTCTAAAATTATCATGATTCTTATCATCGTAATGTACAATAAATCTTATTCAGAAATCTGTGATGGTAGTAAGAAGGGAAGCTTTTACTTACATTTCCTTAAGAAGAGCTGGTCATTAAAGTGAACAATAGTAGGGGTCTCATCCCCCCCCCCCCCCTGCCGAGATAGAGAGAATCATTTAATGCCTAGAATTCGTTCTTGGTCAAGTACCGTAACGACTATAGTAGATTCACATCAAACGTGCATTTGATGTCTAGGCCAGTCCCTTACGACGCTCCTGATTAGCTGCTGATAAACCAATGACAAGGCTGGAACTCTCAGTCTCTCTCGAAAGTTCACATAGGTAGGATGTGTGTTCCACCTCTCCTGAGGTACTTTTGAAAGACGTATCCTCAGGAGAGGAGGAACATAAATCCTACCCATGTGAACTCTCGAGAGAGACTGAGATTTTCCAGCCTTGTGATAGGCTTATCAACGGCCAATCAGGAGCGTCGTAAGGGATTAGCCTAGACATCAAATGCACGGTTGAGTGAATCTACTATAGACGTGCGGGTAATTATAATTATGAAGATAAATTCCTGGCTTGATTACCGTAACTGTCATTGCTTACAGGCTGTCTGTAAACAAAATCTAAACAAGATCACCTGATACATTTATAGTATAACAAAAGAAGTAGCCCAGGAATGTTTTCGAGTCACATCTATCAGTAGAGGGATGCTTACAGATTTAGTGCTATAAAGTGTCGTCTATCTTTTTAACATCTCGACTTGAAACGTCCTCGTAAATCTTGTTAGACATCCAAACGCTACATTGGAGATGATACTGTATCCTATGAACGAAAGACGAAGAGCCAAACTATAAAGTTTGACCACTAAAGATAAAATCGTTAGTGTTTTCGGGAGAAAAGTCAGACAAGAAAAAAAAGAAAAGAAAAAAAAAAGAACTCTTCCCATATGGTTACGGGACATTGTTGAAAGCCGTAAGAGAAAATGGCTGAAGATTTTCAGCAAAAACAAAGGTCAGAGAATGTGGCTTGGAATGAGAACTCCGCACATATGTTAACATAAAAACGTGGACATTGTCTTATGGGCAATGGGATGTTCTGCGGCCATTGGTGCCAACGAGTAACAAGGACATCTTATTTCAGAGGGAGAGAGAAAGTGAGAGATCTTATTACAAACATGACTGACAGGGCGTCAATGAAACTAAAGCATCATCATTTGATTAACACACGATTAAATCCTTTAGTTTACGATCACATAATCCTACTTTTTCTACGGAGGAGACTGAGACACGCATGGCTTCTTCAAAACACGCTTGAACATTCTAGAAAAGAGCATGTTCATGAAAGTTACTTCCCTAAAACCCCAATCTATAATTTATGAAATAATAATCGTGACACAAAAGTACCCACGGGACTTTGAGACCGAGGCATTGGACCTACAATGAAGGATCTCTACACCGCAAGAATTTTAGACTCAATCAGTTCTCGTTTTCTATAATGATGGTGACAAATTTAAATGGAATTATTCGGTAACATCCTTTCTTAACAGCCCTCGAAGATCGTTGCAATTTGTTTGAGGGAGTTCAGGATTTTCTCCGAAGCTAATATCTTTCTGAGGTTTAAAAAACAATTTCTGAAAGATTATCCCAGAATGTTTCCGGTCTAATGTATCGTTGTGCATTTTTTATTCAAGGTTACAGGAAACTGGAAGTTTCTTACATGTAGGTATACTGCAATATGTATATATATATATATATATATATATATATATATATATATATATATATATATATATATATGTGTGTGTGTGTGTGTGTGTGTGTGTGTGTGTGTGTGTGTGTGTGTGTGTGTGTGTGTGTGTCACGTCGAATAAAATTATCGTCCGTCTATTACCTAGCTGTCTATGTTTAACCAGTTTTCAAACCTTTATGTATATATATATATATATATATATATATATATATATATATATATATATATATGTATGTGTGTGTGTGTGTGTGTGTGTGTGTGTGTGTGTGTGTGTGTATCATCCATGACATAGTAGATAAATTCAGAATCGCCTTTTCTTTTCATACACGAGCGCTCACGCACACACATACACACACACACACCCACACACGCACACACATCAGCAAAATTAGTTACAAGTAACAACCTCAAAAAAAAAAAGAGAAAATTATGTCGCTAAATAAGTAATCTCGTCTATGTATGCTACAAGATTACAGCCTTTTTATTCTTGTAGTTGAAGCGTAAGTAAACATCGACAAAACTGCATTTTCATCAATATATCTGCGTAACTTGACATCCCGTTATTAAAACCTAACAGTTCACTTATAAAACAGCGTTTTTTCTTTCGTATGAGCTACTTCTGTCTGTATTGTGAACTGTTATACATTCCTCATTAGATTGTATGCGTTCTCTTTCACCTTTGTTCTATTATGTCTCTCTCTCTCTCTCTCTCTCTCTCTCTCTCTCTCCATGCGTCTGGTACGCCCCCTCTTCATTGTTAAACCAAGGAGTATTGTTCCAGATCCAATTATGCTTTCACTAAGGCGATCCCCATTTCATTGCCTCTCTCAAAGAACACCTCCGCTTAGAATTTCAGGTTTGGTGAGAATTTTCCATCACAGTATCATGATTATCGGCGTTGTCTCCTATTTCGACTTCCTTTGGCTTCTTAAATAAATAAATAAATAAATGAATAAATAAATAAATAAATAAATAAATAAATTTTAGTTTCGACTGAATATATAATAATAATGAAAATAATCTTTGTCAATATTTCAGAAAAAAATAGCGAACTTGTGTTATTCTATCATATCAACATTTTTAGAGATTTTATCTCTCGCTGTTTTTCTTTATAAAGTGCATATGACTTTTACTTGTTTTATGCAATAAAAGGTTTATGAACTGTAGAGTTCATGATTGTGACCTTCATCATTTGAAGTATCTCTGTCAAGATAAAAAGCAGAGTTTTCTGTGTACTTGTCATGGAGTTTTTTCCGAAATTTAATCAATTTTTCTTTAACTTTAAGAATCAATCATTTACGCTCTCTCTTTCCTTTTATATATATATATATATATATATATATATATATATATATATATATATATATATATATATATATATATATATATATATATATATATATATATATATATACAGCGTCTTTAATATCTTAACACCCACCGTATTTATGCCATCCTTTTATCTGCTACCTCATTTAGCCCAACACTCTCTCCTCGTAGAAAGCCTAGTATTACTTTTCTCAAAGCATTGTTCTAAACAGCAAGTGAAGGATTGTGTCAGATGTCACTGACGAGAAAATTCGCTTGCTGTTGCATAGTCGCGATGATCTCAACTACCATTTTGCGCAATATTTAATGATCTGCTGTGTGTATCAGGGTTACATGGGAATATATAAAACAGTCTCTGGCAGTCTCAATCATTTATTGCTGAATAAACAAGGCAGAAATATGTGAAATTTGCCGTCATCTCCCCGGAAGAATCTATGAAGGGGGAGGGGATTAGGGTATAACTCGGCGTGACTATTATTCTGGCTGTGAAGCCGCAATGCGCAGGTCTCGCCAGTATTTTGATTTTAGCCTCAGCTGCCAAAGCTTGCCATACGGCTTTAGTGTGCGTTGAACTGTCGTGAGGGACGCGAGTGCAGTGATTCTTGGTGACTCGTATCCAAGCGTTTCTCCATTCTTAACTAATTTACTTAAATGAAAGTGTGTTTATTTATTTTCTGGATTATAACGGAAGGCCAATAGAGAATTTCACGCATAGGCAAAGTAAGTGTAATGTTTCCCTAACGTCAGATATACAAATTAGCATTAAAGTTCTGGGAACGAAATTTCTTTGTTGTGCACTCACTCGTCGGGGCTTTTGGCAAAGGGTCATTCAGGAGTGGGACCCCTCGCATCGGTCCCCTATCGCTGCTAGTAAAACTCCAGATTCTGTGTTTACAGTGATTGATCTTTGTCTACAGATAGTGGGCCTGACACTCGAGAGGCCGTAGGTTTTAGCGCAGTCTTCTAAATTATATGTAGCCATCTTTACCATCGCCAATTTAGTTGTAGACTAACCTACATCTCGCTTTCTACCTCGTATGTCATTCCGAAGTGAAAGGAGTTGTTGGGACGCATGTGTTTCCTATACATTTTCGAGAAGTTGTTAACGCTTACTAAGGGAAATTCGTCGCTGCCAGTTCAAAGGTTGATTGGTTATCCCAGCTTGGGTTCGGGGTAGATCTATATAACCTGTAGGGTAAGCTGTCAAAACTGAAATACCTAGCCTGTTTCTAGAGCAGGTTCGTGTTTTTTTTTTTTTTTTTATGGTTAAAGGAGGCCCGCCAGAAGTATTATCCAAGTTGAAAAGCTAACATAATAATTGATTTACCTATGCATGTTTAAAGGAGGAAACCCATAAGGACGGATCAAATTAGTCATAAGTCACGTATACTCTCCCTACTCCATATCTACCTAACAATTTTCGGGAAGGGGAGGGAAAAACTTCAGTGCGGAAAACGGGTAAAAAAAAAAAAACAAAGGGGTGTTTTGGGTGGGAGGAAAACCAAATATAGAGGAAATCTATACTTAAGAATATAATAATTAAATAAAATGTATAGGTCTCGCATGTAACAAGTAACAATCACCAAAATATTTTTAAAGCATGAAAATAAATATATCCTAGGTATCACAGTTACAAGTATGTATCCTAACCTAACCTCAGACCTTTAGTAGACTTTACCTGGCCTCTCGACCCATCTCCTGACTTGCCCCCCCTCCCCCTCCTCGTCACCTGACCTAGATTAGAACCTGTAAAGCTGTAGATTAGAACCTATCCAAACTCCTTACATACTGCTGTAATACCATAGTGTATTTCATATTTAAAATCCTTACTTACCTCCTTAGGTCTAGTAGGGTGGTTGTGGTTAGAGCCATCCCCCATCTGGACTAGGTTAGTAGTGATAGATTTTCCCTGTATATTAGTCTTTACCAAATAACACAAGATGGTTACATTATCTATTTTCCAAAATTCTATGCAAAACTGTCTCCTTAAACTCAAAGAGTTAGCAGGTTTAAGCTTAGGCTATGTGGGTATATATTGAAGTGCATGAAGGTGCCTTACTAGCCATAGCTAATTGCTAACACAACTAACCAGCAAAAAATTAGTGTTTTTCTTTTTTATAAAGAAATGTATTCCCCTGCTCCTTTTCCCTGGTGGCAGTGTCTGGTGAGACATTATTTGTCCATTGTAGAAAACAAATCAAACTCAATTCATCATCAACCTGATGATGTCATATACTGTCAAAGAACATATTTTGTATTATAATATAAAAGGGTAACATAACTAACTCATTTGGCAGCAAAGTATATATACATCTTGTCTATAAACTTAAAAATTACACGACAAGTCTGAGGAGGTAAGTATTTTGGTATTGATTTTTTAGGTATGATAATTATATTTCAGGAAATTATCTCGCTGCTTTTATATTATTTATTTTGACTGCAGTACAGCGTGACAAAAATAATTCTTCACCAATTATATTTTTGTGTGTGTATATAAACGCAAAGAAGACAAGTCTTATAGAAGATCATAGTGCAACATTTAAATAGCAGATTAATCCTAGTGTAACAACTGACTAATATTCATTGTTTTAATATGTGTTCACCAGATATTCTTAAGTTAAGATAGCATTTACAGTAGGTCTTTAATTTAGGCTGCTTGTGTAATGGAGCATTGTGCAAATTTCAGAGTTATAACTTGAATGAATTTCTCTCAATTTAGATTAGGCCTTGAATGGCAGACATCAAATTTTTTTGTGCGTGATATCCCGTATGATCTCATCATCATGGTGTTGTAGTGAATATTTTGGGGGAGCATGAACTAAAAATAAAATAGTTAAACCATTAATTTAGACTTGTCATCTGTTAATAAGAACATATGGTACAAAGTTATCTGTTAATAAAAACATATGGTACAGATCAGTATTAACCCTTATAGATTAGCTCAGGTCATTTTGTGTAAGTGTTTTAACTAGAAAGGTACTGAAAAGCAAGTATGATTTCCCTCTTAAAAATAACTTACAATAATGTTTGAGTCTAAAGTTCAGATTTATCGCGAGGTGCTTAGCCTTCAGTTGTCATTTTTTAAGATTATTTTTCTGCTTTTCATTTTAACTATTTATTTTATCCACTTACTATTGTATGGTTATACAAGTTTAGGTAAAACAGTACACTACAGCATATAGCCAAAGCTGAATTTTCCAAAAGAATAATAGTCAAAGCAAAAATTATTGAAATCAAAATTGGGTAAATAGGATTTGCAAGAGTAATACATATCTGTAGCCTGCACCTCTGTAGATGGTTTTAATCCTTTCCTCTCAACTAAAGGATTTTGTGATAAATTTTAGGCATTTGTTGGAAGTGGGAAAAAATTATAGTTGAATACCATCGGTCAATGATGTTCGAATTTTGTTGAACAGAATTTGAGAGTGACTTGAGTTATTTGCTTTTTTTGCTCCCGCAATTGTTTTGTATATAATTTACCTTTACTTGCAAGTCATTATTGTATGTTTTAAAAGCATAAAGGAAAGCAAAAGTTATGTATTTTTTCTAACAGGCCTTTGGCCTGTGTGATATTATTACCTTACTGTTGTTTGGTTAGTGCTTGTCAAGGTACCAGGTAATCATCATGAATGTTTTTACATGTGCATATACCCCTATGGCGTTAGATGTCATATGAATTCTCACTTCAGCATTTATTACATGTACATATTCCCATGAAGTTCAGGTCAATTGTTTCCTGCATTCCCTGGTTTTCTGCCCTTTTCTATAGGTTTTTGTTCTGTTACTGTACTTCAGATCGGCTGTTTTTTGACAAGCTGTTCCTCATCTCTGTTCATAATGGACACCACTTACTAATTTTAAAATATGGTCATCTGACCACTTTCCGGCCTTGAAATTTTCATGTCTCTCATGAATGCATTATACTGCATTCTTGAGGCAGTGCACACATCAAAGTCTCTTTTTCTTAGCCATTTCCCATGTTTCTGTTGTTCATTATAGTATTCAGTCTTATTTTAATTTAGTTTCAGTTGGTTAATTGCCGTCTATTACATAACACTTTTAAGAGTATGTATCAGGTTCTTGTTTTTTCCATATTGTCAAAAGATTTTTTAACTTTTCAAAATTACTTTGTGAGAACATTTTGCGATAGTATTTATAGATATTACTTTTTGTTTAGATTTTATACCAGTAACAATGTTATTCGCCTTAATACTAGTTCATTGTCCTTGATAGTTATTTGTTTGGATGGAGAAATATGAAGCTAATCTTGCTGTCATTTATAATAGATATGCAATTGATTTTTTTACTAAAAGTCTTTACTGTTTATGGTTTTGCTGTGTAACATAAATGATTTGTACTTGTTCGCTTTTTCCCACAATTTCCACATATTACAAGAGCAAATCTTATTAAAATTGTGTCTCATTTAGAAAATTTAATGATTTACTCATTATTTGCTTTTCAAACGCTTCATTTCCTTGCATGTCAGAAATGATTATTTTAATGTTGAAGTATAATATACCGTATGGTATATTGCTGATGACCTCATCAAATTAGAAAAGTTATGTTGGGTTTTAGTTGTTGTATGTACATCTACAAGTTACAGTGAGTCCAATAATAATTGATCAGTTATGAAGGATTGGGTAGGAAGAATAGAAAATCACAAATAAATTCAGTATGTGAATCGAAATGCAATAGTATAAAGAGGTATACCATCGAATTTTCTTTCTACACCAAGCGGGCCTGAAATTTTCTGAATCTGGAATAGTCTCTTTTAGGCTGCATAACTGTAATGTAGTGTCAGAGACAGCGATTGGTGCCGGATTTATCTTGAGTGAAGTGGATATTAGTTTTATGTAAGTCTTTTAAGAGGCCTATCTTGCATGATTTACAGTTAATCATAATCTTTTTGAATGTCAGTAAGGACACGTAGGAGTGTGAAAAAAAGAACATGGTAAGTGATCAGTATGAAACAGGGTAGCTCATGGTTATAGCGTAAATTAACTTTGAATTTAATGAGATAGCCTACATGAATTTAATGAGATAGCCTACATGATAATTTATAAGGTTATTAGATATATGTAACCATTTTCACCAGTCCCAAAAAGATCCAGTTGAAAAACGTTTGTCAGAGGTCTGATTTAGTTTTGTCCTCCTGCCAGGAGACTTAATGAAGAGAGATTTGTGGTTTCTTCTCAAGAGGGTTGCAGAGTAGTTATGGTTCTCCTTTGAGTTTATGTATCTTTACTTACAACGCTCACAAAGGTTCTGGTGACTTGTATAAGATAGTTTTGAGTTCATATTGAAGTCATTAGTTTTTAAATAATGTAGTTCCTGGCATTTACTCTTAAGATTACTGAAATGTTCGAACCTTCGTAATAGTTTTCATCTTTCATATTTCTGAAGAATGTATTCTGTGGATAAAATAACCTCATGTTTCTCAATGTCAGAATTAATTGGGTGTGGAAAGACAATTTTTGTTAAGGTTAAAATCTTGATTCTAGTCTTGAAATAATTATTCCTCTGTATATGCATTTTGAAGTATACCTCAAGTAAAGCCTAGGGAATTATCCAAACTATAAATTTGCAAAAGGGAAGCATGAAAACATACTTTCAAGTTACTATTAAGTGTACTGGTTGGATGAGCATAAGGTGACAGCTAGGAAGTTTATCTAGTCTTGGCTCTTAGTTGAGCTGGTTTGCACCTCAGGTGGGTGGGTTTCATCATCATAATAGTATATACAGTAATTAGTGTGAAAGAGTAAAAATTTGAGCTCTTCATTCCATTAACCTTCAAGATCAGAGTTTATAGACTAAGATAAAAACAATACTGTAACTCTAGTTTCGATAGAGGAAGGGGGATGTGTTGAGTGTTGGAGTAGTGTTGCAAACATCTAGAAGATGAAATTGGGATAGCAGAACTTTGACCATTGTAGATGGCAGACAGAAATTGCACTATATTCAGCTAAAAGAATAATGCTGCTGGATAAGGCTTTAAATAATATAATTCACTGAGTCAGTTTTCTGCAAATTTTTAAAAATAATTTTGCAGGAATGTTGTCATGACAGGTGTCTTGTTCATTGTTAGTGAAGTAAGCACTTGTGACTGTATGAGAGTTGCATATTATATAGAAGAATTAGAAGTCGAAGACTCGAAGAATACTGTACGGTGTAGTTGAGAAAATAGAGGTGAATGCCATTTCTGTATTTGATAGGTGAGCAAGGAGGATATTGAATGGGGTGGAAGTTTGGCCAATGAATCCTCGTCACATTTCACGTTGCAAGTTTTTATTCAAGTTGGGGCCCCTCTATTATTTGCTTTGCTCACTTTTCTGAAATTGAAGAGAGTTGGAGGTCTTGAACGAGTAATGCAAACTTCTTGGCTAGTGGAAAGAATCTACGATTTTCCCTTTCAAGTTTTTTATTTTTTATTTTTTTTTTAATCCCTGTTCTAAACTTCCTTTGCCCCATGGGGAAAGTTATTGCCGTCAGTGCACCTCAGCACTGTGGCATTACTTAAGGTTCTTTGCAGCGTGCCTTTGGCCCCAGCTGCAACCACTAATTTCTTTGACTGTAACCATTTTCATATTCTCATTCTTCCATCTTACTTTCCACTCTCTCTTGATAATCGATTCTTAGTGCAATTGTGAGGTTTTCCTCCTGTCACACCTTTAGAACCTTTTACTGTCAATATCCGTTCCAGTGCTGAATGACCTAATAGGTCCCAGTGCTTGGCCTTTGGCCTAGATGCTATATTCAATTTCAACTAAACTTCCTCTGTTTATAGGTGTGAGTTTTAAGAGTCCTTTGAATGGGGGTAGCAGATATTAAATGTGTCTTGATACATTCAGAATAATTAATTAGTACTAACAGTGGTTATGATATAGTACATGTGCTGTCAGATGATCATTCTGTTGTAGGTGTTGCTCAGTAAGGTGCTGAAGTTCAGCTTTTCATTCCATGGTTGAAATGGTAGACTCCCATTTAACTGGGAGAGGCAGAACATAATTTATTTAGAGATTAGTGCTGCTAAATGAGATTTGGAGAATCCTACGTGTGGACCCCTTTCCTGCTTGGTTTAACATTCTGCTGTAGGTATATATGTACGATTTTCTCTAGCTTGTCCCAATGCCATGAAAGACTTATGTGTTTCAACACTCGTGGGGTTACTTTGATGTGATTATTTCTTCTCTGTAGCCATTGGAAAAGTGTGGTGGATAAATTTTCATCCGCCAGCCGAAATTCCTTGGGTGCCACACTAACCCTGATTTGCTGAAGCAGGAGCAGTATGCCCGTACCCTTTGTGTCAAGTTTGTTTGCCTGGTGATATATCATGTCTTTTAGGCTCAAACTGTCATGATATCAAACCAGTTTCACCAGTGAAATTGATTATCCTAGTATTTGGTGAAATAAAGGTTTGTAACTGGAGGGAGAGACTCCAAATGGGATTGGGAAACCCACATTGAATACCACACTCGATCTCCACCTGCACAAATGAACGGATTACCATTTTGTCGTAAGATGTTTCAGGTTGCTGTTGCTATTATTGCAACGTGCTGTTCTTATCCGTTTATCCATATGAATTATATATAATCAGATACTGTAGCGCCAGGGTGGTGTCATTGACAAAAACACTTGGTAATTATCTATTTGAGATAATTGTCCATCGAGCATATACCCTGGCATGATACATCATCATGTTCCAGGTTTTTGTCACAGATGGCATTAATGCGACTAGTATCTGTTCTTAGAAAAGATTGCCAGTTTAAGCAGAAAAAGGCATTTTCACTTGGCAAGACAGAGAATTTGTATGTTTTGGAATTCGGTGATAAGCAGTGGGAATGTTAATGGGGGTGACATTGGTAGTCATGACTCAAAAAAGAGTCGGTTCCTTCACAGGAATCCTGTTGAAGATGCATGGCCATGTCATTTTGGTCATAATATGTTCCCTTTTCATCAAACCTTTTGTTTTCTAAAGTAAATTAATGGGTTGATGGTCTTGGAGTATATATTAAAAAGAAATGAGTTGTGAAGGTTCAAGTAATTACTTAGATATTTGCTGTTTTGGGAAGGAAAGATGTTTTATTTCTACCAGTTGTTTTTTTTTTTTTTTTTTTTTTTTTAACAGACGTGTATTAGGGACAGTAGTTGAAATGCATGCTGATTTTGAGCCCATAAACTTATGGAATCTACGTGTTGAATCTGAATAGAAGAAAAGGGGTTGAATCCTTAGATACTCTTACTAATTATAAGTTATATGTACATGGCGTTAGGAGTGTTAGATTTTAAAACTAACAAGACAAACTAACATGAAAAATATATCACAGATAAAAGAATATGGTAAATTTGTGAGTGGTTTTGTTAGAGATGATCGGAAGGAATCATTTAGTGGTCAGCAGTTAGTAGCTGGAATTTTGGCAATGAAAATCCAGGGAGCGCTTGTTAGTGTTCGAAATGGAAGATGATTTTTTTCTTATTTGTTTAAAACTGTTGAAAGCTCGAAAACCATTTTGCATGGGACTTATTATAGATAGATAGAGGATGATTATAGCCTTTTAATGAGAATACTACTTTTTAACTTCGTGGTTTTTCGTCAAAGAATGTACGGGTGAGTTCGAAAGCTTTATGCAAATATGACATCGTTTATGGGCCACTGTTGGTAAATAGAGACTTTAATGTATGTTATTGTCTATTCTTTGTATATATATACCATGTATAAATAAGGCCTTGAGCTGGAAATAAAAATTATTATAATTATTATTAGTAATTATAATGCATTTGCGACTTTAAATTATTTTATTTTTTATATTTTGTGTCATAACCACACTGGAAATTATTATATTGTAATTGTCTTAGTAGATTACCGGTGCCAAGATAGTAATATGAGCTGTTAAAACGCATAGTTGGAGTGGTTAAGTGCTCGTAATGTATCAGTACTTGGTTACGAGAGTTTCATGAAAACAAACTGGGAGAGAAAGGCAACAGGACTGCATTCACCAAAATGAAAAGAAATATCCTAAAAAGAAGGGGGGCCTGAAAGAGGGAGCTTTTTACTTAACACGTTCTGTTCCTAACTGAGATGCTGCTCTTTTGTTGCGTCACTGAGGGCCAGCAACAGAGAATAGCTTGCAGAACCAGTTCTTTCGTCACAGGTCACGTAACGGTCAGGGATCCATTTAGTGACTCGTAGTATTAAGGATTTTGGATGGGTACTTATTTACTTACGCTCATCAGCACACGTATTTGCACACATATATAGCGCCTTCCATTACACACAGACAGACACTCAGTCATATATATTATATATATATATAATATATATCTATATATATATATATATATATACAGACGAACTCATTATACCTGAGAACTATTTTTCCAGGCTGCTTAGGCACTCGATCCTGAAAGAGGAAAAAAAAATAATTTTCGTTTTTTATATAAGGAACTATTTCAGATTGCCGACAAAAACAGAGAAACAGTAGTCGATAAGATAGAAATGTATTGCTCCGCTTTCTTCGCAAATGCCCTGTGCATATGTCGTATTGAAAATGAAAAAAGATATACTGGGGGTTAACTCAAAAGAAGCGATGTGCTTGTCTCTGAAAGATATAAGGATCAGAAAAATGGAAGAGGGATGATTCGCCTCTTACGAAGGTCTGATGGGAAAGACTATTGCGGTGTTTTGGTGTTGTTTAAACATTAAAGGTCAAGAATTCCAAACTTGGTTTGTTTAAGTTAGCTAATGATAAAAGCTTTAATGAATAATGCATATAGTATATATATATATATATATATATATATATATATATATATATATATATATATATAATGTATGTATATGTGTTTATATATTCACGTATCTCGTATCTCGTGATACTTGTACCTTATCGTCATAAATAGGACTCGTATGGACCTATACCATTAAGGGCTAAGAACTTGGATGTGCTAAGTAGTCGTAATGAAACACTGTAACACATTTTTACCCAGTGTTCTTACTTTTGTGTCAATATTGATGAACATTTTTCTTGCAGATGTTAAAAAAAAACATTTGTCCTTGTGCAGGAATTGCGGCCGCTCCTGCCATAGCCTTTGCCAAATCGATGAGTGGGAGGGGAGTGCTGCTCTCGTCGTCCTTGGATCATTTTCCAATCTTCGTAAAACGTTGCCTCATTCCCCTTCGCAAATGCTTCTCATACATATTCTTTTTTGCTTTCGGAGGCCGATGGGATGGGAAATGAAAAACTCCCGAGCCTGGCGTAATCAAAGATGAATGGAGAAAGTGTAAAAGAAGAAAAGGCAGGGCAAGCCTCTTTAATATGGAGTGCATACACTTGTTCTTCATAATCACCGTTCGTTAATGTTCTTTTGCAAGAAAGGCTACCTACTGCTGCTTCGCCTAAACGTGAGGCCAAGCCCATGCGAATGTTTCCTTGCTTGAGTGAGCATGACCTGCCCTTGATAGTTTTATTTCGAAGAACACTGATTTTATCGATTTTATATTTGAGTTTAAATGTACGACGTGTTACAAAACTTAGTTGTACTTGCAGGAGTTCTCTCTCTCTCTCTCTCTCTCTCTCTCTCAAGATGAGTCTAAAGGTGCGTCCACACGGTCGAACAGTGTCCGACGGACAAACATTGTTACCAATTAACAATTGTCTGCCGGTCTTCGCCTCGTGAGCGGAGCAAGAACACTGCTATACAACCTCATCTGGTACCACTGTTTATTGCCAGACCTACTTCCATCGTTTCAACGCTTATGTCGTCACACTGCTTCACCCATGTTATGGTAACAATGTTTGTCCGTAGGACATTGTTCGACCCTAACGCTTGCCGTTTTCTTGATTTCTCTAATGCTTGCCTTTCTTCTTGGTTTTGGTTTCTGAAGGTGCTTCGGGACGAAAGGCGCTTGTTCCAGAAAACAAAAAAAAAAAAAAAAAAAATGAAACGAAAAAGGAAAAGATATCAAATACCAGTTTGACTTACTTTTTACCTTAAAGGAAAGGTCAGAGACATTGACCCTTGGTGATGACATAATCTCCCCATGGAGGGTGA
The DNA here is from genome assembly GCF_015104395.2 of Macrobrachium nipponense. NCBI lineage: Eukaryota > Metazoa > Arthropoda > Malacostraca > Decapoda > Palaemonidae > Macrobrachium > Macrobrachium nipponense. The sequence goes on along the minus strand of NC_061093.1, from coordinate 46,242,069 downwards.
AACTCGCAAGACTGGAAAGGCGGATGGGTGTTGGAGGGGTGAAGGCATTCCAGAGTACACACACCGGGGGGGGCGGGGTCAATAGTTATAATGATTCCATGTTGATTTTAGCTTGACGTGGTACCGATGCATGGCAGACGGCCATATGGTGCGATTCACGTCAAATGATATCGAGTAAGTCGTTATTTGAGCCGCTAATATTGCCATATGCGCCGTATTACTACCCGGTGTCCCAGTAGCAAAGCAACTTAGACCAGTCCTCTCTCTCTCTCTCTCTCTGAGAGAGAGCTGGTACCTGCAGATGCAAATGAACAATAATTTACTTTAAAGCATTATTCATAGTAAAAATTGGGACAAGTGAATCAAGAAATATTTACGCGGTTCGTGTCAGGTACTGGATTTGTCATATTTAAGTGAATAGTATTTAATTCACAATATATATATATATATATATATATATATATATAATATATATATATATATATATATTGTGTGTGTGTCTAAGATTCATTTTTCTTCGAGTTACTGACTAAAGGTGTTATCCTTTCTTTTATGAACAGTATTTATCGAGTGAACAAGGTTTCTGGTTCCTCTGCTAACCCCAGCTCTGGTGACCTTGGGAGTTAATGGCAATGGCAGTCACCCACCTAACCACATACTGACCAGGCACAGTATAGTAAATTTTGCTTGTGTAATATATGTATGTATATATATATATATCTATATATATATTATATATATATATATATATATATATATATTATAGATGTTGGTAATATATAGATATATAGATATGCATACATACACATTCACAAATAAAGTGACAAATACTAACCAGGTTTACCTACGTCCTTGTTTACGTAGCCTCAGTATACATATATACATTAGATGTTAATCCTTAGTATTAAAATTTTGCTTACTTATACTTGCCTGTTTTGTGTTATCCTCACTGAATGGAATATATTTTACGTCTCGCTCACAGAACAGTACAGCATTGCGACAGACACCCCTTAATTAGGTATCGAATGATAATTAGTCGTATCTCAGTTATTTGCAACAATTATGACATCATGCACAAGGTCTGGATATACCATACTCGGTTACATTGTCCATGTGGACTTTGCAGTTCTCAGACCTGAACTTTTAGTGTGTGTTTGGTGTTACTATGGGAGACAAAATCCACTGGCTTTTTGATCAGGGAGTTTTAGGAACTTTGGGTCCTGGTGCATAAGCTAACGGTGCCCTTGGAGCCTTAAAGGCCTGACGGAATGGGAAGGGGAAACAGTAAGTCTCGAGTGGTGCAGTTCATCTTCAAAGCTTCTCATAGTAAGATGGAATAAACTCTGTGAAATTCGTCGGTGGTATTTTGAAGATTTGATCATTCCATCTTTTCTTTCTTCGTTGATGACGATGCTTGTGATTCCGATGGTATAGCTATATATTTTGTTTTAGAGGGCAGTGAGAATCTACCCCTTGGTGGAAAGAAAATACAACTTTTTGGCTGATTTCGCCATGTGAAACCAGTACCGATGGGTGTGTTGAACGATAGTGCTATAGAGAAGAATTTTCCTTTTACAGTAGTAAAGAGATACAAATAAAAAAAAAGTTAGATCTGGTTGAAAAATCGAATTAGTATTCTAGCTTGGTCTGTTATGTAGGCTACTTTTAAGGAGGTTTGGATATATATATATATATATATATATATATATATATATATATAATATATATATATATATATATATATATATATATATATACAAGTATTTATTGCTTGTGGTACTGGGACTTTCTGGACACCGTGTGTGTGTGTGTATATATATTATATATATATATATATATATATATATATATATATATATATATATATATATATATATATATACATACACACACACATACATACTATGTGTGTGTGTGTGAAGGGAAACAGTAGCGAAAACTAGTCTGTGTGTGAGAAGATGGAAAGTTGTGAGAAAAACGTCAAAGATCAGGGCCACGTAATTTCTCCGCGTATTGAAAAAAGATTGCAGTAATAATTGCTTCTGCGCATTGTTTCTTTGGTATGGTATTGGATATTTTCTGGTTATTTTCTTTGTTATTGAATCTGTTGTCGTATGGATGCGTTTTTCTATATTGCTTGCAAGTTTTTTATTTTGTTGTGTTTATACTCGTACGTTTTTATGCTTTTATACCTTACTTTTTTTTTTTTTAATTCATAAGAAATACACGAAGGTTCCCGTCGTTCTTTACGATCGTTTTTATGTTGTACCAAATCCCCTCGCAGTTTTAACCTCAATATATTTTGCTGTTTATCTCCTTCCCGGCACTTTTCACCTTTACTTTCTCTTCTTTTTGCTGCTTATTTTCCGCTTAGCTTTTTATGTGTGACAACGAAATCCACGCAGCATCACAATATTTCATTTAATGTTTTTGATTTTTTTATGTTAAAAAAAATCGTGCCCTACATCGCCTTATATGATGTTGCCCGTGGTTCTTGTTACGTTCGGTGAAGGTGAATGTTGGGCTTCAGTTACCTCACGTGTCTTTGATTTTTTTTCTTCTTCTTCTTTGGTCTTCTTGTTACGGGACATTTAGTATGTGCCGTGTCACTTAGCCTCGTTCATTTCAGATTTGATTCCATTTTCCTTTAGTTTTGTCTATTCTTTTCACAGTGCTGTAATGCTGTTTATAGTTTGATAGCTCATGTCACTTTTAAGATCCCTTTGCCAATTTCTGTGTCGTGTCCTAAGATCTCTATTGGGACTTTTGTGGCGGTTTTTCAAAATCAAATTCAAAAGCTTTATTTCGGACATAAATGGCCATAGACAAACATATATATATACACATACATAAACATATATAAAAAGCCTCCAAACTCTAAATAAATAAAAAATTATGCTGGTTGATATTGTTGGCATTGCAGATGCCATTGTTTCTTGCGGAACCCCTGACATGACCCTGATACTGTAGATTCACGTCAACCTTGCATATATATGATGTCTAGGCCAGTCCCTTACGACGCTCCTGATTGGCTGTTGATAAGCCAATCACAGAGCTGGAAACTCTCAGTCTCTCGAGAGAATTCACATGGGTAGGATCTATGTTCCCCTTCTCCTGAGGTATACGTCTTTCAGGAGAGGTGGAACATACATCCTGCCTATGTGAACACTCGAGAGAGACCGAGAGTTTCCAGCCCTGTGATTGGCTTATCAACAGCTAATCAGGAGCGTTGTAAGGGACTGGCCTAGACATCAAATGCACGGTTGATGTGAATCTACTATAGCTTTTATTCCTCGGCTGCTGCCAGCCATTGTTTTCTTCCGGTTTGAATCGTTTTAGTGAGGTGCCGTAACCTCTCTATGCAATTCTTAACCAGCTGTTCTTAAAAATTTATCGACCGGTTTATCGAGTGCTTTTGCAGTCAGAGTATATCACAAAGAACAACTTTTCACTGTAAGGGTTTGGTGCTATTGTATAATTTATCTTATTGAAACGTGCTGAAAGTAATGGAACCAAGTTTATGTTGATTACTATTCATCTCATATCTTATTGTAATATGTTATTTCTTGCATTGTGATTAATCTGCGAAAGGCAACGTAAATAATTGTTGATGGGGGTGTCAGGCTGTAATTCAGGTATTTCGAAATTTACATTATTATCTGAAAGGGGAAGAATTCGCACTTATTGTATTCTTAAACAGCATTAATGGTTATATGCATACTGATGGTATACGGCTCACAGCAGTTTCATCTATAAATTGCATGTTGTAATATCTTGTGGGTTTTTCACAATTCTACACCCCGTTGGGGATAGTGCCGTCAGTGCACCTCATGCGATGCACTGTAGGCTTTATTTACGGTTCTCTAGAGCCTGCCTTCGGCTCCTAGCTACAACTCCTTTCGTTCCTTTTACTGTACATCCTTTCATATTCTCTTTCTTCCATCTTACTTGCCACCTTCTCCTAACAATTGATTCATATTGCAACTGCGAGGTTTTCCTCTTGTTACACCTTCCAAACCTTTCAGTCTTATTTCCTCATAGGTCCTTCATAGGTGCCTTTGGCATTCATTCTATATTAAATCAATCAATTGCATTTCTACGGTGCCACCTTCGACTTTGAGCCCCAGAGCCAGACGACCCTTGATGCTGCTTTTGCCAAGGCAGCCATATCGGCAAATCGTGCGACAAATAGTGCGGCAAATACCCAGCGCATGGGACTAGCCGAAACTGAATACTTGAATCGAAATTATGCTCTGGATGCCCTCAAGAGAGGGCATCGTTCATCTGTGTGTCAGGAGCAAATCTGATACCGGTTCATGGTAAAATCTCCCTTTCATGTCATAGACCACCGAGTCCAAAAGCTCACATATCGGTATCGTATTAATCATCGATTTAATCCCATCATAGGGCGTAGTAGGTTCAAAGTCCAGTTGTTTGTTGTTGTACGAACCCGTATTTTAAATTATTCAGCAGTTCTGTATGAGCTAGAGGAGTGCAGAGTTCAGTACTCAGGCTTTGGGTCGCTTTCACTGTCATTGTATCGCGTTTTTTTTTTTTTTTTTTTTTTTTGTGTGGGGGGGGGGGGGGTTTGAGAAGTTTTCGTGACTTTTCACAGTATTTTCCATTTGTTTCCCTCCTTCATTGGCGTGACAGGGTTATTTCAGCGTCCCCATTGTTGGTTAGCAGGGCATGTGCGCTTTGTGGCAGTTTTAAGCATAAGTCAGCCTCAGAATTCGGTAAAACGCGCGTTAATACCAAATTTTAGTAGTAATCTTGGGGAAAACAATTTGAAGGAAAACCATAATATATTTTCACATTATCATACAAACTGATCATTTTTATTTGTTAAGACATCTGGTTTGCAACAGCTCTATCTCATCTTATTCAAATAAATGCAGACGAGGAAATAATTAAACATCTTCGATGTAATACTTTGATCTCAAGAACTTCTGACATCATTTCGTGAGGACACAAATGTAGGCCTATGTAGACAACACTAATAAACGCAGTGTTACCTGCTATACAGCTCATATTAAGATATGAAGCACATCTGTTCCCTTATTTTTTTCTCACTTACAAAATGATTAATAAAGCATCAATAGTTAATGACTACTGCAAGTTTAGATATGGTACTGAATACATATACCCAGGTTTTGGTATTAAAACACCTGCTATTGCTTCGGTGTCAGTCAGTGTGGAGGGTTGAAGCAAGGCCTATAGAATTATAGACCTTGGGTTGAAGGATAGTTCTGTGTGTTTATGGACTTCTTCCACTCCACGACAAAACCTTTTGTTTTATGAAGATGTGACAAGTGAAGAAGGGTGAGATAATGTAGTATTTCTTTTTCGTTACTAGGTTACTGTAATTTTGAAGCAACTATAACAAACCCCGTTTTTTCTCCATTGTGATAATGACCCTTTTTCCAAGGTAGACTATTGTAAGGATTCTTTCAGCCCACATTTCTGTCCTCGTAATTGCTTTCCCCCTAATGGTGTAGGTTGGTTGTATCGTGCAGTATAGTAAAGTAAACATATATGGCTGTTACCCATTTCACTGTATTTTTCTCCACTATTTATATATTGCCGAGTTTTCTTGATGTGAAATTTCCAGTAAGGGGGTAGTTCCGTCAGTGCACCTCATTCGGTGCAATGTAGGCATTACTTAAGATTCTTTGCAGCGTCCCTTCGGCCCCTAGCTGCAACCACTTCCATTCCTTTTACTGTACCTCCGTTCATATTCTCTTTCGTCCATCTGACTGTCCACCCTCTCCTAACAACTGATTCATAGTGCAACTGCTTTGAGGTTTTCCTCCTGTAACAGCTTTCAAACCTTTTATTGTCAATTTTCGTCCAGTCCTGAATGGCCTTAGCTGCCCAAGTGCTCGGCATAATGCCAAAAAATCTATGTATATAAATTGATGTGAAACTAGGCATTCCTATATTTCTTTTTTTTATCTTAAAAAAAATGGCTGCTCCCATAGTCGTACGCCCTCTGGCTGCGCTCAGGGTCTCTGAATATTCATCCATTTCCTTTGACGCATAATCCCCTCCTCTGCTATTTACATAAAGGTCTCTTATGTACCTTTGCATCGATTCCTATTCATTCGGCTTGTTCTCTCCAACGTCAGTTCTGACTATTCCTATTCCTTTCTCTCCAACGTCAGTTCTGGCTATTCCTATTCCTTTCTCTCCAACGTCAGTTCTGACTATTCCTATTCCCTTTCTCTCCACGTCAGTTCTGGATTCCTATTAATAATTTCCTACATACGTGGTATGTGTAAATGTGAAATACAGTATATTTTTCATTGCGTTGTGTTTTCATGTACATTACATTCCTTCCTTTTCATTATTTGTTTTTTCTTTTCAGTGTTCTTTATGATCATTCTAGTTTTTATTTTTGCTTTCCTAAACATTTCTTCTGCATTTTCTCATGTTATTTACTTCAGTCATTTATTTGTTTTTTTTTTTTCTTTTCCGTGTTCTTTCTGTTATGATCATTCATGTTTTTCCTTTTGGCTTCCTAAATAATTCTTCTTCAAAATCCCAAAATTCTGAGTAGAATCACAGGGTTGAGCTATTTTAATTAATTATCATTTTTCAATAGCAGTCCTGTTTCCCGTGCCAGAAATAGTTCCTCATCAATGAATTGTTTTCCCCCTTTTTATGTGTATCATTTGTCGCAGTGGTGTATTGTCGGCACTGTTTTTTAAAATGATGCTTTCCAATGTACCATTTATGCACCACTTATCATTTTTCAGAGCCACTTTGTTGATCCGTCGTCCCCAGGTGTTGTTATAGTTGATCTGACCGACTTTCATCTGTTTTTTTTTTAAATCTCGCTTAATATGGTCACTTTTATTTCGGTCACCTCGTGGGGTGCTATATCATGGCTATGGGTGGTATGAGCCATTATTAGCTGTCATGGAAAGGGTTTTGGATGATTTGTAGTCCTGTTTTTCATGAATTTCACGACGTTCCCGTTGCCTTTGTTAAGGTGTTGTTTCCTTTGCCTTTGGCAGGCATTTTCACCGAGTCTTCTCTTTGTGGAATATGAAAGTAACATTTGAAATTGAGGATTTTTTACTTTCAGGATCCGAATATAACCTCGTAGCAAATTTGTTGATACATTTAATGAAATCTTTTCGTACATTATTGTTTTGCTTCAAGTGTACTAAGTGGTTTTCCGTCCAGAAAGCAAAGAAATTCTTTTACCTGACCGTGTTTCGTTCTTTACATCATTATGAATGACATGCAGTGAGGATTACGAAATAATATGCCACCAAAGTATTTGTAAGGTTCATTGACTCCTAGAAGTACTTTTTCAGTCTATCTGATATTGTGGCGTCAAGTTTACATTCCACAAATGATGTGAAGCTGGTGCAAATATGTTGGGTATTTGCCCATATGGGCAGGAAAAGAAATGAAGGTGCCGGTAAAGTTTGAATTTTTGTTGACCTGATCAACCAATAGTCATTCTCGTCAGGGTAGCGCCTCAGTGGCATGGTCGCTACGGTGTTGGCGTGCTACTTCGGTGGCCGCGAGTTCGATTCTCGGGCATCCCACTGAGGGGTGTGAGATGTGTATTTCGGGTGATAGAAGTTCACTCTCGACGTGGTTCGGAAGTCACGTAAAACCGTGGGTCCCGTTGCTGCATTACCACTGGTTCTATGCAACATAAAAACACCATACAAACCAAACAATTATCGTCAGGGATTTATAACGTTCGCAGAAACGCGTCATCTGTACTAAATGTCAGTATTTGCCGTATAATGAATCGGTTAATAAATCAAAATATCGAAACCATCTGTGAATTTTTGCATTCTTCACACCCGCTTGACCAATGATATTTTGATGCAAATCCCACATACCTAATACAATCCTTAATGGCATAGAATGCTTAGAGACGCTATCAGTGACACACGTTTGTCAGTGCTCAAATTGCAAGCACCAGTGAATGTCAAGTTAGGAAACGAATCTGTTTAGGAAGTTTGGTTAAAATCTTCCTCATTACCTGTTTATCCAGTAACCAAAGTTGTGAAGAACTGCAAATATTTTAAATATATAAGTTATACTGGTAATAACAAACCCTGGAACATTTTCAATTCGATGGCTTGGTCACACTCTTATAAAATGATAATGATTCTCAATATCACCACAAACTTCATTGTAAACAAAGTGGATAATTTCTGTGTTGTTACTGACGGAAATATCGGTAGTATTGATTTTAACGTGATTTGAAAAAGAATCATGATTCGAAATAACCTACCAATATTATTTTTTTTTTTCGCAGAATGAGAACAGTAGTGCGTGTACGCTATGCAGAGAGGCTATCTATCGCTTTAGGATTATAAACAATACTGTTCGTGTATGTTGATCAGAATGCGTTGCTCTGCGTTCGCGATTGACAGTGACGTCAGTCATCTTTTTTTTTCTTTTTTTTTCTTTTTTTTGCATCACATACGCTCTGCATTATCAGGGAACGATTAGCCTATGTAGGTTGGTATTTAATTTTGTCATATTTTTGTCTTACTTTTTTATTTTTATATTTTTTTTTTACCTTGGACACTACAAACTCGCCTTCAGGAACACACAGGCACACTTCATGTAACTAAATAAAAGCTTTGAAAATTTCGATGAGATTTTGATACCTGATACAAAATTATAAAACTCATTCATTAAAAAAATAAATTAGTACGTAGGATGTCGTAGTATAGCCTAATAAAAAGTAATATCTCTCTCCTCGTCATAAGGTAGAATGTAGAAAGTGAGGCTAATGAATACTATGTTGTATCGTCAGCTTTTGTCAGAAATAATCAAGGGTCTGTTAAGAAATTTCATGGCAAAATGATAGCAGCGGTAAATGAAAGGGTGTGAGGAGAAAGAAGTGAGTACATCACCCTCTTCCACTTCCTAACGATGGCATAAATTATTCACCACACCACACAAGGTCCTGATCGACACATCAACATCCCTGATTTTTTTTTCCGACACTTCGACCCTTATATTTCTACATGTCTTCTCTCAAGGTTATTTTCGCCAAGCTCTTCTTTCTAAGCCACCGTCTTCCTTTTGAGTCTTCTTTTTGAACATCTGTGTTCACACACACACACACACACACACACACAACACACACACACACACACTACTTACTGCTGCTTACTTTTGCTAAAAACGCCAGTCACTATTTTAAATTGTTCATTCACCTTCGCGTCTTTGCTGATAATGGTCACCGGAAGTTTCTGCAAACATATATATATATATATATATATATATATATATATATATATATATATATATATGTGTGTGTGTGTGTGTGTGTGTATAGGGTGAATTTTTATCACATCGCCGTGATTCATATACATGCATGAAGCTACAAATGTCCTTTAATATCCAATTCGCTCTACCTCGGAATTCATATATTTTCATATGTGTTAACAGAAGGGGAATTTTTTTAAGTTGATATTAATTCCGTCCTCTCGTGGATTCGAACCAACGGACAGAGGAGAAATCAGGACTTCAGTGATGTTACCGATTCGGCCAGGTAACGTCACTGAGGTCCTGATTTCTCCTGTCCGCTGGTTCGAACCCATGAGAGGACGAAGTTTTTATCAACTAAAAAATTCCCCTTCGGTTAATATATATGAAAATATATGAATTCCGAGGTAGAGCGAATTGGATATGAAAGGACATTTGTAGCTTCATGCATGTATATGTAGGGTGATCTGCATACCCTCCACTTTCTCACTTGACAGCTGTCATTTAAAGCACTCATACATTCACTTAATTATTTTGCAGCTTAGATATTTTTTTTATTTATCAGCTTTTGTCATCATCTGTTTCTTAACGGCTGATTCATACTTTTAAAAAAAAATTATTTGTCAGTTCATGCGTTATATAAGTCCAAGCCATTTTATTATATACTAATCCGTCACATATTTTACTCCCATGTGTTACCAGAGTTTTCTCAAACCTTTAAATTCCCTGATACTTTGGGGCCGAACTGATTTATTATATATTGTTTTTCAACTCCATTATCATCCGACATCGGTATTTGTTAATACGTGGGTTAACTAATTTTGCTGTATTTTGTCTGTACTCTTGCCACTGCCGTTATGAAAATTATGCAGTTTTACTGATATAAACCATTTGTGCATAAGCCACTGAAAGTTTTTTTGTCGACCAGCTGTCAATGTTTTACAATACTTTCCAATAAATTCAATTCAGTAGTTAAAATATGTAATTAGGAGAGTAGTCTCGTGAATTTATATATCTGATTTCGTAGTGTAGAAATAAAGTTTTAGTTGAAAGAAAACTATGGTTTCTTTTCCTGGCTGATATCAGAACCTTTGAAAAAATGTGGGAGTGAAAGGTTGTTCATTCGAATAAAAATTCAGGATATGGTTCAATCGAACCTTCATATTTTAGTGAACAGCTGCTCTTGGACGCAACTGTGTCTAAGCGTGTCCTTGTGCTTATTTGAGATTTTGTTTGCCGGCTCTAGTGATTTACCTACCGGTTTCGTTCTCGCTACGATTTTGTTAAACGCATGTCAGGTGGCATGGTGTCAGCCGTCAACATATTTGGCTCTTGTAGCTATGCTTTCGTCGCATGCTTGAACTGCATTCCATCGTACGTAGGCATTGCTAAAACATCACGGAAAACCTCAAAGCAGTCTGCTGGCCGCACAGCACGGCGTTCATAAAGGTAGATTTCGAATTTAACCCTTTCTCCCCCCATTCTTTTCATTCTTTTCCTTTAGGGCTCACTCGAGAGAGAGAGAGAGAGAGAGAGAGAGAGAGTAAAAGGGGAGATACCAGGTGCAGCTCCCTGCTCTCCAGCTCCCCATCCCATGCCCCCCGACGGCTACGCTGCAGAGAGAATCAATACGACCACATCCTCTCCCTCACCTTCCCCTATCCTTCGCCGATCCAAGATTGCTATAGTAAGGTTGTGTTGGTGATAGGATATTACTGTGTTTAGCGAACTGATGTTGAAAGGGGGCGCTGGTGGATTCTCGCCTTCCTGCTACTTCTGCTGCTGCTGCTGCTGTTTCTGCTACTGCTCACATCAAGAATTTTTTTAGGGGGGCTGCGCGCTGTTGGCTTGTGACATCGGCTTTCAGCGGTTTTGATTAATTTCGTTTTTGGCGTATTTGCTATGGGTTTGAAGGAGAGAATATGTAGGATTTTTCGTGGCCTGATGCTGCTTTCTCCTTTGCAGGAAGCTGCGCACCCTCGCTTTCTTGTCGTATAATATATATGTGTGTAAACATTTTAAATAATATATAATATATATATATATCTATATATATATATATATATATATATATTATATATATATATATAGATATATATGCACATACATTCACATTCATATGTACATGCAGACTTTCATACATACAACCGTTCGATTACATTGTGCGCATGCAGACTAGCACTACACACATTGCTCTATTCAGATGGGGGTATTCATGCACGTTCATACGAGTATGCACAAGCTCGTTCTAACTGATGCCGATCATTACGAGCGCAGTCGAGATCATCAGGGAAATAAGAAAGGCGATTCCGAGAATGCACGCATTCTCGTGTGCATGCGTCCTGGCCCTCAATCCCTGCCTGTGGGAGCCTTGCATGATTCCTCTCGGTCTTGTCGTGCTCGCGGCCTTGACCTCCTGGAAAACGTTAATATTTCACATTCTTCTCGAAATCCGCCTTCGGTTTCTTGCCCTCCCCGATGCAGTGACTGGTTAACGTTAAATCTCCGAAGCAACCCCTCATTGCTGCCTGCTAAACCTTTCGGGAAACGGCAAGGATCAGCCGCCATGCCTTGCAGGTGTTCTCAGTGATTCCTGTGCTTTCGAGAACTGCTTGCGTCATGCAACTCGGTGCTCGGTATTGAACCTCCCCTTCTGTCCTAGTCATCGACGCAGAGCCATTCCCAAATTTTTCTGTCCTGTCTCTTGATGAGACGCGGTGGCGTGCGTACCTTCCATCACGCACCTTAGTCATGGCGAATTTAGCGTAATGTGTGTACTTACAGGGTCATTTCAATTCTGTCTGCTGTGTATACAGACACGCGCGTATGCGCAATTATCATCTTTTATCTTGAACCCTTCACTTCACCCCTTTTTCTCAAGTCTCCTGTAATCTGTCTCATGTCATTTCTTTGTCGTTTGGGTTCAGTTGTCTTCTCCCCTCCTCGAAAATCGGCGAAAACGTCGTATTCTTCTTTCTTTTCTCTGTCATTCGAGCGAGAAATATGTTTAAGATTCCACCTCGCATCTTCAGTTTTGTCTCGTCCAGCACTTTCCTCTGCAAAGCCGCACCTCACACCGTAAGTCAATACTGCCCTTACGAGACTGTTGTGTATACCTTCACTTTTAGCTTTCTGTTTATCCGTCTAAGGTACCGCCCGAGGCTCTCTAACATCTCTCCGTTTCATTCTAAGTTCACGAGTTCCTAAGGCGAATTCCCAACGTATATTTAATTCAGTATTAAACGATATTTTTCGCTTTATTGTGAATGTTGAACAAATTCTCGAGTTTGAAAAAGAAACCCACAAAATCATTGTGTAATGTGTTTATTTCTAAGTATTTACATTTAATTTTACAAATACTTAGAAGTAAACGCGTTACACAGTGATTTTGTGGGTTTCTTTTTCAATCTTCAGAAGAAAACTGAAAGAAGTTTTTGTTAAATTCTCGAGTGTATAAACGACGAAAATTCACTCCACAAATTCTGCTTCGGTTCCACACGTTTCGTCTTTTCTTGCCCAGTGATTTTCGAAGACTATTTCAGCAGATGCCCATTCGTGTTTGTAACTTTAATATCTTCCCCCTCCAGTTTTGCTACACCCTTTCACTTCTGTTGTATTTACATTGACACCCGAGTTCTATTTTTAAATTCTTCGGTCTGCATCATTATCAACGAATTTTTCTTGAGCAGCTGTTTGTAATCTTGCAACGCTTCCGCTCTTGCTAAAAGCATCATTTATCACTACTAGTTTTGGACTCCTTCCATTCTTAAATGTAGATTCGATTTTGCACCGAACCATTCAGGTGTCTCCATTTACCATTGTGACCTTAATTTTGGTTTTCTGTGGGGTGCCAGTCATGTTGTTAATATTCTTTATTACGTATTTTATCATGATTTACGGTGGAGTTTCAAGTACCGACAATTGTTTTAAGAGGTTTGGACGACATTTTCTTTAATTATGCACTTCGTCCCTATTTTTCCCGTATGCTGTGGTATATATCTCTCCACTTTCACATGGAGACGAACGTTCAAACACATACTATTTACCTTGTCTCGTCCGTTTGAACTCACTGCTTTTATTGGTCTTGTTTCCGAGTCACATTCGTTATCTAACACCCAAACCCCTTTCTTTCTTTTTTCGTTTGGTTCCTGTATCTCTCCATTCGTCATCCATTTTCTCCCATTACACGTCACCCATTTCACTTTCGTCCTACCCACTATCAGCCGTGATACACCCCGCCCATTTTCTCTCGGAATCGTCTTGTGTTGACGCTTTGACTGGTGTTTTTCTCCAGTCTTTTGATAAATGACACGCTTATCCTAGTCCATTCTCATATCTCCTTGATAATGACGTGTTACAATTAAATATGCACGGTTACCCAGCACCACTACCATAGCGTCATCCCACCTGGGTGGTCGCGAGTTCGATTCTCGGCCATTTCATTGAGGAGTGAGAGATGTGTATTTCTGGTGATAGATGTTCACTCTCGACGTGGCTCGGAAGTCACGTAAAGCCGTTGGTCCCGTTGCTGAATAACCACTGGTTCCATGCAACGTAAAAGCAAAAACTTGGGTTAATTAGGTTTTTCTTATCATTTGTATTATTGGTATATTATATACTACAAGTATTCGCGTTTGTTTCCAACAAAATCCGTTGTGAGTAAATGAAGCAGGCCTTTATTATCGAATATTTTATATGTGTGACAGGTAAATTAACCACTCACACATGAACGCTCGAAATCGGGTCACTCAGGCCTGACCAGACACATATATATACCTGGTTCATATGTTTTGACGTCACAAATTCCCAAATAATGTTTCAAGTTTACTCGACCAAGATATGTGGGTTGATTGTCACTATTTTTTTAACAGTACGTCATTTTGCGCTAAAATTGGTTTCTGTCGTTGTTATTACTGTAAATGAGTTTATCAGTTGCTGTTGCTTTGATGCCATGAGGCATTTGTAGTTTTTGAATGTTTTTCTGTGTCAGGACTTCGTCCACTTTGTGGTAAAGCACATTTTTCTGTTGAATATTCAATCCACCAGTCGTCAAAAAAAGAAAAAAGAAGAAAAAAACCGTCTTTCAGTGCGGTCAGCGTTTTTTAAATTGAATCCATCTGCTGACAAAGGGTTTTTTTAAATAGCGCCTTGCTTCTGGCGGTCCTCAAATTTCAATTTTATAGAAGTCAAACCTCATCCTATTGATTGTACGAATGTCTTATCTGTCTGTCTCGGTCTGATGACTATATCTCTTCGTGTAAAATGGAAAGACTTGTCTGTGTAACCTTTGTAGGCTACCCAGCATTAGATAAAAAGCGTCTCAGCGGCGTGGTTGGTATGGTATTAGCGTCCCACCTCGGTGATCGCGGGTTCGATTCTCGGCCATTCCACTGAGGAGTGAGAGATGTGTATTTCTGGTGATAGAAGTTCACTCTCGACGTGGTTTGGAAGTCACGTAAAGCCGTTGGTCCCGTTGCTGAATGACCACTGGTTCCTTGCAACGTAAAAACACCATAAAAAAAAAAAAAAAAAAAAAAAAGTAAATAAATAAATCCAAAACTTGTGTTTGATGTTGATGCCGAATGGCTAATATACTAATTATGCATGCAGCGCCTGTCTACCTGGTAGCTTTTCATTGAATCGTTGTCACAGAAGGCATTTGAATAATCAATCGCGTCAGGGTGGAGAGAAGTTTGTCGAATGACATATTGAGGGGAGACGAGTGAGTTATGGATATAGTCGTAAGCTAAGGATCAAACATGAAAAGCTGGGCACGGAAAAAGGATGGGGTAGGGAGAGTCTTTATCTTGAGGAAGAAATAATAGATGGGAAGGCTCTTATAAACATTTCTTACCTTTGGTTGGAATCAGTTGAAATAAATAAGAGAAATTTTAGCGTTGTGCAACAATGCAAAATAGATAGCCTAGTATTATATATTTCTACTCTGCATTTTTTTTTATCGTTAAAACAATGGAATAGTCATCGGTTGTATTTACGTTTTTCGAAATAATAAAAGGCAAGAAATTGTAATGGAAGTAATAGTCACATACGAAATATATTTTTGGCGTAAGAAGCGATGAAAATAGTCGCATGTAATTTTAGAAATGATAAAAGTTTAGTAGTTGTGCCATAATTCTGGTTATTCTGGGCTTTATGCAGTTTTCTGGCGTTACATAAAAACACTGTGCTATGTTGCAGTTTGAATCGTGTTTGAAACGTGAAATTCAAAACTGCTGTTGGCTATAGTCTGATTTTTTCCATCTGTCCATCCGCCTGTGGTGTTTTTGTATGGTAACACTGCGTCCCTGGCTTTAAATAGTTACGCTATGTGTAAGTTTTAGGTAAATAAAAGGATATCTGGGTATACATTTGCAATTGAAAAGTCTTTTAATAATTTATTGTATGCGAATTACACCGTTAATATTCGAAATAGGATATTATTTAAAGTCCGGGACGCAGTGTTAACATGCGCAAACACCACAGCCGGATGGACAGATGGAAAAAAAAAAAAAACAGAGTATAGTCACAAGGGGAAATTAAAGAAATATTAGGATATCTCATATGTTGTATGTGTTTCAATGTAGTTTTTTCAGTAAGAATTTAATAAGTTGCGTCTTTATCGATTGTTAAATATGGCTAATATTTTCATATTTGTGACTTGTCTTATGTTGAATTACATTTTGACTTTGTTTTCAGTATGTATTACGACATACAATAGTAGATTCACATTAACCGTGCTTTTGACGTCTAGGCCAGTCCCTTACGACGCTCCTGATTGGCTGTCGATAAGCCTATCTCAGGGCTGGAAACTCCCAGTCTCTCTTCACATGGGTTGGATCTATGTTCCACCTCTCCAGAGGGATACGTCTTTCAAAAGCATCCCTCAGGAGGGGTGGAACATACATCATTCCTATGCGGACTCTCGAGATAGACTTGAGAGTTTCCAGCGCTGTGATTGGCTTATCAACTAGCCTAGACATCATATGCACAGGTGATGTGAATCTATACTATAGTAGCGTTTCATTAATAGATCCGCTCAATAACTCTCGTATGCTCTTTTCGTTAATATCCATATGTCAGGCGAGGGAGACAGCCCGTTTTTCTGTTTTATTAATCCCCTTTCGTGGGCCTGATAGCTCGTTCTTCCCTTTCCATGTTTTTCATTTTCGTGACTCGACCTCTTTTATTTCTCACTGCCTAATGGAAACTCCCCTTAGGGGGTACCTGTTGCCATATGTTGTTCCCATTATTACATTTTGCTGATTATTATCTAACATGTATTTTATTTATTCATTAATTTTTTATCGTAGCAGGTCTTGGGGGATCCATAAGGAGTTGTATAAACCTTGCATATGGTAGCCATCATTGTTATATGGTTGTAAACTGTTCCCAAGTATTCATTATTGTATTACGTAACAGTGTCGCTCACTACAATTAGGGATATGTTTTGGCTTGCGTGTTATGTTTCTCCCTCGTTATTTTTGAAGCAAATGCTGTAGAATGCTGCACGTAAATATACTAACAGTGTTTTAGACAATTTTGGTCAAATTATATAATAATATATATTATATAGATAAATATATATATATATATAGATATATATATATATATATAGTGTGTGTGTGTGTGTGTGTGTGTGTGTGTGTGTGTGTTGTGGTGTGTGTGTAGATGTGTGTGTGTTATTGATTTTAGACACACCTACTCATGTGTAAATGTACCACCACTAGGTACACAGAAAATGAAACATTGGACGTAAATTGTAGTATTTCATTTTTCCCTGTGACAAACACACAAACCCACACACAATACATATATGTGTGTGTGCGTGCGTACTGTATTAAAATGATATTTATTTTTATCGTCAAATAAAACTCGATTTGAGTCGAGGCCCGTAAATGATAAATAAATCATCTCGAGCCTCAAGAACAATTTAAAAATTGGTCTGCATTGGCCGTGTTATTGTTGAAAATCACGGTTTCGTGTTTAATTATGCACAAATTGCTGACATTTTTGTGGAAGAAGCCAAAAATGGTTCATTAACTAGTTACAAACTGATACAATAAAATATCGAATTTAAAAGTTTAAGATGAAAGCAATGAAGACACGAGAGAAGACTTATAACAACATGTATAAATGCAAATAGAAATAAATTTATGTTCAGATAATAGAAGCTAAGGTGAAGCATTCGTCCCACTAAACGATAAAATGAGCTATTAGAACGTTTAAAAAAAATCGTCACTGAAGACTAAAAGAAATAAATAGAAAAAAAAGTAATGATTCGTTTGACTTCACTTGAGTGGAAAGCACTTTAGTCAGTCACTTAATTATCCAAATACACGAGAGGGGTCGACGTCTTTTCTTATTAAAGGCGGTTTCACAGGCTGTAACATTTCTTCTCTGAAATCAAATACTATACTATCTATGATTCGAGGTGTCTCTTCTTTCTCCTGTTTGGTTCCTCAGTGATGGATATTTTTTTATTTTTTTCATGAAACGTCATGACTTTCAGATCTATACAGGTGTTCCCTTAAGAAGTTTATTATTTGGTTTTTTAATCGCGTATTTATTGTTGGCTTCTCTTAAGGGTTTTATTGCAGCTGATCAGCTGCAGTTGGATATATGATTTGCAAGGGTTGTGTAGACAAAACAGCTAACAGTTCTTTAAAAAAAGAATTAGATAGTTGACAGTGTATAACAGCATCTCGTGGCCCTATGTTGTAAATGGAAACGTATTAGTAATAATTTGGGTATTTTATACCTTTTGAAACTCAAAGAAAAGGTGACTGAATATTTAGCTAACATATTGTCTGTATGCTCAGAATTAGTCTTTTCCTTTGGTTTGTCAGATTTTAAACGGAGAAAATTTAATAGTAATGAACATACGATTTATATGAGTCTCAGAAGATATATTGTAAAATCCATTTTTCTTAATGGTTTGGGCAGCCCTGTGAATTAACTGCATATTGGCAGGTTGTCTTTAATTCGAGATACACGAATAGAAATCATAACTAGTTACATTATTCTCGGACCTGTAGTTAAACAAGACGTAATTTAGTCGAGTTTCCATATTATCATATTTTCAGTATCTTATAGATTATGGTCGCGCGCGCGCGCACACACACACACAACACACACACACACACACACACACACACACACATATATATATATATATATATATATATATATATATATATATATATATATATATAGTGGAGAGTTGCAGGATATTCATGTAGTGTAGACCTTCCTGGCGCAAACGTTAACTTATGCCAGAGTGAAGATACGAGTACTTAGAAGTTGTAACAGGATCTGTCTATGATATGTTCAGTTACCAGGGTGATTTGGCCTGGCGGGGTTCTTTCATTTGGCGCTTTATGTGATCTGTCGGGCGTGATTAATAGTAGAATGTTTTAATTGATATAATATGCTTCTATTTGCCAGTTGGTCCCGTTGCTGAATAACCAGTGGTTCCATCCAAAGTAAAAACACCATACGAACATTACGAACACTGATCGATTTAAATTTTCTTTAGATTATGCTTATCGGGTTTCAAACTTTCTCCCAATTGTTTGTCCGTTTTTCATATTTCAAATTTTGGGCAATTACACTTTTTAAAATGACTTCGTGAGCCGTACTAAATATATATAAGAATTGTAGACATGCGAGTGTCAGTGTGGGCGGGTTATGAAACGCCATGATGTCAGAAAACTATACTGAAATTAGACTCTCGAGTTGTGGTATGAAATTTTACCCGTTAGAATTGAAAAAAAAACGAAAGTGAGATCGTTGTAGATGAGTTAGTAAATAAATCCGTGGCACATGTGAAAACGAAGCCTGATCAAATCTCAGAAAAACAAAATTCTTAATGTGATTTGGAACAGTTCCAATGCCCGTGTACAGCTTGTTTGTTGATTTGTAATTAGTACTTATTATCTTTAACTACGATCTTTTAATTTGATGAAACATTTTTTTCTCAACATTAAGTATTTTGAGGGACTACGAAGACTTCAGTTTTATTATGACTTTGTTGAGTAGGATTAGGTCTTGACATAGCATTTTGCAAAAGGGAATTAAGAATTCAAAGTACATTCTGTCGAGTGAAAATGGAACAAGCTCTGCTTATTATTTTATTTTATACCAAATCTGAAGTTTATAATCTTTATGAATTGATTTCCGGAAGTTACAGAATTACGAACAGTCAATCTGCATAATTCTTCGTACAACTCTAGACATGGTTGCCTGTATTCTATTTCAGAAAGTTTCATTGATGAATTTTACGTGGGAGTTCCGTTAACTTGTTAACAAGTGTATATATACATAAATCAGCTACACTGGTGATTTCAGTTGCAAATTTAGCTTGTTAAAAACCATTGGTGTCGTCTAATTTACAAATGCAAAATGAATAGCCTATGTAACGTAACGTACTGAGGTAGGAAGAACCTCACCGTTGAAGTTATTTTAGTGCTGCCATTTTTCATGACCTGTGTATTTTTAGACGTACTTGGCTTCGTTTTCATTTAATTGCATAATACTGTTGCATGCATAATGTTGCAGCGAGCTGCATGTGTAATTATAAAGTATCAGGTGTTCTTAGTTTTGGCGAAAATAACTTTGATAGCAATATAAATTAGAGAGCGAGAATATGGCACACTGGCAAGAGAAATTTACTTTGAGTTCGTTTGACAACTATTTCCAATATAATACTTTTAATAGGGAGGTGATCAGGGAAATTTGTACTGAAGCCTTTTGATTTTTCCATTATAAAACAGTATATAGAGGGAATGGCCCTTCGTGTAAGTTCGGACGCTACCTCGATCGCATTGCAAATGTCACAGACTCGACATTCTACCTGTATGATTCATCTTAAATACCTTTCATTTCATCTGAATTTCTCGACTCATTCTATCTACGTCATTTATAAAGTCGTTTTAATCCTCACGTACGAAGGTAAGTTCATTTAACAGTCACGGCCGTCCTAGTTTCCTCATCATAGAAAAATGATTAACATTCTGATTACTGAAAATATGTCAGAGACCTTCCTCATTTTGGTAAAAGCCTCCATTTATCGTCAGAGTATATCTCTGTGCTGTTCTTTGAACCTCTTGCTTTTGCGGCCTGTGCCTTCAAAGCACACAAGGCATTCCTCGAGAGTTTGGTTTATACATTTCCTGTCTCCTCTTAAGAGTCCGTCCCGAGGGTCACTGTTGTAACGACGAGAAAAGCCGTTGCTTCTACCTTCAGAAACCTTTGAAATCTTGTCTAATTAAAAGCTGGGTGTTTTCTGGACTCCATTCAACTAGCCGGTGTTAATATCTTGGATGTTACAAAGTGTTATTGTGCGTTAAGTGGTTATACGTTTCTGTGGGGGTTTTTGTGTTAGTGAAATGGTGCCTGGGAAGTATGTCATTGCTATGTCGTTTATTAAAGATAAAGGAGGCATTCGACACGGAGCGCAATCGGGAAGATTAATTATTCTTTTCAATTTGTTCGTTTAAAAGAGTCTGTGGGTAAGACTTTTGTGTTCGGAGAAACATGAGGAAATCATTGGCTTGTTCTGCTCTGTTGTCCTGTTCTTCCCCTTATCTCCCTTTCTGGTAATTCTTCCTTCAAGTTCGTGTCATTCGATGTAATAACCCACTTTCCGTCTTAAATTTTTGAAACAGGGTTGTTCCTGATTTACAAAGTATATGTATGTCCCATTTCTTGCTTTATTACCACGGGCGGTAGTAGTACGGTGCCGTTGTCAGCACGCCTCTGAAATAGCCCTCTTGGGCAGTTCATTGATCTGGCTACTTTTTTCTTTTTTCCTGACTTGAGAGGTTCGTCTCTTTCCCATTGATATATCTCCAGGCAGGTAGCCAGCCTCATTTATAATTCGTAGCATCAGGGTCATTACTTCACGGCAGCTTCATTTGGAGTGGAAACGCGACCGCAGCTTTAAAGCTTCCTTTTGTAGTATATTTCTGAGCACTGTTACTTGCCGACGGGTGAAATTGGTCTCACGAGACCCCCAGTACTTTTGTGATGTTGGTGTCGATTTTCCCTTTGAACATGACCGCATTTTTCACTTGCGTAATGTCATCAGTTTTACCGCAATCTGAGTCTTTTGTTTGTTGTTGGCCAATATGTCCACCACCCCCCTCCCCCCCTGAAAAAAAAGTATATCGGAAAAAGTAAAGTGGTGGTAAGTCGATCCCCCTGGATAAACAGGCCCCAATGGGAGTTTATATTTCTATTTCGGTCATCTCGCCAGTCTTCAACAATCGGATATGAAAACCGTGCTGCTTATCTGGTCCCACTGGCCTGCCAGCACTCGCATTAGTGAATGATACACCTCCATCATAATTCATGAGTTGATTCTGTCTCTCTCGCAGAAAAACTCATACAGTGGAAAAACTCGTACACAGCGAAACGCATACACCAAAACACGCCTCTTTTCCAAGCGTGTTTTATTACCCCCCTTCCCACTCACTCTCTTCGAGCCTGTTTATTGACCTCTCTCTCTCTTTCCGAGCCTGTTATTGACTCTCTCTCTCTCTCTCTCTCTCTCTCTCTCTCTCTCTCTCTCTCTCTCTCGTCTCTCTCTCTATCCTCTCTCTCTCTCTCTCTCTCTCTCTCTCTCTCTCTGCTCGGAAAAACACTTCAATCTTCCAACCCTGTTTATTGCCTCCCCTATCCTCTCTTCCGACCCTTGGGTTGGGGGCGTTCAGCATCCCCCTTTCAGGTATGGTTTACGTAGTCGAAGGAAGTGTCTGGTTCTTCCGTAGGGGAGCACAGGGATTTTCCATCTTTCGTTCCCCAGATTTATGTATATATTGGTTGCTGAGACCATGTAATCGATGTTCTCGAACTTCTGGACAAGGCCATAGCCTCCGTAGCCTGCCTTTCTGTCATGTTGAAAGTTCCCATAAGGAACATTGGAACGTCCTTTTTTTTTTTCTCTCTCTGATTTAATTCTTTAGAACTTATTTATTTGAATAACTGCTATTTATTCTTAAATGTGAATGAATAACTCTGCCATTTTAAATTGTACCATTATCGTCTTTTGTACGATTCTCCTTATGTGAGAGGAACCTTCTTCATTTCAATGATGTTTGCTGTTGTAGTATATTGCGTTTTTTGAAGATGAACATTTGTGCTTATGCATAAAAGTAATAACAAATACTCTCTCTCTCTCTCTCTCTCTCTCTCTCTCTCCTCTCTCTCTCTCTCTCTCTCTCTGTCGGCGTCGAGGATCATGTACTTGTGGCGCCAGTGTGTAACGCCAAATCAATAATCCAGTCTCTCTCTCTCTCTCTCTCTCTCTCTCTCTCAGACGTTATTATGCTATCATATCGAATTATATTTTAACTTACCAAAAAATTAAATGACTAAAAATAGAGATTGGAGACCCTCTTTTGAAAAAAAAAACGTTCCAAATGATTTCGTATTTTTCTCAATACTTAAAATGGGAAGCACTGATAGATGTGTTTTTAACATTATTCTGCTTGAAAACTGCCAGGAAAAAAAATATGATTGATGTGGTTACACAACAACAATCCGCTATGACTAACTTCAAAGGGTTGCTAGTACCGATTCAGTGCAAGAAACGTCAGAGTGAACTGGGTAAAAAGATATTGAGAGACGAAGACTTTGCAGAAATATCGGAAATGTTGGACATCTATCCGATGGATTCTTGCGAAAGTTTAGACTTCAAAGATACTCCAGTGTGAGTGAAGGTTTTCTCAACGATAGAATAATAAAAAAAATTACCAATGCGTTGGAAGTATGAAAATAAGACTAAACACATCATATGTATAAAAATGAAGATTCTGATTAACGAGAAATATAAGGGATTGCATTTGACTTTGGGAGCAAGTATTTATACAAACAAGATTGAAAAAAAAAAACTGATTAGCTCTTCTCTCAAGGAGGATTGTAAATTTACGGATGGATTAGGTGATAAGTTTAGCTTTTAT
The DNA here is from genome assembly GCF_015104395.2 of Macrobrachium nipponense. Classification (NCBI taxonomy): domain Eukaryota; kingdom Metazoa; phylum Arthropoda; class Malacostraca; order Decapoda; family Palaemonidae; genus Macrobrachium; species Macrobrachium nipponense. The sequence continues at coordinate 46,218,853 of NC_061093.1, read as the reverse complement.
GTAACATGCAGTCGGAAAGGTTGGTATGATTAATAGATAAAGTGACTAACACTTTTAATGTTATTGGAGGTGACGGAGGTCTCTCGTTAATTTTCACGTTGAAAACTATTTAAAAGAAAATCTAAACTGCCTGTGCACCACCACCAATATATCGAATGACTTAATATAACTGGAGCCCTTCCCTTATACCAGAAATTTACAGACAGGTTGCCAGAATGCTCCATGTCCTATAGATATGCGAGAGGGCAGCAGCGAGGGTAACCTCTTGAAACGCCTTGATGTTGTGAAGATGGATTGATCTAAATTACAGAGATCCACTTCTGAAATGAATGAGGTTAAATCGGACTGTGGAGAAAGAGCTCCACGTCAATGGGTTTGCAAGAACAGCTTTAGCGGTAGCTCCATTCATAATTTAGTTGATATCGCAAATGTCAAGCAAAATCGTACTTACAGATGACGCATCAGCAAAACTTTATGCTTTATGCTCAAAGAAGCGAGTGACCAAAGCAGCTGTCAGAGTAGTTATTGAACTTCATCCAAATAACGCAAGGATGAGGATCGTAGAATTTTAGAATGAGAGCAGATTTTTTCGCTACTTTATTGGAGGGAAAACGGAAGTTCCCTTAGGAAAAGAGGCACAGGAATTAATTGTCAAGCTCGCCTGTAAACCCACGTAAAATGAAAATGGACTTCGGACGTCAAAATAAACCATTGAAAATGAGCATCAAGATTCTGGATTCATTGCCAGTTGCAGCCATTTTGACTGAGTACGTAAAAAGACCAAACTCAGCGTTTCAAGTCACGTACGATTATATTAAAAATATGAAATAAAAAAAAAAAAATCCTAAGAAGGCAAAATGAAAAAAAGGACCAATTGTATGCACTCTTAAAATGAGCTGTCTGCTTCTAAGGAAAGAAACCCCCTTTTTTCTCTAGGTAATGTGAATATGAGTCCTCGTAACTACGGGAAGTGTCTTTATGAAGAATTCAGCCTTTTATAAATAGATTGTGCTCAATATCGACAGGATGGAATGCAGTAAATGAAGGGAAAAAAAAAAAAAGTGTCATAAAAGTATATGATGAACAACGCGCAACAGTCAGTATGTAACTAGCTGTGTCATAAATAAGGACAAATTAGAAGTTACAGTCAAATAAGCGCAGCTGAAGCCAAGATTAGAAGACCACGCTTTTGTAGGTTGAGGCGCAGTCTAGTCTTTGAGAACACCAAATTTATGACCTACCACGTAGCGTAAGACCACGTAATGTGGCATGCGATATTATCTCTGCAAATAGAAGCATATATAGTGATTAACTGTAGTGATGTCGAACTTGAACCAGTATCCACTACTAGTGGAAATGAGTTCGGGATCATCGTTGAAAATCGGTGAAGAATTACA
>NC_061093.1:46124956-46214956 GCF_015104395.2 Macrobrachium nipponense | reverse complement strand
CAGTTACAAAGTCTTTAATTGCCGAGTAGGGAAGCGTAATGGTGTTAAAAATGGGAGCAGGTAGGGGAACAAAGATGGCACTGGCTATTTGTGGCACTTTTAAACATTGACTTTAATCAGCGGAGAAAAAGAGGAGGAGGCGAGTGAAAACCAGTCTTCAGTCAACGGAGCTCTTATTCATTTGAAGCTGAACAGAGCCGAAGATGAAGAGCCTTTCATGAAGTTATAGAGACTGGGAGAGGGACACGGAAGAGGAATGAATTAGCTGTGGAAAGTGGAGGAAAGGGGAAATTTGAACGACCTCAAATGCAAATTAAGAAGGATGACGAATAATGAACCGAGAAAAGGGGGAGATGACACGGAAAACAATGGTAGGGGTGACCCAGAAAATAATACATTAAGGAGGGAAGCTAGCGGAGGGAAGACTGAAGGGAAGGTCAGTGTACCAGAATGAATAGCCGCAGTTTTAGTATCGCAGGCCATTGTAAATGATCTTCGATAATGGAGCAAATGGATTTCGATAATTGACAAATGGCTTTCTAGAATGCGAGGTTATACTGGTGAGCTATATGCTCTGCTGACTTTATGAGAAGTTTGATATTGTCTAGAATTGGAATAAGTAAAATTTCTCTTAATCACGTAATAAGATAGAGTATGCATAAGTAAATATACATAATACTGGCAATATAGCTGTTATATAAAATGCAACTTATTAATAGATTTAGGACATCATAAACCATCTAAATCAGAGAACAGTGGATAAGGTGACTACACCCTTATGGGGATGAAATTAGGTTATTCGTAGACATGAATAATGCGTTGAAACAAAGAGACTGAATATCGTTAAAAAAAAAAAAAAAAACGCTGTCACTTCGCGGGAATCAAGGATTTGTAAGGCGAGGAGGACGACATCAAGTTCGGCGCGCATAAACGAAGATAGAGTAGTTTTAGATTTGGTGAGAGCAAGGGAGCATGTCTGGCAGGCAATGGACGAAGAGATATGAAGAATAGAATGACCTTCTGATAATATGCTTCACAGAGTAGGTAAATTACGGAACATGACCAAAACCCGGCAGAGTGCTTCTTTTATAAGGACAGAGGCAGCTGTTAATCGAGTTTGTTAAGAGATGACATGACCTGAATTAGTGAAGGGCATTAGAAGACTTACCAGATAGATAGAATATCGTAGTGGTATCGTGAGTAATATACAGTACTTCGGTCCAGAAATGAAGGCACCAGATTCAATAGAATATCTTAGTGATATCGTGAGTAATATACAATACTTCGGTCCAGAAATGAAGGCACCAGATTAGATAGACTATCTTAGTGATATCGTGAGTAATATACAATACTTCGGTCCAGAAATGAAGGCACCAGATTAGATAGACTATCTTAGTGGTATCGTGAGTAATATAGAATACTTTGGTCCCGATATGAAGGCACCAGATTAAATAGACTATCTTAGTGATATCGTGAGTAATATACAATACTTCGGTCCAGAAATGAAGGCACCAGATTAGATAGACTATCTTAGTGATATCGTGAGTAATATACAATACTTCGGTCCAGAAATGAAGGCACCAGATTAGATAGACTATCTTAGTGGTATCGTGAGTAATATAGAATACTTTGGTCCAGAAATGAAAGCACCAGATTAGATAGACTATCTTAGTGGTATCGTGAGTAATATAGATTACTTTGGTCTAGAAATGAAGGCACCAGATTAAATAGAATATCTTAGTGGTATCGTGAGTAATATAGAATACCTTGGTCTAGAAATGAAGGCACCAGATTAAATAGAATATCTTAGTGATATCGTGAGTAATATAGAATACTTTGGTCCAGAAATGAAGGCGCCGGATTAGATAGACTATCTTAGTGATATCGTGAGTAATATAGAACAATTTGGTCCAGAAATGAAGGCTAGCCATGAGAAGGAGAAAGTTTCTAACTGGGGCTTGCCATAAAGAAGGGAGATTGGGCTTCCAAGAGGAGAACAAAGATACGAAAATCCTCTTACAACCTTAGGGCTCGGAGGTAGAGTCTCTGTTGTGAACGCATACTAGGAAAAGATATTTTGCAACAAGGTGGTAGTTTTGTCCAAATGATCGTTTTTGAGATAAAATAATAAGATATCTGTTGTAACATTCGTAAGCTGATACCAAGTAGAGTTTTGATACAGTATCCGTCAAATAGTAAAGAATTAAATCAGCTTTAATATGTGTTTTCATATATATATATATATATATATATATATATATATATATATATATATATATAAATTAGTTTTCGACTCAAAGATATGCCTACGATTGATCATACAATAAAGGGTTAGCATGACATACTCAAAAAACGAAATTATTATTCCATTCCATTTAAAGAAAACGTGTAATTTATTTTAGCGGCACCGCAGTATTGAAGGACTTATGAAATAAGAAGCAAAGGGCACGTGCACTGCTCAGATTTTTCGGAATATTATGACAGTTACATGAAAGTCAAAGTGGAAGAGGGATTATGTACCTTATAAACAGCAAGAGGGGAGACCAGAAGGCAGTGCGCATATTGTGTTATGCTTTTTTTTTAACGGTGTCAGTGACGTCATTTGCTTCACAAATTGGAATTTGTTAGCCATCATTTTGGATGACTTGACCTTTTTTTTTATCCTCCGCTTGATATTTTCATTATTAATGGTTCATTCGTCTTGTATTTAATTCCATGACCTGAATTTGTATGTTCCATTGCATCCTCATTCTCTGGAATCTTTATGAATATTGGAGAACTTCTATGAAAGATGTCTTTCATAAACCATACAGTGCTTTATTTTTTTAATATTATTTCACTAACTTGGCAAATTCCACACTCGCTGGAATAGGACAGAGATCCTGGTATTCTTCTGGGGCTCTTCTTTATATGGTCGCAGCATCTTATTTTAGGGGATTTGTCCCGGCGTCCCTCCCTGTCTAGCCGACGTTGCTGGCACTCTCTCTCTCTCTCTCTCTCTCTCTCTCTCTCTCTCTCTCTCTCTCTCTCTCTCTCTCTCTCTCTTTCCACCCCAACTATTGCTCTATGGACAATGTCACAGTCGTTTATGATATGTGTCGCGATTAGTTTATTAGTTTATTCTTTATATTGATTCCTGTTCATCGAAATACCTCCATAGCTTTAGTTCTGTCGTCCAACCACTGTGCTGTTCGGGACAGCTACCTAGTAGTTTTATCTCTCGAACGGTCAGAGAGGCGTCTCGTTAATCCTCGTGAGGGTATGAAAACAAGTGAATAAAAATAATGTCCGAAGTTTCTCGCTCGTGTATATGTGTAATAATTATATATATATATATATTATATATATATATATAATATATAATATATATAATATATAACTAATATATATATAATTATAATAAATATATATATATTAATTACGTTTACAACATTTAAGGTACAGTTCAGTCGCCAATTTTGTGCAAGCTCTGAGGAGCATAACCACCTGCCTTTGACCGGCTGACGTGTAATGCAAAAAGCGCAGCTGATATAAGCTCGCTTATGCTGGACGAGTGTTGGAAGGCTTAAACTGCTAAAGACTTGGCAGAGGCAATTGTCCATCAGTGCGTGCAATAGCTGTCAGTAAAGGAAGAGAAAGTTAACACATGCCAAAAACAACCCGGGAAACCCAGAGGCGCCTGTTGACACGTACACACCCATAGTAAAGCACGCGAAAGAATGAAAACCACTTAATTGTTTATGGTGTTCATCGATCAAACGGACATTGACCATACGGGCTGAGCAGCTTGGCCAGGTAAAGTCACCTTGTACTATATCGTCTTTTATTCTCCTGAGGTAGATCCCACACTTTTTTTTTTTTTTAATGTTGATATTGAACCAAAGCCACCAGATGAAATATTTCAGATTCCTTGCCAGAGTTTGAGTTTAGGTACTGGATAAAAATACACCATCGCTTGATAATTAAGATTAGGTCAGTTCGTTTCATAATTGCGTTTCAGAGTTGAAAGTATATACGTAAAACTAGTATTTATTATTCCTCGTAAGAAATGAAGAGTCGAAATGCCAATGGAGAATTAGTAAATGGTGTAGCGTTGATGAATCAGGTGCGGGGCTTGATCGAAGAAAGCTTTTGTAGCGTGAAAGAAGCAAAAAGCGTATTGGACCGATGCCAACAGTGGGCCATGTAACCCAAGGATGTGGTACTTTGTTAGGCGATGCTTGAAATTTTCAGGGAAAGATTAGATTTCCGCTGTGATTGTGCTTGCAGATTATTTGTTGAGTTGGTGATAAATTGCTGGCACAGACCGTGGTAATTGTACATTTTTAGCTCTCTTGCAAAGGGACGAGATGTGAAGCGGACGGAAGTAGGTAGATAGAGTATTCATTTGTGTTTTTTTTTCATAGAATTATGGAAATAGAAATTAGATTAAGTTATCCATATGGGCTTTTTGTGGAAATTTATACTGACTTGGAAGTATTCATTTTTTTTTTTTTTCATAGAATTATGGGAATAGAAATTAGATTAAGTTATCCATAATGGCTTTTTGTGGAAATGTATAGACTGCCTTGGCGACGGTTTTTAAGGATTCATTGTCGATAGACGGTTAAATAAAACATTTTGAGCAGTGACATGGCAGACAGAAGGGCCAGATGAAATGATCCTTTTACCAAGTCCTAGTTAATTAAACAGAACTTGATGACATTGTGATGTCTACAGTTAAAAAAAAAAAAAAGCAATATCTTTCAGATCTGTCCCCAAGCAATTCGCTATTCAAAATTAAGTCGTTGCTCTTCGGCTTCATGTAGTGATACTGCAAGGAAATTAATCTGTATGATGAAAGGAAGATTAAGTCGTATGATTACCTGGATTCATTTCCCTTGACTTGGCTTCAGTCATGACAACGCTGGTTAGAAAACGGCTATTTTTACCTACGTCTCTTGAGGTTTTTGGTTTTATTCTGTTTCTCTGTTTCTTGATAGCAGGTTTATATCGAAAACCAACGAACGCAGCTTATGGTTTATCAGAAAAGATTTGCGGTATTCCTTGGGACAGTTAATTGTAGAGGCTGGTATGGTTTCACTGCTGGTTTTGCTCCAGAAAGCTTTTTTATAGGTTTGTGTATTGTTACTGTCGGTGCTGTGCATTCGGTAGAATTGACAGCTTCTGATAATTGTGATGATAGATGGAAATGGCGAAAAGTACTGTGCTTGGAGCGTACTTACACTAAAACGTAAGTGACACGTATTAATATTCCTTGATGGAAGTTGTCAGTCCGCGATTCCCCGTTCTACTTCAATAGTGGATTTATAATATGAACGAACCATTTAGTCTCTGATTTAAAATGCTGGTGGTATATGAGATCCTCAGTTAGTGTATGCTATATGAGTACAAAGTAAATAATAGGATACGGAGATGGAATAGTGAATAAAAACGAGAATGTTATAAAATATAATTGTAATTCTTTAAAGGTATTGATACCTTGTACGGTACTTTGATCAAACAAATTCTGTGGGAGACCCAAGGAACAAACTGAAGGTTGATACTGAACGCAGTTAACAGTCAGGGATGAACGCTAGGTTTCCGGGACGAATGTCCTGAGTGCTAATGGAGATACTAGTACCGTTCTCCTGGGACATTAGTCTTAAGACTCAGTAGACTCTAATCTTTTAAAGCCTATGAGGTATTTCTACTGCCACATTCAGAGGGTAGCTTCCATATACAAATCCAATTGCTCCTATCCCTCAGTTTTGATTTGTCTAATCTTCTAAAGCTTATGAGGTATTTCTGCTACCACATTTAGAGGGTAGCTTCCATATACAAATGTAATTGCTCCTTTCCCTCAGTTTTGATTTGATACAAAGTTAAGATTATATTATAGAAAATAATTTTGTTTGAAGTTGTTGTGTCAGCTGTGGACAGAAGGTTAGAGTTTTTCAACTAGAATAGTTTTTGAAGCTTAGGTGCTCTTGATTGCCATATTTGAAGGGTACCGTCTTTCCCGGAATACCTTGCAGATCCAGTCCCTACCATTTGCCAATTTGACCTTTGGTCAAGGTCACGATTGTATACGACTTAGAGAAATTCAAGTGTTTGTTGACGTTTTTAAAATTCTTATTAAATATTGATGTTTCTCAGATGTGGCTGTCACATTTTTTACTATAACGTCTTTGCTCTTACACGTTTTATTTCCAGTCAATTAAATACAAAAATTAAAGTTTTCGCGACTCTTAATGACTAGCGATGCCTGTAAATTATGGTTCTCCGTATTTAGAAGGTAAGTTCCCAACTGGAACAGCTGTGAAATCCAACGCCGCACTCCTCAGTTTTTTACCTTGAGTCAGGCTAATAATGCAAACGTGAACCTTATTTGACCCAGCATTTTTGGTGAAAAATTTTGGGGACTTCCATATAATCAGTATAGTAGACCAAACGACAATAAACACGGTGAGGTTAGACCAGTGGTTCCCAACCTTTTTCACTTCATTCCTCCCTTCATGAGTTCTCAACCTTCCCATGCCCCCTCTTTCATTCTTCTCCAAAATTCTACCCCCTATAAAGAAAAAAAAAACAGAGGTAAAACATTATAAAATAAATAAACAAATAAAATGCTGATGAAGAAAATAGCTTTGCTTTTTTCTATAAGAACTTAAATTGTTACAAACTTGACAATTACAGTTACCTTAGTTACTGGTATATATATTATTAGTTGATGGATTTCTGGTTAATGTTAAATTAAATGACTACACTACTATAGAAAAGCCATCATTATCGGCTCTATCCTCACAGGAAGTTTGAATTTACCTTCAAAAAAGTTCAGTCAATCTTTGAATATATATTATAACACATCATTGGGAAGGCTAAGGTTGTTTATTTTCACTCAGTTGATGAATCCGAGGTTGTGTCACTGACAATGCACATCTCATGTCGGGGTCCACATCTAGTCGGTTCCGGCTCTTATTGTTAATTTGTAGAAGGGTGGAGATACCAGACCCACATAAATAGGTAGTTGAAAAAGGCAAGAGTAGTTGAAGCGCAATTTCACTCACTGTTGGTTATGACTGATGCATTGAACACCAAAATACATCAAGAGATTTGTCCTGTCTAAGACGCATCCGTTCACATAATTAAAAAAAAAAAAAAAAAAATCTTCTACCAGGTCAGGCTGCGATGGCATGGGTTTGAACTCTAACGGCAGAACTGTCAGCCTTTTGGAATGGTGACCTTGGGGTGGGGCGAGGCCGGGCGGCTTGACAAATTGACAGAGTTACACCTTAGATCTAGGTCAGCGTGGTTGGCTGCTGTTTATGGATTGAATCCCGCCCACCAGGCTGCGCTGTTCTCTTAACAGCTGCTCTTGGTTTTTAAGGCTCGAGCTGAGACTTTGGAATTGATGATTGGGGTTTATTGTATTTCGTGGAATGCCCTTAGCTAATGTAGTTGTAATGAGGCTGGGTATTGACCAGTATTTGTGTAGCTCGAGTGTTATTGATAGATACACACACACACACACATATATAATATATATATATATATATATATATATATATATATATATATATAATATATATATATATATATGTGAATCACTTACAAGTATTTAATAGTGAATAAGGCCTTTCTGTCTGCGGATCATGTCTTTTCTAATGATTTATGTACTGTCAAGCGTATACTTGTAATGTATTTGCTGCTTTTTGCTTCCAAAATCAGGTTACCTCACTTTGTCCTATATAGCCTACTCAGCATTCACATTATACACACACAAACACACACACACAATATGCTGTTTGTCCTAGAACACAAGCTGCTCTCTCATGCAAGTAATACTATTCTATTTACACCAATTTCATCCCCAAATTGTAGACGCGTGGTTGCAGATTCGCATAACAGAGACAGACGACAGCTTAGGTGCTGATGCAAGTTGACAGGAATGAAGGCGAGACGTGACAGCCCAAACCATGATTGTTGGTAGGTTCGGAAGAGTAGACTTGCTGTTCATTTAGCATTATAATAATATAAGTGTCATTCTCGGCTAGAAATTCACTGTTGAAATTGTTTTGAGACATGTCTGAGGAATCATGTTTAATCAGTTGCATTCTTCAGTATAACTGAAAATTGTCTCCTTGATTGGTCTCCAGAACTCGACTTGTATCTTAAATCGTTAGATGAAGATTTGAGTTCAGTTAAAAGTTTTTTTATTCTAACTCGTAGAGTTAATCACTGGCACAGACAGTTCTAAAGGCGATACATTTTCTGCCAGCATTGAAATTCGGGTTTCTTAATCTGGAGGATACTCATAGGCGTCCTTTTCTCTTTCAAAATATACAGCTGGTTTCCTTCCAGATACACAAGAAAAGTTTCTTTGTGATTTCCAGTGTTGTGCCGTATTAAGGAAACAGCCACACGCGAACTTTCAATAGGTTTCGTTTGTGGTATTAAATCTAGAAAGTTTATTTGTTTCGCTCTAGTTTCTGGTTCCAGTAGCTTTGAGGTGAGTTCCCTGCAAAATGAGTAGGCACCGGGCACTGCCTAGTTATAGGAATATTTTCATTAACACAACTAGCAATAGTTTAAAACGTTTTGCTGCCATTATGGAGTGCGATTGTAATAAGTATACATGTGCACCTCATTCGATGCGATGTAGGTATTACTGAAGATACTTTGCAGCCTCCCCTCGGCCCCTAGCTGCAACTACTTTCATTCCTTTTACTGTACCTCCGTTCATATTCTTCCATCTTACTGTCTACCCTTTCCTAACAGTTGTTTCATAGTGCAACTGCGAGGTTTTCTTCCTGTAACAACTTTCAAACCTTTTAAACTGTCAATTTCCGTTTCAGCGCTGAATGGCCTTAGTTGCCCCAGTGCTTGGTATAATGCCAAAAATCTATATATTATATATATACATATATATATATATATGTATATATATATATATATATATATATATAATATATATATATATGTGATTATAATCACTTTAGCACGTGATTTTCATTTATCTCTCTCACACACACACACACACACACATATATATATATATATATATATATTTGTTCCGATGCGAGATACTTACCTCGAACCATTTCATAGGAGATTCCCGGATGTCGATCGGGTCCGACCAGAAAATTCTGGTTATATGCCGCACCCAGGTCAGGCCTATGCCCCAGGGGTCGAAGACCAAGCCATCCTAATGACCTATAGTCAGTCCTTCTCTGGTCGCAGGAGCGTGAATACGCCCCTGCTCGTCCGGTGTCCGGCCCTATCCTTTGTCGTGTGTGTGCTTTGTGTGCGTGTATCGTGTTTTTGTGCGATGTCGGCCTCGGAGCCTCAACGTCGTTGCCCCGGTCCTGAAGGACGGGCTTGTGGAGCTTTTCTCTCGCCCCCTCTGATTGATCCTCATTCTTTGGTGTAATTCGTGTAGGGGGGGCGCTTGCTCTAAAGACAACACGTGCTTGGAGTGCATTTCTTGGCATCGTATCAGTGGGATTTGGCTTCCACTAAGAAGAAAAAGAAGTCTAAATCTTCTTCGGCGAAGATTTCGCGGGGATCGACGAGTGAGAGCAGCAGCAGAGACGGCGGCGCCCCTTCTCCTTCGTATCGTCGGAGAGGAAGTCTCCCGCCTTGCTACAGGTTTCTTTCTCCTGCCCCCTCCCAGCGAGGGGGCCTAGGTGAGTCCGTTGCCGGGTCTCCCCCAGGGGGGGTCCCCGATGAGTCGTTTCCCCAACAGGTGGTACCGGAGGCTTCCGCGGTGCTGAGGGACTGCTGGTCGCGGTTTGCAGCTCCAGGGCTTTCCCCGTCCTGGTCCTCTCTCTTGGCATCGGTTGCAGGGGGGGGACCCGTCCCTCCCCTCTGCGGAGCTTCCCGCTTCGGCTCTCCCCGCTTCGTCTACGGCTCTCCCCGCTACAGCGCTCGCCTCGCTGCGGCCCCTCCCGCTCTCGAGCGGAGCTCGCGCCGCTCGCGGCCGGACCCGGACCGGTTTTACCCGGTCACGGATCCACCCAACCACCCGGCTCCAACCCTTTTCCATTCTGCCGTTGTTGGGGATGTCTTTCCCCCTCTACTCCGGGGAGATCCCCAGTGAAGGACGATGCATTCCCGTCCTGGGGCTTCCCGTCTAGGGGACAGGAGGAGCCGGGAATGGCCTTGAGGGCGGCCTTCAGGGGCGGTCCCGATGTGATAGAGTGTCCCCGACGCGGCCTGAACGCTCCTTCGCGTTCCCGCCGCGATGGAGTCGCCGGAGGAGAAGCAAGAGACGTCGGGATTCGTCAGGGGAGAGGAGTTCTTCAAGTTACTACTCAAGGGAGAGATCTCCCGTAGGAGGAGGGACGCTCCTCCAAGAAGAGGCGCCGTCATGGGGAGAGCAGGGAGACGTAGTTACTCCTCGTTCCTCGAGCGGCTCTTCCCGCTCTCATCATCGTAGCCGGGATCGTAGAGGGATGACAGGCGTCGGGACATCTCCCCAGGGGCGAGGCGTTCTCCTTCCCCGAGGGTGGCCCCCACCACCCCATTGGCCCCCAGGAAGGTCTCTCATTGGGGGGTTCCCAGCCGTCTCCCTCCCTACTCGTCCCTCGGTCCCGGTGATCCTGCCTCGGTCTCGTCAGCCATAGGGTTGGCCTCCATGACCCGAGCGGGCTCCCTTCTTCCGTGTTCCAAACGGATTGTCTTCCTTCGCGGATGGAGCCTAGAGCCGATACCTCTTAGGGGGGTGCAGAGCCCCTCCCACCCGCTCAGGTATGAGTTACCTCCTCGGGATGGGCCAGGCGTTCGGGGGGGGGGCCAAAAGGGGCATCCCGCCCCCCTCGCAGGAGACCGGTGTGCAACTGGGTTTAGGAGCCCCTCTCCGGGAGCTTCTCCAGCTTCCCTCCAGCTAGGGTCTGGGGCCTCTCCTCCGTCGCGGGACGCCGAGGAAGAGACCCTTATCCAGGAGGTACTCCAGAATGCCCTGGAGAATTGTGTCCAGTGGATGAAGGTTCTGCTTTCAGAGAGTCCTCTCTCTGATTAGGTCCATGAAACCGGCTAGAGGAGCCCAGCCCGACGGTAGAGGACAAACCAACAGGATCCATGGCGGTGGAACTTTCTGTTCAGGATCCAGAGGAACCCAAGCCCTCTCTCAGCCTCCCTAGGTCCACCAATACGGAGAAGGCCCTGACGGTGGTGGAAAAACTCATTGCAGGCTCCAGTAACTCCTTGCGTTGGCACTCCTCGGCTAGACTACTCCCAGCGTCTAAGCCGAGTCAGAGGAGGCTATATGGCCCGGGAGGAGCCCCTCTCCTCCCCAAATCCGTGGAAGGTAACTTGGCAGCCCTAGCGCCCGGACTCTCGGAAGAGAGGCTCACGTCGGGACTAGTCTCCTTCTCTCACCAGGAGGCTATGGCTATGGAAGTACACAGCGTGGACCTCGATTCATGTGGCTTCTTGGTTAGATCTGTGGTCCGGGGCGGTAGCCAGGTTCACCACCCTCCACGACTGAGGGACGAGGCCTCTTTGCCCAATTCAAAGAACTAATTGTTTTGTCGGGGGGTAAGTTCCTTGGGCTTCCTTCACGACCCAAACTGGTCTCGTCCGGCCGGCGGGCGAACTGGATCTGAGGGAGGAGGGACTCTGTGCTGGCCAAACTCCCTAGGGAGCGATTCCTGAGAGGGAACTAAGGACCCTTCGAAACGCCCAGTGGAAGGAGCTGCTCTCTTTCCGGAGAAGCTAGTGGAGGAGTCTGTGGAACGGGGGAGGAAGGCCAGCCAAGGCCCAATCGTTTATAGGGCCCCCCATCCCCTACGTCAGTCGGTGCCGAAAAGACCTAGTGAGCGGCCGAAACCTCAGAATAGGACCCTCTCGGCTCCCCCCACGGAATCACCCCTGCGGAACTGGAGAGACCAGGGAACTCAGCCCTCCCCCAGGACCCTCCCTCCTTCCCAGGCACCTTCAGGCCCAGACACCTACTTCTTCCAGGAGGGGTCGTAACAACCGCTTCCCTAGGAGGAAGTAGGAGTCGAGGCCCTCTACCGAGTCTTTCGCCACCGGTGGTGGGGGGTTTGCCTCTCGAGCTGTTGGCAGAACTGGGAGGATCTCGGAGCCGAGCCCTGGACAGTCCAGGTCCTCAGGGACGGTTACCGAATCCCCTTCCTAGACCAGAAGCCTCCCTTGACAGGTGAGCCGGCCAATCTGGCCTCTCAGCCCCGGAACCCTGTGCACAGGGAGGGCCCTAAGGCTAGAAGTTCGGGCACCTGCTGGAGAAGGGAGCCCTCCAGCAGGTGGTGGATCGCTCCCCCGGGTTTCTTCAGTCGACTTTTACCTGGTGGATGGAGAAGTCGTCAGGGGGTGGCGACCGGTCATAGACCTTTCGGTCCTCAACTCATTCATCCTAAAGACGCCCTTCAAGATGGAAAAACAAACCACGCTCGGTGCTGGCTTCCGTGAGGCAAGGGGATTTCATGATGTCCCTGGATCTCAAAGACGCCTACTTCCAGATCCCGGTACAACCCGTCCTCCAGAAATACCTTCGCATAAGTTGGGAGGACCGGACCTTCCAGTTCAAGTCACTCTGCTTCGGACTGGCAACGGCCCCGCAAGTGTTCACGAGGGTGTTCTCCCTGGTGTCGTCTTGGGGCCCACAAGAGGGGTATACGCCTTCTCAGGTACCTAGACGACTGGCTACTCCTTTTCCTCCTCAAAGGAGCGCTTGATAGAACAGAGAGACGCCCTCTGGCATTCTGCAAAACCCTGGGATCATGGTGAACTGGGGAGAAGTCCCTTCTAGCTCCCTCCACCAGGATGGTGTACCTGGGGATGTATTGGATACGGAAGTGGGGCGAGCTTTCCCCTCGGGGGACAGGCTGGCAAACCTCCGAAAAATTGCTGCAACTTCCTAAGCCACCCCCCGAGACCGGCAAAGGAGTGGCAAAGGCTTTTAGGCCACCTCCTCTCTCCCTGGAAAAACTAGTCCCCCAGGGAAGGCTGAGATTAAGGCCACTACCATGACCTGAAAGTAGGGTGTCCCAGAAGGAGGAAACACCTCAAAAGCCGGTTTCCATCTCACTGGCAGCAAGGAAGGTCCCTCGGTTGGTGGCTGAATCCTGCAAACTCTCGTCGGGGTGTGCCCTCGGGTCAGTGCCCCCGGAGATGCTCCTGTTACGGACGCGTCGAAGGTAGGCTGGGGGGCCCACCTGAACTTCCCTCTCAGTGCGGGGATATGGTCGCAAGAGCAGGGCACCTTCCACATAAACAAACTGGAGCTCTTGGCAGTAAAGCATGCCCTGGAAGCATTCAAGGAAGCAGTGGGAGGACACTCGGTGTGGTCTGATGTGCGACCAATGCCACAAGTGGTCGCCTACGTCAAGAAGCAAGGAGGCCTGAGATCAAGGGATCTCTGCGGATTGACGGAGGAGATCTTGAGCCAAACCGAAGCCCTTGGGACCTCCTTGACGGCAAGATTCATTCCCGGCAAGAAAAACGTAGTCGCCGACGGCCTCAGCAGATGGGGTCAGGTGGTGGGTGATCCGAATGGTCCCTACACCCCGAAGTAGCGAGGGAACTAATAGGGAAGTGGGGCTCCCCATCCCTGGACCTGTTTTGCTACGAGGCTAAACACCAAACTGCCGGTGTACTGCTCCTCCCCGGTGCCGGACCCAGCCGCGTTTTGGGAGGATGCGTTTTCCAGCACCCGTGGGACGGCCTGGACATGTACGCTTTCATCCCTTTGCAGTCCTCAGCAGGGTCCTCAACCATCTAAGAAAGGCGAAAGGGGCGGCCCTGACGTTGGTGGCGCCTTGGTGGCGACAGGGAGTGGTTCCCGGACCTTCTAGAGTTGGCCTCTCATCCTCCTTGGGAGCTGCCAGGCCAGACCATGTTAAGACAGCCCCACTTCGAGAGGTTCCACAGGAACATTCCAGCCCTCTCCCTTCACGGCTGGAGACTATCGAGCGGCTGTTAAATAGGAGAGGGTTTTCTGGGAGGGTGGCTTCTCACATGTCCCAGTTACTTGAGGGTAATCCTCCGCTAACATCTACCAGGCAAAGTGGAAGGTTTTTGGGGCCTGGTGTAGAAAGCGTAACCTGGAACCTCTCCGAGCGAAGATCCCAGACATCGCAGAATTCTTGACCTACCTGAGGTTGGACAAGGGCCTGTCAATTCCAGCAGTCAAAGGAGCCAGGTCCGCATTGAGCCAGGTCTTCTGAAAGGGCTGGGATCTGGGGAACTCGAAGCCTCTGTCCTTGCTCATAAGGACTTTGAGCAGAAGTGCCCTCCCAGCGCTGGCTTGGTTCCCCGCTGGGATGTTTGCAATAGTTTTAGATTCCCTGAGGAAGCCAAACCCCCGTTCGAGCCGCTCAAGGACATCCTGGATAGGGAGCTGACCCTCAAGACAGTGTTTCTGCTAGCCCTGGCCTCCACGAAGAGGGTGGGGGAGCTCCACGGCCTCTCGTATGTAGTGACCCACACGAGGGGATGGAAGGAACTCTCATTCATTTGGTTTGTCCCCTCCTTCGTGGCTAAGAATCAGAAAAACCCCTCGAGCTCGGATCTCAGGTTCGTGGAGTTTTCCATCCCTGCCCTCCCGAAATCGGACCAGCCTAAGATCTCCTCCTTTGTCCGGTGAGGGCAGTTCGGAAGTACATGGAAAGAACAGCCCGGTTCAGGCCGGAGGTAAAGAATCTCTTCGTCACCACGGGAAGGGTGAAGAAGGCAGCCTCGAAAAACACCATCTCCTTTTGGCTGAGAGAAACCATCCGGAGAGCCTACGAGAAGGGGGGCCTTTCCCTCCAGAGGGAGCCAAGCCCCATGACATCAGGGGAATTGGGTTGGGGTCCCTCTCATTCTCAAAGAACATGGCAGTGGACCAGGTCCTGAGGGCAGGAGTCTGGAATAGGCAGTCGACATTCACAGCCCACTATCTAAAAGACTGCACGAGAAGGTCGCTCGGCGCCTTTGAGATTGGCCCCGTGGTGGCAGGCCAGCAACAGGTCTAGGTCCCCTCTCCAATCTTCTTGGAGTGGACGGGCCGGTGTGTATTGAGTGTATGTGAGTGTGTGTGGTTTTTCCTCAAATCCCCCCTAATCCTTATCCTTGTTATCCCTGGGCCTTTTGTTGAGCGAGGAATCCAGGATACTCGGTAAGATACGCAGGAGTGCGTATGGTTCTCAGTACAAACCACAGTTTTACATGTCAAGATTTGGTTATACCCGCACCAGGCTTGCCTTGCACCCCTCCTAACCAACCACCCACGATAACGGGCTGGGTTGAGTCTAAGGGGAGCAGTCGCCCCTCCTCTGACCTATCACCTTTGGGGGCCGTTCCCTCCCCTAACCTTCGCCCTCCTCCTAAGGGGTAAGTCTCCTATGAAATGGTTCGAGGTAAGTATCTCGCATCGGAACAAATCACAAATTCTTGGTAATTTGTATTTTTCTAGCGATACTTACTCGAACCATGGAATTAGAATCCCGCCCTTCCAGCCCCGCGGAAGCTTAGGGGAGACACCTCGGAGTGGAGTAAGAAGGGACTGACTATAGGTCATTAGGATGGCTTGGTCTTCGACCCCGGGGCATAGGCCTGACCTGGGTGCGGCATATAACCAGAAATTTTCTGGTCGGACCCGGACCGACATCCGGGAATCTCCTATGAAATGGTTCGAGGTAAGTATCGCTAGGAAAAATACAAATTACCAAGAATTTGTGATATATATATTATATATATATATATATATATATATATATATATATATATATATATATATATATAAAATATATAAGCACGTTTCAATATAGTACAACTATATGTAGGCTGCTGGGAATTTCGGGGAAATTGACCTCTTCAGTCTGTAAAAGAAAAAGAGTTCACTTAAGATCGCTTACTGTTAGTACAGTCGGATATTCTGTGCCAAAAATAAAACAGTAACTGAGAGTTATACTAACTAAACTTCCTATATGATAATTCCCGAAGGTCACCTGTACGTCAAATAAAACTGAATGTTATGACATTTACAATGTACGCGCGAAAGTTGGTCCTGATGTTGTGTACCTTCATAGTTAACTAATTATGATGTTTTCAGTTGTCTATCGTTTATTAGTAGTGAAATCGATGTACACTTTTTGTTTTGTTTTTTGTCACGTCACTATCGTTTGGCGACGGTGTGACACTGGAGTTTAGCAATGTATATATATATATATATATATATATATATATATATATATATATATATATATATATATATTATAGTTATCTTATGGTCAACTGTTTAGCAAGTATAACTTATAAAACCATAGTCCGGATATATATATATATATATATATATATATATATATATATATATATATAGTATATATATAGTATATATATATATTTATACAATATATATATAAGAGAGAGAGAGAGAGAGAGAGAGAGAGAGAGAGAGAGAGAGAGAGAGAGAGATGGACACGCATTTCTTCTACTTATATGTATATTGTATATACATATACACACAGATAGAGGGAATGTGTGTGCATCTCTTTCTCTTCTCTCCCCCTCCCTTAAATGTTCGGAATAAGATTTTACAAAAGTTATAGAAGTTGTACTTGTTGACAAGTTGACTAGATGATAACTCGATCGATCGTTTGTCCAGTAAGAGCCCTCTCTCTCTCTCTCTCTCTCTCTCTCTCTCTCTCTCTCTCTCTCTCTCTCTCTCTCTCTCTGTTTGTGTGTGTATTGTTAGCGCAGAGGGTGGAGTTGGGTCTGGAGGTTAGTATCATTTGTCATGCTTTGTACTAAATTTCTCATTGCGCATCATATGCACACCTGAATATTCATTGAAAGATGGAAGGTTTCAGTGCGGTATAAATGAGAGCATTGTTTCATTCGAGCATTGCATTCTCCATAACATAGATTTGGCTCTGTGGGTTGTCAATCGCAAGTGAAGCCTCGTGAAAAATTCAAAGCTGCCAGTAGGATATTTTATTCCCTCGCTGGTCTTACTTGCTTAGTACTGGAGAGCTTTTTTTATGCTTCACTCGGTGTTTGCATGAATAATCCAAAGAATTTTTCTCTTTCATATTGTGTGTTGTATCCATACAAGAATGAAGTCTTTTAAACTTTCAGTTAGAAGTAGAGGAATGTCTTATTATTTTGACAAGAGGAAGCGTTAATCTTGTAGAGAATTATATTAATGTCACTTAATATTATAGTGTTATTTTTAATAGTCATGTGATGGCCTATTGGTACTTCGTCTAGTGTGTGCGAATTGATGCATTGAAGAGGAGTTACCGAGATCCTAAATGGATGCCCATGGTTATTATTGAGGACACACAGCGTCAAGGCCGCAGTTATATATCTGAACTTATCCTTCCCTTGCTAATGACGCGCTAGAAAATGTGCTTGCAAGCATTCCCCTCCTGCCAGATATCCTGCATAATCCAGACCCTATTCAGCCAGATGCGTCCCCTCCCCCAACGATCTGTCTTCCCCCCCAAACCCCCCCACCCCGTTCTCTCCTCCCTTCCGCCGGCTTCTCACCGCATAGCGCAGCCCCAACAAGGGGATACCTGTGAGTCTCATGTTATGGTAATAATTTGCGAGACCGAAGCTGTAACCCAGTGCCCTTGTTACCGTTGCAACAATCCCTTTCCTTACTGGCTTCGTTTCGCAGCCAAGGGCTGTTCTGCCAGGCTTAAAGCGAATGGACGAGATCGGGCTGTAGGTAGCCGTTCCTCTCGTTAGGTGGACGTGGTCTTCTGGAAGTGGCCTTTTGTACCCTGAGGAATTGTGTTGGTGCTTCGTTTGGTGAACTTGGTCTTCTGGAAGTGGCATTTTGTACCCTGAGGAATTGTGTTGGTGCTCCTGTAGCAAGGGGTGCTTCGTCAATTTGGGGGGTTTGCCTTCTTCAAGCGTTTATAGCGTGACCCTTCCGCTGTTTAAAAAATAAACTCTAAAGTATTGCTGAGGACTTGTAAGGCTGCAATATCCCTCCAGGAAGTCTAGTTCTGGGTTCGGTTTCAGGTTAAAGGCTAAGACCTCCGCCAGCGGAAGTAGTACCCATCGAGTCTCAGATACTGTGACGACCTATTTTTTTTTTTTTTTTTTTTTTTTTTTTTTTTTAATGGATCTTTATCTTGCTTTTTTCAAGTTAAAACATTATAGCCACAGACGTACGCAAACCTTGCTTTTTTTTTTTTAAGTTAAAACATTATAGTCACAGACGTACGCAAACGTATTTTCATGTGCGTACCGTTTCTCTCTCTCTCTCTCTCTCTCTCTCTCTCTCTCTCTCTCTCTCTCTCTCTCTCTCTCTCTCTCTCTCTCTCCCCTTTGTTATCATTTGACGACATTTTGTGTAATAATTCAGCTGATCTAAACCAGGGCTTGCGGCTGAAAGTTTATTTTGGGAGGCCCGTGGGTATTCATATTAATAAGCTAAGGTCATTCTTAAACTTTTCCGTCTCAGGCGTCTTTTACTTGCTAATTTCATTAGATATTCCCTTCTTGTAAAGCTCATTTACTTGTTAATTTCATAAGATATTTCCTTCTTGTTAAGTTCAGTTGCATATATTTCATAAAATCATCATAAATTTAATGAGGAAAGTTACATAAGTTGAAGAAATCTATTTTTGGTCTGTTATATTCTTTAACTGCGATCGTTGTCAACGGTATATTGTAGACACTTCTTTAAAAGAAATGTAAAATCTGTCTTTGTTAGGATTTTGATAATTTTGTTTTCTTTCAAGTTCCTTTTATCTTACTGGTGAAAAATAAAATTAAGCGTTACTTTGGAGAAAGTTCGCCTTTTGCAAATATTAGCCAAGCTAGAATCAGATGTATTTATTTATTTATTTTATATGGAGGCTTTGTCTGAACATTATAACTAATTGAATGAACAGAATTTTCTCAGTATTAGTAAATAATTGATAGTGCACATTTTGCTGTCGGTTTTTCATGTCCAGCCTTTAGTCAAAATTGCTTTTGATATTATCTTAGCTTCGTTTTTTTTCCACTAGTGAAAGAAGCAAATGGGGACCTCCCTCTTCCTCCATTTGTACAAATAAGAATTGGGTGTTGGTTATTTTTTTTCTTGAACTCGTAAACCAAATCTAAATCGTTTTCGTTTAAGTAATTTTGTTTAGGACTTTCTCCAATTCTGATCATTATTTGCCTTCTTGCTTTGGCTGGTTTCAAATAGAAATTTATGTCAATTTATTTCGTATCTTCTATAGAGAAGCTCTGAATTGATTCTCGCGGTAACTTTTCGATATAAATAGAAGATGTTTTTCTCACATTTGCTGAAAGCAACCGCTCGGTCAAAACTCATTTGCATCTGTCACTCATTTGTCACTGGATTAAGTCTGAATACTCTCCGTATCAAACTTATCCGCGTATGTATTAAAGTGATGTGTAAAAAATGACTCCGTACTGCAGAATAGATGTCACGACATGAAAGTTTCATGTATGTTTACGCAGCGTAATACTAATTTGCGATAATATTATACTTACTTTAGATATCGTAATAAGTGACGATTTCGCTTCTCTCTCGTCTCTCTCTCTCTCTCGTCTCTCTCTCCATCTTCTCTCCTAGCATTAACTCTCTCTCTCTGGGGTCTCTCTCAGTCTCTCTCTCTTCTCTATATATACTATATATATAATTATATATATATATATATAATAATATAATATATTATATATGTAATATGTATATAAGACGAAAGTAGACCTTGACATGTTTGATTAATATAATTACATTATAATATATATATATATATATACATAAGATATATATATATATATATATATATAGAGAGAGAGAGAGAGAGAGAGAGAGAGAGAGAAGAGAGAGAGAGAGAGAGTATATATACATATACATAAATATATATGCATACATACATGCATATATATATATATATTATATATATCTATATATATATATATAAGACGAAAGTAGACCTTGACATGTTTGATTAAACTCTAAACCATACCTTCTTGCCACGGAGATCCCGGCCCATTTGGATGCTAATTAGCTTGATTTTTCTCTAGCTGTCTTTCGGCTTTAATATCTTAGCTTGACGTAATAAGAGTTACTAACGTGTAAACAGCATTTGGGCTTTTGAATCCTCTCCGCCGATGCTAAGGACGAGTCTATTCAAGGTGTAGCAGTTTAGTAGTCATAATATGCACGTGTGCTCGGGAATAGACTTAGAGTATATTATCCTTCTTCTTGGGCGAGTGGTTAATTGGTTACTCACGTTCTATCTGGACCGCGAGGTGGTGGGTGACCTTACTCTACACACGTGTCTGCGGATGTGATGTCAAGGTTTCCCTCATTATGGGTTTAAGGCTTCTTCCAAACGTTTGACGTCAGTGTGGATACTACAAATACACGTATAAATGGTGAAAGAGCACTTGCTATCGTCGCTTTATGAAGGCTGAAATTATTTACATATCTTACTAAAGATCGCATTAAAAACGTTTACATTAAAAACATTAATTTGTCAACGTTTATAAAATTGTAAGACAGATAAAAGACTGGGGAACAGGCACCACTGGGGTAATAAAACTAAAAAAATATAAGTTTTTCATAAGAACACCCAGGAAAAGAAATATATATATATATGTATATATATATACATATATATATATATATATATATATATATATATATATATATATATATATATACACACATTATATATATATATAGATATGTATGTATATATTTATATATATATAATGTATATATAAATATGTATATATTTATATTATATATATATATATATATATATATATATATATATATATAGATATATTATATATATATATATATATATAATAAAATTATATATATAAATATATATATATATATGCCTTCTTGTTCTCAGTAATGTTTTTAGGGCCAGTTGGTTGTGTCATCAGAGAATTAGAATATTTTTCAATATATATATATATATATATATATATATTTATATATATCATATATATATAATATATATATATATATATATATAAACTTTTGTAATTTTCTGTCTTTGTATTTTTAAGGACGAGACTATATTATGTGTGAAGTTTTAGTAACAATTTAGATACGTTTTAGTTATTTTTTTTAATCCTCCGGGATAGGAATAGCTGTGTGGCTGAATTCTGCAATGCTGAATCTTACTTAAGAGAAGGACTATGCTAGCCTCACTCATCACAACTTTTAAAAGGGGAAAAATTTGTATGGTGGGAAAACCATATGTAGTTAATGTATACTTTATAGCCTAGCCAGCTTAAGTACTCTGGCCATTCTTGGTGCTCTCGTGTAAATTGTACTTTACCAGCGATATTGTGAGTTATTGAGACATACCCCAGCTAAGTTTGACATTGCCGTTGCTGAAATATTTATTTTAGTCAGAGCAGTTTGCTGTTTTAACTGCAAATGTTGATTAGCAGTTTCTTTTTTATGGGAATACGAGGTTTTATTTGATTAGGAAGTCTACTGCCACCGTAAAGTCACAGGAGATAGGAACTGACTCAAAAAGTAAACATCGTTTTCAGAAAAAGAACGTTGCTTTACCTTTTATTCAATCACATTCATACATCACACTGAAATTTTACATAACTTGATTATATACAGGTAGTGATGGCAATTCTGAAATTTAATGCGTGCGTTATTTTGTTCAGGCTCCTTTTTATAATGCGGAAAATTAGTTTTTTTTTTTTTTTTTTTTTTTTTTTCCACTCGGGCTTTTACTAGCTCTTTGTAATATATGCAAAGCACTTAGTCTTGAGTTGAATGAATTGAAGTCCTGCATGACTGGGAATGAGATTGATGTCGAAGTGGAATTTTTTTGAGGGCTTGTGATGTGTCGCATGACACCTCTTGAATTATGGTATGTACCATGATATTATAGATTTGTATTGGATGCAGTCAGGGCAATGGTGTTCAGTGTATTTATAGATAGATGTCTCGGTGTATGGTGATGATGGTATTGGCTCGGCTCTTCTCGGCGATAACCAGGCTGCCAAATCAAGCATCTATTTTTACGGCGGGATTGACAGACGTGGTCGAACCTTTATGCCTGCTGATGTATGTGCATTCTATTATTACGGCTGATTCAGACTGCTTAAGGTACATCAGGACAGTGAAGTCAGATGAATGCAGGGCCATGATTCAAGGTCACTTGAGTGGTTTGTTGGTCACTGTTAAACCGAGCACTTTTTTTTTAATTTTTTTTTTGCCAATGCAAAGGACAATGATATTAACAGCCTAACGGCCTTGTCCAGCCAGGCCTGGCATAAACAAGAAAAGAAATGTGGAGGGGGTGGGGGTTGAAGAAGACATTAAAATATGGAGCAGGAAGAAGGAAAGATTTATGGAGCTTTCCTTATAGAGCACCAGCTCCTCTTATAGTTTAACCTCGCAGTGAGGGCATTACTGGCGTCAAGCCAGAATGACCCTGAGTCGCCCGATTATAAAATTTTGACGACCATTTTGAGCGTCAAAATTTGAACATTAATTTAGACTTGACACCTTAAGTAAGAAACTTTCCTTGGAAGTGGCCTCGCCGTAGTATTTCGGTTGGTTACTTAGGCTTCCTCAAATGAGACGACCTATTCCGTCTAGTATCTTCATTGGTTGGAGTTATCATCCCTCAGAGTTTGGAAAATTGCGATAAATCCATTTATAGATTATGATAGAAATAACGATTATATACTGGATGCTGAAGACTAAAATGTTTGCCCCGCATGTACTTTCTGTATTTAGCTGTTCGTGAATTTTTGTCGTTTGTGGTTGACACATTTTATGAGAATTTTGAAGTTTTGTTGAGGTTATACCTTCCTTAGTGTCATCGTCCTCAGATATACTATTCATGAACACTAAGAAATCTCGAGGATCATTTTATTTTTATGTAAACGATAAAAAATGTAAGCGAATTCCTAATTCCCTAAAGTTAAGCTCGAGACCTCCAGCAGAAAATGGTAAACCGATTTTTCTTTGAAACTTGAGGGGGTCAAAACTGCCTCTTCAGGCATTTTTTTTTCTTTTCCGGCAGTGCCATTCAATAATGCAGATGAGCCCGTGTCCTTTAAACATCACGTGAATTGGTTCCTCATTTACCTCACTGTTGAAATGGCAATTAACTTCTCGATGAGGAAATAAGTCTCATTGCTTTTTGCGGACACTCGAGTCATATTGCAATTAACCGCCTTGTCTCCTCCTTTCATGGAGAGTTGAATAAATAATTGTATCTTGCTTCCCATAAAGTTGGTTTTCAGCGTTGAATTCCGCTGAAATTAAGTATTCGTTACGTAACATAAATAATTTTATGCCATTTCTCTGCTGTGACATCAGGAAAAGAGAGTAATTAAGGCCATTTTTCGATATAATTCTCTGTCAAGTCCTCGGAAGACATTACTCACGTAGCAAATGATAAATTTGCGGACATGGTAAACTCAAGTCTAGCCACGTCAATGTTTTTAACCTATCGTTGATCGTATATTTTTTGGTAATGAAGTGGTTTGTGGTTTAGTGACATATGCTGGTATAAAAATTTCATTCGTAGATTACATTTTTGCCCTTAAGGATTATATTTTCGTTTGGGTACAGGATAAGTAGAAACTCACAATTGACCGCACATTTTAGTGGTTTAAATATAAGATCTTTTTCATTGTTGTCTGCTGTAGGCAACATTATTTTCAAGTGAACGATGTGACGAAGAAGTGAAGCTATAAAAACTTGCGCTTCAATTAGATATTCGTACATTAATGAAACGACGCTTCATCGGATTGTTCAAATGTATAGTTCGATGTTTTCTGTTTTACAAGTATTCCTTAACTTTATTGATGATGGGAATGCTCGTCATTTTACCAGGCTTCGTTCAAAGTGCCATTTGTATGTTATGATAGCATTTGTGAATGTGAACAGGTATTAAGAGGAGGTTGTATTTTTTTCAACTTAACCTTCTTCGGACAGTTGAATATATATTTTT
Source organism: Macrobrachium nipponense (assembly GCF_015104395.2). Classification (NCBI taxonomy): domain Eukaryota; kingdom Metazoa; phylum Arthropoda; class Malacostraca; order Decapoda; family Palaemonidae; genus Macrobrachium; species Macrobrachium nipponense. Next base: position 46,191,038 of record NC_061093.1, on the reverse strand, counting down.
TATTTAATTTAATTGATAAACTGTCATCTTTTTCCATGGGCAAAGTTTCCCTCTCTCTCTCTCTCTCTCTCTCTCTCGATTTCCTGGTTTTACTTCATGCTCTCCCTTTGAGGTTACGAGGTGTGTAAACTGAACCTTTATTTAATGAAGATTTATAGGGAAATGTTAACCCATGGCAAACACCTGTTGCTCATGAATAACTTAGCCAACAGTAAGCAGCAGTCAATTTTCCAGTTGCTCAGGCATAATGGTGAATATGTTAAGGTATTTCAGTTCGACGATAGAAAAGTTTGCTCTGTTACAATTTTAGTTGAAGCGATGACTCGTCCGCTTAAAAGCAAGAACAGCCATGATTATAACTAGTATGATGGTAATGATCTTGTTGATGAGGTTTCGAATATCTTTATCGGAATCATCAAGTTCAGCCACTTTAAGACAGGAAAGAAATAAGAACGGGAAGTTAAAAGTTTCACTGAACTTGTCTGGATGTCAGGGTAGGTGACGAAATGGCTTCGAAGGATGTCGACAAGACATTACCTGAATAGAGAATGTTTATAAGTTCAGTCACGAAAGACTGCTGATTTTTGAAAGTCAAGAGATAAGTACTATCATAATATACACACTGTAGAGAAAATGTTCATGGCATAAATGTTTGTGGTTTTCAGGTTTGCATGTATTTTACATTTATATTTCCATTTTTTTATAATTAGGGGTCTATTTTAAGACTCGTTAATATTCATATTGTCACTCACAAATAACCGTCAAAGTTTGTGGGCGATCATTATATAGATTCATTTTACATATAATTAAGATTTTCTTTTAGATTCCGTTGGACTAGAAATTTTCATGTACGAAAAGATAACGATATCATTAATGGCACTGTATTTGACTTGCATTGCGTGTCATGGGGATTGCCATCGATCTTCATCCTCAGAATAAATTTGTGCTTGAAATTATTTTCTGATTTTCATGACAGTCCCAGTGGAGTAGAGATGGCTGCTTTCAGTCTGTAGAAGCAGATATGTAAACTTCTCTTTTTAATTGAAATCTTTGGATACCTCAGTGGCCAGAAAATGAAATGTAAGGGGTACCATATGCAATTTTGACGGCGTATTTCAGGAACTTGTAAGCCTTCCTGTTCTAGGCTAGTATTTTGGGCCCAATTTTCGAGCTCCTAGCGCTTCAGTGCCCCGGTTGCAGCCCGCTGGCTGCTATTTCCCAGATTGAATTAACAAAAGTGCCTTGCGATTTATCGGAATATTATGCGTGAAGCGTTCCAGCTTGTTTGGGTTTCGAATCCCAGACCAGACCTCTGTTTGGTAAGGCGAACGTCCAGATCATTATTTGTATGATTCCTGAGGTGATAACCTTTACACACACACACACACACACACACACACATATATAATATATATATATAATATATATATATATATATCTATATCTAATATATATAGAATATATCTATCTAGATATATAATATATATATATATTATATATACATATATATATATAGCTATATATATATATATATATAAGATATATATATTTATTTTATATATATATATATCTATATATACATATATATATATTATATATATATATATATATATATAAATATATATATCTATATATATATAGTATGTGTATGCAAGGGCTTATATACAGTCATGCTACATATATGTAATTTAACCCCTTCCTGAGGAGCTTAGTTTTAAAACACGAGTGAGAAACGGCATTGAATCAGCAGAAGCAGCAGTGAGTGTATCGTCACCAGATTAGCAAGAAGAGGCCAACATGCGAATGAGATTCAGGACGGATTGAGTACTAATCCTGGACATAACCTGATTCGGCCAACCGGTCGTTAGGTCGCTCGGGTCTATGATTACCAACAAGAAGTGTTTTCATAACTTCTGTATATACAGCGGTAATACGGCAATGAGGCCTTTAATGATGCTGTGATTCACTTTCCAATCGTGTCTATAGTTATCATCAGGGGATTTAACCTTGCAGTACCTATATATCGAGTGTATTCCCTAGTAATCTCTGGCCGAAACCGAGTGTGGGCCCTAAGGAATACAAACCACTCGTCATGGGTATCGTCTGCTACGCGTGTATATTTTCCTTGGTTTCAGTATAGGTTCAGGAGAGATGATTATACTCCAGCTCACTGTTCACTTATGAGTTTAGCAACCTGATCCAAAGGGATTAGGTCGATGCTAACCGGAGAGGAACAAGCCAGTGATGATTTCCTTTAGTTATGCTGAAAACATTATATTCCTTATGAGCGCTTTAGTTATATATTTCATGTTAAAATGTCTCATTAAGTTTTGAATTTGATAATTTTTTGATTTTTGACTAGGGGAAAGAGTTTCATGAAAATGTAAATATAATATAATTTAGCTTTGGCCGTGTTAAATAGTATTTCTAATAATATAGGCTCTTTAAAAAGAATTGGGCTTTATTATTTAGCGGATTTTTCGAGTCCTATTTCACTGTATTGTCGTATCAGATTGTAAATGATTGTTATGCAATATTCTGCATTTATAGTTTTATAGCTGGGTAACAAGTTTTGATTTTAGTATAATTTTAGTATATAAGACAATAGCATTTATTTGTGGTAAATTAAGAAGAGTATAAGATATCCTTACATCGATTTGTGGGAAAAGGTTCAGCTTCTTGTGGCAGGTGTTAAAAGGTTTGAGTTCACTCTCCGAGAAAGAGCTTATTTTTGGTCACCATTTTGACCGTATATATTGAAGAAGAAGAAGAAAAAATATCTTTCTATCGTCATTGAAGGCAGCGACCACTCCTTGATCTGGTTTTCCTGGGGCAAAATATCACTCCCCCTAGTTGGGTAGTGCCGTCAGTGCACCTCATTCGGTGCAATGTAGGCATTACTTTAAGGTTCTTTGCAGCGTCCATTCGGCCCCTACCTGCAACTACTTTCATTCCTTTTACTCTGCCTCCGTTCATATTCTTTTTCTTTCACCTTACTGTCCACCCTCTCATAACAATATTGTTTCTAAGTGTAACTGCTTCGAGGTTTTCCTCCTGTAACACCTTTCAAACCTTTGACTGTCAATTTTCTTTTCAGACCTGAATGCCCTTAGTTGCCCCAGTGCTTGGCATAATGCCAAAAATCTATATAAATAGAAAAAATAAATCAAAAGCAGAATATCATGGTTTTCCAAGTAGTTAAGATAGTTTCACCCTGTTACGAAACTTAGCAACGTTCCCCCTCAATAAGGAATTGTGATGCAATTTGTCCTTACAGCAATACTTCAGTTGAATTTAATCGTGTCGGCGTAAATTATCTAGAGCCCTGAAGGACGCTAGATCGGGAAACGATGAAAATGGCACGAGAAGGCTTTATAGAGTGTTCCTCCTATAAATGTGCTAAGAGTGCGTGATCAAAATTTTAGGTTTGATGTTAAAAGTCGTTTCAGATTCGACCCGCTGAAGAGGGTGAATTAGATAATCACCAAGTCAAGAGATTGTTGAAACTACGAATGCTACATCTCTCAGTGTTCCTCGTTTGCTTCGCCTTGAAATAAATTGCTGTGAAGAATTCTGTGAAAAAAAAAAAAAATCTCGAAGTGGCACTTTCTGGCAGTCTTGTACGTTATAGATTCATCTTTAACGGAAGAATTTTTTAATTTTGGTGAATGGAGCAGCGTTTCAAGTAAATTAAATTGCATCTGAATTGAGAGCTGTAATTTGATATTTTTACCAAGTTGCATATCAGGTTATATACGCAATTTCACGGTTGGGAGCAGAGAACTCGGGGATTTTTTCACCTCTAATTGTCAAGTGATGTGCAGATATGCTAAAAGGATATGAACAGATGAATAAAAAGCACACACACACACACACACACACACACACACACACACACACACACACACACTACACACTCTCTCTCTCTCTCTTCTCTCTCTCTCTCTCTCTCTCTCTCTCTCTCTCTAACATCTGGAAAGGAATAATTGTCACGAGCTTTTTAAAATCCACAAAATCATAAGTTCAAGAATGACCTCAATAAAATTGAGACCTTTTATTTACACATGAATAGTAATATAACATTGTATTATGACATTGTTCTATATCCAGAGGATGTCATATTTAGTTAATCGATGTCTGTATGAGTGAGTAACCTACGCATTGCCATTGCCTTTAGCTTTAAGCCCAAATTACAGTTTTAACACATTCTTGAGCCGTGTGAAATTTTAAGGATAATCCTGTTAAATATGTAATTTCTTTTAGGAGAAACATCCGTAGTTTTTACGTATTTTTATAGCTTAAAAGATGTTTTACCGTTCTGTATCGTGTTTGGTTATATATTTTACATTTAATTTCATAGAATACTTGATCTTAATAAGGAAAGTTAAAAAAAAAAAAATTTATGTCCCAGTGCCGAGTGTAAAAAAAAAAAAAAACGAACGAGTTCATTACCATTTGTTAGAATCGACGATAGAAAAAAAACAACAACAGCAACAACTGTTCAGTACCATTTGTTAAGATCTACGATAACTAAGAATAGCCCAAATCCACTCTATTCTGGTTTCGTCGTCCGTAGGAAGTGCATGTTGGAAATTAGTCCCGTCAGGTGTGGTGCTACTATGGTGGCTATTGCAACCATAATTAGAGCAGGTATCAGACGTCAACCTTTATTCTCGGGAGGCCATTGTTATGCATGAGGCGTCGAGACAGCCTGACGACGACTGCCAAGTATTTTAAAGGAGGACCCGTCGTGACACTAACCCTCCTGTGGGAGTGGGAGGGGAGGCCAGTCTCTCTCTCTCTCTCTCTATCAGGAGCGATCTATGGATTAAACAATAAACACTCGCTGAACCTGCAAGCAACAACGCCTACTCTCGCAACAGCGAATAAGTCTAGATCAATGACTATTACCGTGCCGGAAAACTACAGAATACTACCGTGAGGGGCAAAACTGCAGAAAGTACCGCGCCGGCAAAACTGCAATATACTACCGTGAGGGGCAAAACTGCAGACTAGTACCGCGCCGGCAAAACTGCAGACTACTACCGAGTCGGCAAAACTGCAGAATACTACCGCGCCTGGTTAAACTACAGACTTCTACCGCGCATGGCAAAACTGCAACCTACTACCGCGCCTGGCAAAACTGCAGACTACTACCGCTCCGGCAAATCTGCAGAATACTACCGCTCCGGCAAAACTGCAGAACACTACCGCTCCGGCAAAACTGCAGAATACTACCGCTCCGGCAAAACTGCAGAATACTACCGCTCCGGCAAAACTGCAGACTAGTACCGCGCCTGCAAAACTTCAGACTGGTACCGCGCCTGCAAAACTGCAGAATACTACCGCGCCTGGCAAAACTGCTAATACTACCGCGTCAGGCAAAACTGCAGACTACTACCGTACCGGGCAAAACCTATATATGTACGTGTATAATTATGTTGTCGCGTTCCAGCCGCGATTTTGTTTGGACCAAGGATTAGGATTTCAACTGATTGACTAGAATAATGCTTGGAATAGGCAGAAGTCGCATACATAGGAGTATTCCACAGAATGGTTTGACCTCTACAGAAAAGCATTACAGAAAAGCATTTGTTTATTATGGACGCCAAACGAGAATATCCTCCCTACTTCACACAATTTATCACCCCTGAATGAGGGAGATTTTGCATTCACCCAAGTCTGCATTGGTATTATGGGTCGACAATACCAGCATTTTTCTTCTCTTGTCCCGTTCACCTCACCATGATTACACACTAGAGGTTTATGTTTGAACGTAGATGTGATGTTTAACATAATAATTGTACCTAGTCGGACATAATTTCTCTAAAAGAAGTACATGGACATTTTTGTTCCAAATATGTGGTAATCAGTCAGGGAACAATGTGAACTTTCAGTTCTGCCTCATAATATAGTACAAAAGTGGTGGTATAAAAATTAGGGGTTTATTTCAAAGGAACACCAACACAATACCACAGCCAACATATAATATGTTTCACTACTGTAATTTCCAGATTAACTTACTAAAAAAAAAAAAAAAATCCCCCTACAATCTGGGATTAATACCACGTTTTCTCGCTCAAGCTACGTATGTTACGTATTTTAGCAGGATCAGAATTGTACATATAGCTCTCAGTACGAGTTGCATGAAGCTCTCCTCCCATTGTCAATAGTCGTCGAGTCGAACTCGGGTCTTTCTTCTGTCATCAATAACCCAGGTCTTACCTCCCACCAGGCCTCGCTTCAGCTCCGTCATAAGGTCGTTGCTCTCTTTTTCCAGTCGATATTGTTTTTGGGTGTAGCTGTCGAGAAGTCCTTGACTCGACGACGCTGCTGTCACTTACAAGATCGCGTCGGACTTCGCACGGCTCGGTGCGGTTTAGGTCAGTCTCATCCGTCCCTTCAATATTTTTTAATAGGGAAACCTGTTTTCCCCAGTTTCCCAAAGCCTGTAACCCATTGTATGTTACGTTGCCGTTGTATGTAAACTCCTATAATATATATATATATATATATATATATAAATATATATAATATATATCATAATTATAGGATGCCGCCATAAATTTATTTTTACGGGTATAATTTTGGTCAGCACTCCCATTAGCTCATGTCTTGGAGTACCCTCGAAATTTACAGTCGCAAAGATACCAGGTCTGTAGAATTTTTTTGTATTTGTTTTATCTATACCCACAGCTTTTCCTCTTATGAGATAGAAACCTGTTACTGTAGACTCAGATCCAATTATTTATCCCATTTTTGTTCCAACTATAGAGCAGTACTTAACGGGGGGGGGGGGTGGGGGTGGGGGGGGGATGTTGGGTAGCTCGTCCCGTGTCTCCGCGTTCAATAAAAGTAAAATCATGCTGGCTTAGTCATGACAGTCAGAAAAAAGCGTTGAACCTCGAAGATGATTAAATCTAAATCATTAGTAAATTTTTAAGTCTTTTAATTTGTTCCTTTATATGTTGGTGATACTTCTTTTACCGAACCGGCGGTACCTTTAAGTTGGGTGACTACCGAGGCTCAATTTAGCATGCAAGAATATTTCATGATTTGCCGTCATGTTTGAAATACATGATTTGGCGATACGTATATGCCAGATGTTATTTCCTCAATCTTAATCATATTAATTTTTCATCCCGCAGTTTGAAATTTGTGTTCTATTTTGTTGGTCTTTTCATTTGCTTCATATATTTCTGCAACGCCTTCTGACGAAGTTGGACGTGGGCTAGAATAGAAGTCCTCCTCCTCATTACCTCATCATTAGCCCTAATCGTGAAGTGAATGTTCTGGTGTTACCCCAGTGCTGCTGCTATGCTGGCATCTACACGCTCACTGACGAATACTGTGCACGATTTCCAACGGCCCATTTATGCGAGTGGTGATTGGGCAATGTGGGTTGGGATGTACGGTGTGTGGGCACAGGAGATATTGCTGGGATCCTCATCAGGGAGATGCCGGCGATGGTCTCCAGCTGGATAACGTCAACTGATATCTCTCGCTGTTGATGTGTCGTACAAACGAGTTCCTCTGAAGTGGTGAGCAGAGGGAGAGAGGCAGAGGAAGGAAAGAAGTCCGTTGCCTTAGGGCGAGTAAACCGTCGTCCGTTGACTTTATCACGTCTCTTCCTCCAATTTTCTGTCTCTCCCTTCCACCCGTCTCCTCTCCCCTCCTCTCCCTTCCCTTCCCTCTCCCTCCTCTCCCCCCAATCCCGACTGTTAACTTCATGATGAAGATCAGAGAATTAGGGTTGTGACAAGAGCAACGCCCCTCCCCCGTACTTTCCTTTTAGATTTCTGTAGCGTTGTTCTTTTGTTGTTGTTGGATAATGTAAGCAAACCTGAGGATTTGATTCGTATTAAGATGTTAGTTCAGCCCTCATCAATGTATCTGTGATGGTAACAAGAAGGGTTTTAACGTTCCCTTAATTATCATCTGTGAATCACATTGGATTCACCTCATCGTGTTTATTCTTCTCTCTCTCTCTCTCTCTCTCTCTCTCTCTCTCTCTCTCTCTCTCTCACACACACAATGGCATTTTATTATCAAGTACTTACTTCTAACGTGTGTATATACGTATATATAGCTAGTATGTTTGTTGCGAAGGACAGGGATTGCAAAACCTTCAGATAGGTACTCTTCGCCGGGGTATTGATTAGAGCTGGATCGTTTATAGGTCATCATATTATCTCTGCTAATGAAAGTATCCTGTTTAACCCTCATTGGCAGCATTATGGATGGACATCCCTCATTTCTTAATGTGTCGCCCTCCTTCCTCTCCTCCTCTGGTGTACTACCAACGTGTGGCACTGCTGTTTATCATATTACTCTCTCTCTCTCTCTCTCTCTCTCTCTCTCTCTCTCTCTCTCTCTCTCTCTGAGTCTGTTGATGTTTTGCATTCGACGTTAGCCATTTTAAATCTTGGTACGTTACGGAGCATACCATTTTTTTACATATTTAAATCGCTGTTAAACTTTTGTTGCCAAGTTTTGTAGGATAATGGACGGAATTTCTATGCTTTGAAATGTGTTCGTATAAATGAACGAATTTATGACAAATAATACAAATTTCTAATAATATTTAATTTAATTTTCATCAGCACACCCATTCATAGTTTTTCAGATAGCACTATAAATAACTACTAAAAGTGACTAAACCCACACACAAAAATATTAAAAGGGACAATGTAAGCGTGACTGTAATCTTCAGTTTAAGTAGGGCTCAGATAATTGTTATGTTTAAATTATCCCTCTTAGTATTTGTGTGTGTGTGTGTTTAGTCATTTTTAGCAGAGTTAATGTATAAAAAAAATAACGGTCATGAAAACTTGCAATAGGAATGAATGTGAAAAATTATTGAAAGCCGCATGAATAGCGTTATCTGTAAAATTAGTAATCGCTACGTTGATGAATAGAAAATGAAATATTAGAGATTTGTATTCTTGTCATAAATTAGTTCATTTATACGGACAACATCGTTACATCTCTTGGGTACAGAAAACCTGGATGTCTAAAATTTACAGCTTCGTGTAGGTGGAAAATTAAGAATGTCTTATCCACCGAGACCCAGGAGGAGGAATGCATGGTCTAACTTTTGTGACTTGAAAACGTGTGGCAAAATGGAATTTCGACATGATTGATGGTTTCTAGGTCGCCAGTGTCATGTAAGCATTGGCAAGGAAGTTTACCTAAACTTATATCGGATATTCACTTAAAAGGAACCAATGAGGTATGGAGAGATTAGTTCTAGACATTTTCGATTATCTCCATAATTCCACCATCCTTAACCCCGAAATGAGACATTTGACACTATAGTAGATTCACATCAATCGTGCATCTGGTGTTTAGGCCTGTCCCATACGACGCTCCTGGTTGGCTGTTGATAAGCCAATCACAGTGCTGTAAACTCTCAGTCTCTCTCTCAAAAGTTCTCATAGGGAGGATGTATGTTCCACTTCTTCTGAGGGATAATTTTGAAAGACGTATCCCTCAGGAGAGGTGGAACATACATCCTGCCTATGTGAACTCTCTCAAGAGACAGTTTACAGCCCTGTGATTGGGATATCGACAGCCAATCAGGAGCGTCGTAAGGGACTGGCCTAGTCGTCGGATGCACGGTTGATGTGAATCTACTATAGGTTAAGATATAAAAATATACGCTGAAGTTGTTTTGCATATGTATATATATATATATATATATATATATATATATATATATATATATATATATTATATATTATATATAATGTAGGGCATCCGAGAATGGTCCGGAGCCACAGCATGGATATATAACCTCTACGACCGTATTATGAGGCTAACTTGAATTGTCTTCAATTGCTCGTTTGTAGAAGCCCTTGGAAGACTGTCATTCTGTCATTCCTCGTTTACAGACATGATTCATAAAAAGGGGGAGTCTTTACACTCCCCAAACGGTTATGAAACAAGGGTTGTGTTGGCTCTTCAGCAGATGGGATGCGTTGGAGGCGTCAGTCAAAACAGCCCACTGCCTTTGTGTTTCCTTGATGTCATGTATATTGCACTGATTTAATAACTGTAAGGGTTCAGAGAACTACAGCAGAAAAGAATAGGTTAAGACTTCCACCAGTTCATTGTGGTAAATAGATAGTTCATGAGACGTATATGAAACAATATCTTGGAAGTATAAAAATACAGTTCCTATAGTTAATATTTCGATAAATAAATACCGCACATTTTTTTTTAAATAATTGCATTAAGATATCGGTCCCATTTCATATTTGTGCAGTCTATGATTTTTTAAATTTATTTATTTCTTATTATTATTATTATTTTTTTTTTTTGCAACAACTGCATTAAGATATCAGTCCCATTTCATATTTGTGCAGTCAATGATATGACCTAATATTGTTTTTCGTATCCCATACCATCTTTTACTTCCTTGTATCCGTCCTCCTATGACTGCAGTAATCGGCTAGCGAAAAAGACACCTCAACGTAAACACGAAAACTCGAGAACGATATCGAAGATCACCAGCTCCTTGGGAACAGGAACCATTATTGAATAGTGAAGAAGCAAACTGACAGTTATTTTTTTTCAACGAATGCGCAATATAGGAATTTTTAGCAGCAGTGAAATTTGTGACTTCTCCTTCTTCTTCTTCTCTTCTTCGTTTCTCCTCCACTTGCTTATGTGGCAACCCTCGAAGGTTTCTTTTGTCTATGCTACACTGACTTGTTTACTTCCGGATATTTGTATAACCCATTTGGTCTTCGCAATCTTACAACGGTATTAGATATTGTTATCGGTGTTTCTGCTCGCAGAGTCTTGAATTTATTGATGAAGGTTTATATATGTTACATTTTGTGGTTTTTATGCTTGTAATTCTTATACTTTTCTTATTATGGGTTTTATTTCTTAATTTTCCTGTGGCAGTTTGAGCTTGTTTAGCAAGTTGATGATTATTTATGACAAGTCCCAACGTACTAATTTCATTCCATAAATATGAGAAGTCCCTACTTATTAATTTCATACTTAGCTTTAGTAGCGAAAATGTCATTAAGTACTGTCTTTTGTTCGTGAAAATATTTCGTATTAATTGATTTGATATGGTTTTTATAAAATCTGCTCATGCACTAAATGAATTTATACCATATATACGAATGATAATTCTCTCTCTCTCTCTCTCTCTCTCTCTCTCTCTCTCTCTCTCTCTCTCTCTATGACTAAGCACTACTTTACATTTTTTTTCCCAGCTGCAGTAAATTACTAGAACTCCTTAATCATGAGAGGAGCGCCAGTAAAGCTTCAAACAACGAAGCCGAGGGAGGATGCTGTTTTTATATCTCGTTGTTCAAAAGGTTAAGAAGGGGCTATATTTATCAATATGTAAAATAGCGCCTCAGTGGCGTGCTCGATATGGTGTTGGCGTGCCACCTCGGTGGCCGCGAGTTCGATTCTCGGCCATTCCATTGAGGGGTTAGAGATGTGCATTTCTGGTGATAGAAGTTCACTCTCGATGTGGTTCGGAAGTCACGTAGAGCCGTTGGTCCCCGTTGCTGAATAACCACTGGTTCCATGCAACGTGAAAACACCATACAAACAAACAATCAATATGTAAATGACTTTGGTGGAAAAGGTGTCCATACAAAGCCGTAATATGGATGTATTTGGTGGCGATGTGAAAGTGCGATTATCGGAGCAGACTCGGAAGAAATTGTTGATTGTAGTTTTGAATTAACACTTATCGGTATCTGATTAGACGCAATTTCGGTTTTCACCTTAGACTTGATGCAAGTGCCTTATATCATGTGAAACAAGTTGAATACTTTTTTGTATAGTTATTTGCTAATCTGTACCACGAATTCCTGACAACTGACTATTTAAAACGAAACATATTTAGACTGACAGTTGCTCCCTGTAACATTTGCTGTATGCTCGAACGTTAATAAAATATTAGCGGGCTTTAAGGTCAGTGGGGGACTTAATCTGCGGTTTTATGCGTAACTAAATTCCCTCACATTTTTCAGTGGGAATACTCGTGCGTTTGGAGACAATTTATTAAACTATAACGTCATATATTTCTGATTTATAATTTTGAAAGCATAACATTACTGAATTTTCTCTCTCTCTCTCTCTCTCTCTCTCTCTCTCTCTCTCTCTCTCTCTCTCTCTCTGCTTTGTGCGGTTGGAGACAATTTATTAACTATAACGTCATATATTTCTGATTTATAATTTCGAAAGCACAACATCACTGAAATTCTCTCTCTCTCTCGTCTTACGTCTTAGTATAAACAGAATTAATTCATTTGGCTTTATTTATATATATATATAATTATATGTATGTATATATATATATATATATATATATATTTACACACACACACACACACACACATATATATATATATATATATATATATATTATATATATAACCTATATATGTATATACACACAGAGGGAAGGAAAATTCTCTCTCTCTCTCTCCTTTGGAGGGTGACACTGAAAGGTCTTTGCTCGGTGCCAAATGTTGCAGCTATGCTTTGATTCTTATTTTTGTTTGAAAAGGGAAGTGGGTCAGACAAACATTATACACCCCGTGAAGGTCGTATAGCCCATCAACATTAAAGTGCACATGTAGAGGGACAAGAGATACCTGGACACTAGTATCGCTCGCAGTGCTTGGTACGAATCAGGACCCACTCATGAATGACGTCAGGTCCTGTACTAAACTCTGTTTTTTTTCATCTGTCCATCCGCCTGTGGTGTTTTTGCATGGTAACACTGCGTCCCGGGCTTTAGATAGTTACATTCAGCTTACATTCAACGATTATAATAATATCCTCTTTCGAATATTAATGGTGTAATTCGCATACAGTAAATTATTTAAAACACTTTTCAGTTGCAAATGTACACCCAGATATCCTTTTATTTACCTAAAACTTACAAATAGCGTAACTATCTAAAGCCCGGGACGCAGTGTTGCCATACAAAAACACCACAAGCGGATGGACAGATGAAAAAAAACAGAGTATAGTTAGTGAACCGGGAGAGGTCCCCGAATCGAGGTACGGAAAGTGAAAAGGATCCCATTTCGAATTAGGGCTTTTAACTCAAGATTTTGGAGTTCGCTGAAGGAGGTTAACGCGATGGGTCCCCCGTAGTGGGGTAGTACCGTCAGTGGACCTCATGCGGTGCCCTGTAGGCGCTACTTGAGGTTCTTTTCAGCGTGCCTACTTCGGCCCCTAGCTGCAACCACTTTCGTTCCTTTCGCTGTACCTCCTTTTATATTCTCTCTCTTCATCATACTTTCCACCCTCTCCTAATACTTGATTCATAGGGCAACTGCTTTGAGGTTTTCCTCCTGTTACACCTTACCAACCTTTTACTGTCAATTTCCATTTCAGCGCTGAAGGACCTCATAGGTCCCAGTTCTTGGCCTTTGGCCTAAATTCTCTATTCAACTCAACTCAACGGGTCGTGAACAAAGCAGATGAGAAACTTTTTGTTCCGTTGTGAATAACATTGAACAAGAAACGAGAGAATTTGTTGACGAAATAAGTCATGAACGTAGATTAGAAATGGAAAGAAGTTTACGCATGAAAAATGCTGCCTCGGCAAACACCAGGAGACGTCAGACAAGACTTGAGGTCTGGGGGACCAGGAAGAATAACCTGAAAGCTGCCCTGGGCATCAGTCGCCATCTTGGGAAACATTGCCGACTGCAATATCATTGGTGCTCGGCAGTTATAGCCCAGCCGCCAACTGTATCTACTATAATAATAGTGCGTTGATTGCCTGGAACAAATCTTTTCATTTTCAACATCAAAAGGCAATATGAATCACGACTTTGTTGCTACGAAAATGACAATTACGATCTGAGTTGCTCTCTCTCTCTCTCTCTCTCTCTCTCTCTCTCTCTCTCTCTCTCTCTCTCTCTCTCTCTCTACGAAAATGACAATACTATCTAAATTACGCTCTCTCTCTCTCTCGCTACGAAAGTGGCAATTATTATCTGAATTGATCTCTCTCTCTCTCTCTCTCTCTCTCTCTCTCTCTCTCTCTCTCTCAGATCAAATATTTCATATTTCACGTCTTTGTAGTTGCAACTTAGTCATCCCAAATGCGATGAGTTTAACTTCAACTTTGATATTTATTATCCCCCTTTTTAATGTCTTCAGTAGATCCCTAAAATTCAGGTCAACGTACACGAAAAGGAATACTAGTTTCTCTGGAAACTTATTTTCCGTAGGTAATAATAGTCACACTGTGTTAGACTGTCCAACGTGTAGCTGCGAACAGTCTACCGTACTGGGCTTTTACTTTTCAGCTGTGTTATGACAATTAACGTAGTGAAGATAGATTCTTTCTCTTTGTTTGTTACGCAGATTGCACGAGCAGCGCTACAAGTTAAAAGGGGAAAAAATTAATATTCCCAAGCAGATTGCGGATACATAAGAATGCTTCTTTATCTAGACTCGTCCTTTTGTGACAAAAATAGCTATGTAATAAAATAATCCTGCGGATGTGACGTTTATAACAGATATTACTCTATCAGGGAAAATGCTTGTGTTCGTTTTGTGTGTTGTGTTTAGCAGAAAATACTAAAACTGTTTTAGTATTTTCTGCTAATAAACACAGCAACACACAAAACGAATAGAAACATTTTCCCTGATACAGTAACATCTGTTATAAACGTCACATCCGTACGGCTATTTTGCTACATAAAAGGGCGAGTCTAGATAAGTAGGATTCTTTATGTATCCGCAATCTGCTTGGGAATATTAATTTTTTTTTCTTTTAACTTGTATCGCTGTTCGTACGATGAGTTAAATTGACGAGTTAAATTTTACGAAAATGAAAATAAAAAGGTCGGCCTGACGACTCGTAGCAAATTAGATCATTAGATTTTTTTTTTTTTTTTTTTTTAAAGCTGATAGGTGAGAGGGTGGGAAAGGGGAAATGTAGCTTTTTAGAAGAAAAGGACCTTTTGAGGGTTAGATTGGGTTTCTTGGTGGGGGTTTGCGATGTACCAACGCCTCTGTGTCTCAAGCATTTGCATGAGGAAATTGATAAAATGTAAGATCAGAAAAAACACACGCCAAAATTATTTTTAACATTCAGTGCATACACAATGTAATGGGTATTCAGTGAAAGTGATTAGTCATAACTAGCAAATTTAAGGGGTGGGGGTGGGGGTGGTTGGAGGGATTTAGGATGAAACCCCATATAAACCATCTTAGGGGTACCCCGACGATAACCCTGCCAAAGTTTTCAATGCCCAGCGGTACCAGCCGTCTGACCGTGATTGAATGACAGCCGGACGGACAGACATAACGCCCATTAAAGTAAGACACGTAATTCCAAGGACAGCAAACACTTATTTATTCTGATGCTAAGAAGAGAATCAGGACGTATACATTGTTCGGCTAAGAGCTGTAAGAAGCCCCGAAGATAGACAGCTTCCGCCCATTTATGCTCTACGCGAAATCTTGGCAGGCTAATAATAAATAAAAATGAAGAAAATAATGACTCCATTTTCTCTCCGTCGTCTTCAGCGAGCGCTCTCTCTTCGCGTAAAAGGGGGCGAGGGATCCCTTGGCCAGTTTCCTTTTAGAGTAGCAGTCATCTGGAAGTTTCTTTTGGTACAAAAAAAAAAAAAACAAAAAAAAAAAAAAAAAAAAAAAGGCCTGGCAAGACACGGCCACATAATGGAAAATGCTGGAAAAAGAACGTGTTGGCGAGAAAAGCAAAGAAACAGGGTTGGGTGGACGACCCCAGGGGGCGGGGCGGGGAGCACCATGGAGGGGGTTGGTAAGGAGAGATGGAATGGGGGGGGGGGGAGGGGGAGGTGGGGAAGGGGACGATTCTGCCCCCTGACGGTCGGAAATTGGCCCAGTTAGTCGCCGGCTGCAAGCAATGTTGCGTGAGCAAGTTACGTCATTTTCTGGGTAATCCTTCGTGGTCATGTGATTGATATGTGATTCCACTCAGCCTTCCATGTACAAGTATTCGTCGTAGCCGAATCTGCGGAGGCATTGGAAAGATGTCAGGAATGATAGTAATGATTTTTTTTTTTAAGTTCTGACGTCATCTTTAAATACGTCGATATCGAGGATGGATATTTGTAATACTGTGATTAATGTAATTGCCCGTGGAAGTCACTTTAAAGAAAAAAAATTTCGATTACTGAAATATCCTTATTTAAATAGAATATTATCTGAGGTCACGCAAAAGAAATGATCACATGGCATGCTTGTACCCTCTTTCTCAAATATGATGTTCTTAAAATAGGTCTGTGTAAGCGCATAGTTGACCACACGTTTATTTGAATACTGTACTAAGGTTTCCTTTAATTTTATAACGAATGTTATAAAAAATTTTTGGAAAACTGTTCATTTCTTTTTAATGTTAAGGTTTATTTAAGACAAAGGTTTCGGAGTAACGACAGGTCAAATGTAATGGAAAAATGTCTTTATGAAATTCCTGCAGTCACCGCTGACGATTTAACCTTCACTAACACGATACGGGTACAGGTTACAGCCAGTATCATTGCTTAATGGAGTCTTTATCAACACGATATCGACAGAGCACATGCGCTGTATCAGTGGTTCTTGTGCACAGCGAATAATCACATTTACTTCCAAGCAAGTAGGCTATGCAGTTATGAATACGTAAATTCCACAGAGCCTACTGAATGCATTTCATCACATATGCGACCGCGTTCAAGTGTGTAAGCACATGCGCGGACATTGTGATCGTCTTCAGCTGTGTCAAGAAGCGCGCAGGCGCAGGCAGGGTCGGTCTAGCCCTGACGATGCGCTAGAACAATGTCAACAAGGGTAAAAGAGGCTACTGGGTAAAGATAAAGATGATGTCACATGGCTGGGTAATGGCCAACGAAAGAATGCCTTTTATGCCGGTCATCAACGAACGCTTCAAATATATATATATATATATTATATATATATATATATATATTATATATATATATATATATATTATATATATATTAAGAACCCCCTCCTTGACAAGTATGCCCTTTGATGTGATGCAGTTTTAACTCCAAACAAATTTGGCGTCGCGTCGCTGGAGTACAGAATTAAAACGTGAGATTGTATCGTGCAAGAACCGCTCTGCATGATAATCTCGGGGAGAGTTTCGCTGGGAGATAGCAAGACTGCCGTGCTTGCATAAAGGCGTTCTCTTCAGTTGGTCTTAGGTTTGTGTTTCCCACCCGGTTTTCTAATCAGGAACTACATTTGGTGCAACGGAGTTTGAACTCACCAGTTCTACTTTTCACCCCCCCCCCTCCCCCAATCAATTTACTGTAGCGTCATTTTCAATTATCCAATGGTGTATATCTCAGCGTCTGTAACTGGTTAAAAGGGAGTTGTAATCTTTCCATTTAAGGATTAATAGTGTCACCCCGTACACGGCATTAAAGCATCAGCAAACAATGGACCAATGGACCTCTCTCTCTCTCTCTCTCTCTCTCTCTCTCTCTCTCTCTCTCTCTCTCTCTCTCTCTCTCATGTTTAGTTACAGTATATATATATATATTATATATATATATATATATATATATATATATATATATATATAAATATATTCATTATATATAGAGTGAACATATTTGCTTTTGCAAGAAAGTGCATTTAAAAAAAAAAAAATTTTTTTACAAAGTCTCCAACTTCTATTGGAGGACAGCCTGTTTCTTGGAATTGGAAAAGACATTCGGCTTTCGGCCCTAAAGGTTTCAGCAGATATCAGAAAGATTTTTGAGGGTACGGATGAAATATATTCTCAAAGAACAATTTTCTTTCATTAACTAATATATATATATATATATATAAATATATATATGTATGTGTATATATATATCTATATATATATATATATATATATATATATATATATATTATTATATATATTTGGATGGGTATAATTTTATAAGTGTTTATTTTGATTCGTTCATTTTGTAAGATACATTCTCACAGATTCCTCATCGACAAAATTTAGGGTATGGTTTAAAATGTGTTGTGGATGAAAATAAACTTCAAGATGAAAATAAACTTCAACAGCCTCCCCTCACCCCCACCCCCCACGCACACAAACTAAAGTTTTCTCCGGTGTGCGAATACCGTTGTCGGGATGTATAAACACAACTGATCTGACTGGAGAAAAAGAGCTTACAGAACACCACAAACAGAGAGAGGTACAATTCACGTGTAGACATAAAAGTTCCTCAGAAGAATTATGTAAGGTCATACTGACAAAGGCGTTGGAGCTTAACAGTGTTAACAAGCAACAAAAAGCTAGAAACTAGACCATGACCCGAGATTACCCCTGGTGGACGATTAGAGGTTCGGTAAAACCTTTCGTCGTTCAAGAGTCGTCTTATCCTGAGATAAGAAAAGATCCTAACGAGTCCGAGAATGGGCCCTTTCACGGTTGAACACACGATTTTCCTTTGTAGCAGACGATACTGCTCCGATTTATGAGTGCTGTCAACACTGGGTGACAGGAGAGCACGTACTGGGGATTGTCAGCAATCTACCAATCAGACACGAAATCTCTCTGGTATGTCTACGACCAGAATTCTGGCTGTGAGGTGTAAATGATATTATGTTGTCGACTGTTTTTTATTTCATTTACTTATTTTTTATGCGTTATGTTCAAGTTGCCATTTTTAGCTTGATATGTTTCATTTCCACTTTACTGTAGGTTTCATTTCTCCTTTTGTTTTGAGATTTTTCTTCGTTTTTATGTATATTCAGTAGCAAAAAAAAGACAGTCTTAAGATGTTATGTGCTTTTTGGATTACGTATAATATATTTTGGATCATAGCCGTAAGATGCTATGTACTTTTCGGATTATTTATAAATATATTTTGGATCATCATAATTTTGGAGAGAGTATACGTTACTGAACAGCCTCACAAGTTGAGGGACCAAGCCTTTAGGTGCCCTCAATCAATTAATGGATTCGGTGTCTGACGTTAGAGGCTCGGTGTGTATATATAAGTGGCCTTACATTATTTTGTATCGGATGTGAGGCAGTCGGTTATTGATCTAGGTAGTAGCTAGGAGGGTCCTAATTTCTCACCATCGTGAAGTGTTACTAGCCTGTTTTGAAGTTGCTTGCCGAGGAACTTTCAGCCCTCTTTTGGTATTGAAATTGTTTTTGGTGGAAGTTGCTGAAGTTTGTTGTTTGATGACTCTTTAGAATGTGAATGGTCAAGTTTGATTGTATTTTTTATGACTTTTTAGAATCTAAATGGTCAAGTTTAATTATATTTTCGATGACTTTAGAATCTAAATGGTCAAGTTTAATTATATTTTTGTTGACTTTAGAATCTAAATGGTCAAGATTAATTATATTTGTGATGACTCGTTAGAATCTAAATGGTCAAGTTTAATTATATTTTTGATGACTTTAGAATCTAAATGGTAAGTTTAATTATATTTTTGATGACTTTAGAATCTAAATGGTCAAGTTTGATTATATTTTTGATGACTCTTTAGAATCTAAATGGTCAAGTTTAATTATATTTTTGTTGACTTTAGAATCTAAATGGTCAAGATTAATTATGTTTGTGATGACTCTCTAGAATCTAAATGGTCAAGTTTAATTATATTTTTGATGACTTTAGAATCTAAATGGTCAAGTTTGATTATATTTTTCATGACTCTTTAGAATCTAAATGGTCAAGTTTGATTATATTTTTGATGACTTTAGAATCTAAATGGTCAAGTTTGATTATATTTTTGATGACTTTAGAATCTAAATGGTCGTTTAATTATATTTTTGATGACTTTAGAATCTAAATGGTCGTTTAATTATATTTTTGATGACTTTAGAATCTAAACGGTCAAGTTTAATTATATTTTTGATGACTTTAGGATCTAAACGATCAATTTTAATTATGAATACTGAAATTAAGTCGGGGAAAAGATCTCGATTTTAAATGAGTACGACTGGGACTATGTTGGGAGGCTGTCATGGAATCTTTGCAGTAACAAAAACAGCATAATTGTTTGTCCAATATATTCCTCCTCATGCAGAAGGTTAAACTTTAGAACCGGATTGTGTTCATGATACGTTCTTTAGAATATAATGTGGCGTATTTATAGCATCTAATTCAAAGTTGCAGTATATATTCTGATAAGCTTTCCCTGAACCTGAAATGTGAAGCTTATATCAAGGTGAACCACAACGCTCAAAAACACGCGTGCGACAACTCCTTTTCATTAAAGTTGTGTGGTGAAGGCGTTTCTCTCTTAAGTTTTCGGGAAATATCGTCGAGGCGACGACTCTTTGGGTGAGGTTGAAGGAAGCGAAGAAAGCAACTACGAAATCTTATTTATTTGTTGATTTTGTATGAGCATTCTGTTACAAAGAATCTTGCTGTGCAGGTTGTTGATCTTAGAATTTTTACAAGTGAGTGTCTGGCGATTTTGAGTAATTATTGATGATAATTGATTATTCTACTACATTAAGTTTTGATTAATTGGTCATGCCTGTTTAAAGGTCAGTAAACAAATGGAAAAGGGTCTTCGAAGAAAAATATTGACAGATTTACATAAATGGATCTAAGTCAGGTCGACGGAAAAATATGTTTGACTCTTACAATTAATGGTTCAAGAAAACACTGATAAATGTTGTTATAAATAAAAACCTGAGTCGAAAACATCAGAATAAAAGAATTGAAACAAACAAAATAGAACCTTCGTCACAGAACTCAGTACCTATACTATGTAGAAGAATTGATTCGCTATTGTAGTTGTAAAGGGAAAAAGGATATGAAAAATGTTAACATGGATACAGCAGAGTTGGCTGCCGTACACTCGTTTAGACCTTGTATTTTAGCAGGTTCACAAAGAATACGATATTTACCATTATTCTTGGAGTGCAACGGAATTTTAATGAGTTCATGCCTCTGCATCCATTGGTAAAAGGTGCTGTGATCAGCGGCCGAGATTCTGGCGTGATGGGAAATTGAGTTTGCTGAATTCTCAAACAGACTTCGATGCACACTCGTCAGCTTCTTTCAAGACACTGAGTCGTGTGGTGAAAGATCTTTTCATTTATACCTTTTCTTTAATTTTTAGTCTTTCGAATCACGTTCTTATACACTTTTCCAGTTTCGTTTAGCTTTTTTTTTTTTTTTTTTTTTTTATTTTTTTTTTTCTTTTTTTTTTTTGGTCAAAGTTAAGTGTCAGCTATACCTATTTTTCCAATTTATGAAAGAAATAAATGAAGATTTTATTTTTGAATAATCATTATTCATCTTGTCTTATTATTGTCCATTGAAAACGGATTCATTTATATAACGTGATAGGAGCTATAAGGTGATTGGACACTACTAGTACGAAAATTATAATTTTGCCGTATATCAGTGGTTGCTAGAATTTGAACCTCAATAACACGCAGAACCCGTATGTCCCACTTCGTCGCCTCCTTTTATTGTTTTTATATAAAAGAGCAAATGAAAAATCATCGGTATTGTATTTCGGTTTCCACTGATACCCGCTTAGATTGAAAATGATAGAAGGTAGTGGTCTCAAAGTTATTTTTCTTGATTTTCCTGTTCTTTTCAAGTTCGGAACAAGCCCAGAGAGCGCCTCAGTGGCGTGATCGGTTTAGTCTTGGCCTGCCACGTCGGTGGCCGCGAGTACAGTTCTCGGGCATTCCATTGCGGAGTCATTGATGTGTATTTCTGGTGATAGAAGTTTACTCTCGACGTGGTTCGGAAGTCACGTAAAGCGGTTGGTCCCGTTGCTGAATAACCCACTGGTTCCATGCAACGTAAGAACACCATACAAACAAACAAACAAACAATCCCAGAGGCTCTCTTCTTAAGCGAAAGGGGATAAGCATACAAACTCTGAAAAAGACTATTTCGATTTCAGTATATAAAGGTTCGTCTCTGTAATGTTTTTCAATGTTTGGACGGATGGCTGACCATCTCCGGAACATAGTTGAAACCCAGGTGACATATTTCGACAATTGAACAAAACCTAGTGTTGTAAGAACATTCTCCCCCCCCCTCCCCTCCCTATCCCCCCTCCCCCCCTATCCCCCCGTCCCCCAATCGGAAAAACAAAATGGTGTTGTATCTGTAAACCTTAGATCATAGTGTTCTTGCGTTTAGTCTTGCTGGCATTAGCTGTAAAACTACTGTATTTGGTTGTTTGGAGGAGAAATTAAATGAAAATGAAACCATTCCTGGCCCCTTTTGTGATCTGTAATTATGTTTTCCACGAATGGTATCTTTTTAATTCATAAAATGGGTTACTTCTTTTCGAATGTTCAATTGTGCTAAAATTACCTGTGTTTAACGAGCAAGTAATGGAGAGCTTTCTGAAAGCAACATTTTCATTTATGGAATTCAGCAACTATATACGGAACGGTTAATTCTCTTTCCATAAGTGAATGGTGTTCAGTATGCAATGATGGAGCATTTTCAAAAGCACAAAAAGGAATCCCAACGGGAAAAAAAAAAAGTTGGAAACTGGAGTGTTCCCAAGAGCGGAAAGTCCTTCGTCATCTCCTCTCTCCAGTAGCTAAATGAAGCAGTAATTTTGAGAAATAAAAAAACATATTTACACTAACTGTACCATGAATGAATATGAGGACCCATGGAAGCTAGAGGGCCAATCTATTTCAGTTCGGTTACCAAGGAAGTCATTTCACGCCAGGCATTTAGCGGTAATGACCTCATCAAAGCCATGGGGGGGAGGCGGCGTCTCGGAGGCATGTCAGTGTTGGAGTGGTCTGTGAAAGCATGTGATGCCACAATACTTGGCAGTTTGCCATTAATACGTTTTGCTATAAGTATCGGAGAGACCGTGAGAAAAAGTTCCGTCGAAACTTCATATTCTACGTATGTATGATTATTTAAAAATCATGTCTCGTGAATCTTGTTCGTTCGGGGTGAGATAACGCGAATTACAGAGCACTTTTAACGCCAGTTACGGAAGCTTGTGTAAGATTGCAATTCATTCATATCCAAGAGAACAGAAACGCTTAATCATCTTACAGTATTTACGTTCGGCAGTGCAGAGGAAAAGAAATTCGTAAGCGTCGTTTTTAATCTTACAGTAACATGCACATCTCACACATGAGTTTATTTAAACTTTGGTCAATGAAAAGGATAAGTGCTTGTTTTTCCTTGTGACTAACGAAGCATGTTTTGGTACAAATCAAATCTCGCACACAAGCTTACACACAGGTTTTCTTTTGATCCTGCCTCCACTTCTGAGACACACAATCTTGAGTAAAATTAGTTTGTACTTGGCCTGAGAGAGAGAGAGAGAGAGAGAGAGAGAGAGAGAGAGAGAGAGAGAGAGAGAGAGAGAGAGAGAGAGAGAGAGTAAATTAGATAAAAGCGGTGACCTTACCAAACCTAACAAGTAGCGATGGCACCACACTGTTAAAGAAAGGTTTTAAAAATACGGTAAGTTTGAATATCGCACAAGACTAGCCCCATGAACTTTTGATTTATAATTCCCTTCTGGGAAATTCCTTTTTCGGGGGGATTATTATTGTTCCCTGTTGTCGGTCATTGTAAAGTATATACGTCACATTTAAATTTTGCCCCAACCTTTGAACTGGGCTGTAATAGATATGGTCTTCATATTTATCGAAGTCACTCCAGTGATTCGCCCTTTCAGGTGACACCAAGAAGGTTGGCGACACCTTGTGATCTTGACTTTGACCTTCATCCTAAGAACAGCTGTGCCTTTGGGAGAGGATTTATGGGGGAGTTATCTACCTTTTCAAGCCTCATGAAATTGATTTCATCTTTTCAACAGCTGACATGTTCCCTAAAGAGAAATTAGAAGTGGATTTATAAGGGATGGGCGATGATTGAACAGTGCTCTCAGAGTACTTTTGAAATTTTCTGGTTTGTCATCATTTCGCCTTGAACCTCGTAGAACATTCTTGCTGTATCGACTTCGCAGTCGGTTGTATTATTCAAAGCAGTTGTGGATTCAGAATGGTTTCTGATGGCTTCATGCGTTTTTACGAAGTATATTATTCATATTCATATTCATATTATTATTATTATTATTATTATTATTATTATTATTATTATTATTATTATTAAACGAATAAGCTAAATGACAATAAAACATAAAAAGTTGAATAACGAACAAGATGCAATTTCTGAAGTTCCAACGATTTGATTACAGGATTAGGAAGAGCATCACACAATATGGAGCGCCTTTGTGGCGTGAAGGGTATGATCTTGGCCTGCCACCTCCGTGACCGCGAGTTCGATTCTCGGGCATTCCACTGAGGGGTCAGAAATGTGTATTTCTTGTGATAGAAGTTCACTCTCCTTAAAGCCGTTGGTCCCGTTGCTGAATAACCACTGGTTCCATGCAACGTAAAAACGCCATACAAACAAACAAAAAACACATAATATGGTCACAACAGGATTAAGACCTCTAGAAAACCGTGTTATTGGACTTACAGAAGAAAAAGCAAGACTTAGAATTATAATTTTGTTTAGCACATCGAACAGTGAAGTAGGTGTGGTGGGTTTGTCCCTCGCCCCGTATTTTTTTTTTTTTTCTTTTTTTTTCAGTAGGAGAGCTTTTAAAACTGTGGCCAAAGGAATTGCCAACATACGCTAGTTATGTATACTATTATTTTTTTTTATGTTTAATTGATGAAGTTTCCAAATGATGGCGAACAAATTAAGGAAAATGATATTTTTAATCAGTGGATTTGTATCACTTTTGGTTATTTATCTCACTACAAAAATTTTAGATATATACCGTGGTTAGACTAGGAACTTAAAAACTTACGGATAGACAAGAGCCCCGAGGGGGGGGGGGGGGGGGGGGTTAGTGCCGTCACTACACCTCATTTGGTGCAATGTAGGCATTACTTACGGTTCTCTGCAGCGTCCCACCTGCCCCTAGCTGCAACTACTTTCATTCCTTTTTACTCTACCTCCGTTCATATTTTCTTTCTTCCATCTTACTCTCCGCCCTCTCTTAACAATTGTTTCGTAGTGCAACTGCTTTGAGGTTTTCCCCCCTGTATCACCTTTCAAACCTTTAACCTATAATTTCCGTTACTGCGCTGAATGGCCTTAGTTGCCCCAGTGCTTGGCATAATGCCAAAAATCTATATATTATATATATATATATATATATATATATGTATATATATATATATATATATATATATATATATATATATATAGAAAAGAGAGAGAGAGAGAGAGAGAGAGAGAGAGAGAGAGAGAGAGAGAGAGAGAGAGAGAATGTTTGACAAGGATTCATTTTAGTTTGTCACATGGTTTTTATGTTAGATCGCCGAGTGATTCGGAGCCACGTTGTCTGTTTTGTACGACGTACTCATTTGCATAACTATCGTATAATTTGAAGCCGCGAAGAAGAGAGGGAAGATGTCCCTCACCCAACTCCTCCCCGGAAATGCTACGAAGGCCCGACCCGTAAGGACGAGAAGCATCCTCGTGGCGAAGTTCGTTGACGCCACGACCAGAAAGGTTTTATGCTGTTTGGCCTTTTATTTAATGCTGCTGTTGGTCGAGGCTCGAGGGTGGACATCTTGACGACTTCACAGTTAGCCCACATCGTTTTGATATAGCTGGAAAATTTCTACATGATCGTATATATAGCTAGGATTACATAATGTAAGCAACATGTTACATGTCAAAAGTCAAGTACATCATAGTTTAATCAGAACACTGACCTGATGAACAGCTCTCCTAGGGCTGGCCCGAACGATTAGATATATTTTAACGTGGCTAGGAACCAATTGGTGACGTAGCAACGGGACCTACTGCTTATTGTGGGATCCGAACCGCATCGAGAAGTGAATTTCTATCACCAGCAATAAATGCCTCTGATTTCACGTTGCCAGAGCGAGGATCGAATCCGGATCCTGAGATGGGTAGTCGAGCACGTAACCGACTCGCCCAACGAGGAACTGCATGTCCAAAGATGCTGGTCATAAGCTCACCGGAAGGTGAAACACGAGGTTGAGGGCAACATTGCACGTTGCAACATCTTACGACGAAACGAAAGTTTGCGATAAAGACGTTTGATGGAGCCGGGGCTCGCCTGAGAAGTAGTAAAATGTTGGACGTGGGTTTGCAGTGAGTGCCCGGGTGTGGCAGCGTTAAAGGGGACCGTTTGTTCTCGTCCACCCCTTTTCCATGCCACATCCTTGCTACCGCACCCATCTCCTGCTCCTTCTTCCTGCTTCGCCTCTTGTCCCCCTCGTCACTCTGTCCCTCCCACCTACCTTCATTATTGCCACCTGGTAGAGTGAAGGAAAACCCTTCGACTGATGGTGGTGATGACATGGACAACGGTTTTCTCTCTCTCTCTCTCTCTCTCTCTCTCTCTCTCTCTCTCTCTCGGATCGACTAACAAGTCTTTGAGACATCCTAATCCTTGTAACTCTCTCCTCTCTCTCTCTCTCTCTCTCTCTCTCTCTCTCTCAGGCTAAATTCTTTGAAGCAACCCAAGTGTCATTTGATTACGCCATTCTTCGTGTCCATCGTCGCTTCGTGATCTAAAGAAGGTTTTCCAAATCCATTTAACATTTTACGACCTTATTCATTAATGGTGGTTATAGAAGTGAGTTACGCAATGAGTAAATCGTTTTTATATGGGTTATTCAACACACGTAATTACATAAAGCCCTGCAATAGATCAGAAATGTACCTGCCATTTAGTAGACCTCTCGTATTCTACGAATTTTTGATAGCCCTCGTGAATAAGTGTTGAGTCCTAATGAAAGCGATTCTCCTCTCGACTCATTGCTCTTCTTTGTTGGCAGGAATCGTCTCTACGTAGATGCTGTTACGTTCCACGCTGCACACGAACATTAACGTTCGTTGATTGTCTGTGTCAGCTGTTGCTTGTTTCTGAAATCATCCCCTGTACGAAATTCGTAATTGGAGCTTGAACTGTTGTTAATGTTTGACAGTGTTGTGATTGCAGGGATTTTGGTGCACGCCACCTTCCGGCTGTTGGAACGATGTTTCAATTAGAAGAGAAAAGCTTTTATGCTTTTCTGGGAATCGTTGTGGTGTTGAAAAAAAAAAAATTCTATTTGACGCTTAAGCCCTTTATATAAATACCAAGAATATTAGACACGCTGCATTTACTTTACAAACGTGAACACATCTACGCTCTCCCTCTCAAGTGGGCTGGCTATACAGCACAAACGAGCGCCTCAGTGGCGTGGTCGGTATGGTGTTGGCGTACAACCTCGGTGGCGGCGAGTTCGATTCTCGGGCATTCCATTGAGGTGTGAGAGATGTGTATTTCTGGTGATAGAAGTTCACTCTCGACGTGGTTCGGAAGTCACGTAAAGCCGTTGGTCCCGTTGCTGAATAACCACTGGTTCCATGCAACGTAAAAACACCATACGAACAAACAATATATAGCACAAACTGAGTAGCCAGAGTTCGGTCAGGGAACCAGACAAGGGGCCGCAATTACGTGCGTTCCTCGAAAATCCAGTTCGCTTCCGTTGACCTGAGGAGTGATTTTGGCACCTAGTTGTTACTCAGCTGTTGTTAAGTGGAGGAGTTGCAGGGGGCGGAGAGAGGAAGAAACACGAACCCCCCCCCCCTCCCCCCCTTTCCTCGAGTCAGTTTAGTTTAAGTCATAAGTGTTGCATGCACGTAGGAATTATTATTGCGTTCACTACCACCATCATCTCCAACGCTACTCTTGTCTATTCTGTGCGCTATTTTCCATAAATTCCCAGTCATCTCCAGCCTTTCGTATCATAGTTTTCTTCCAAGTATAGGTCTGTTGTCCCTAGGGTTGCTTGAGGGACATGTCCAAGCTTTCTCCATCTTACTTTGATCATTACCTCATCTAGTACATATGGGACTTCCTTCATTTCCCCTATGGTATCATTTTCATCTCTATCATGCCATCAGACACCTAGTATTATATTTAGAAGTTTATACTCACATCGACAGTAACTTCTCGATGTAGTTTTATTGTCACACCATGGTCCGTATCCTTATAGCAATACAGGTCGCATGAGACTTGTCTGTAATCTTGCTTTCGTAAGCAGTTTCTGTCTATTTGATTTTCAAATCCTTTTCGCCCTTCCCATTGTTTCATTTGCCTGTTTTGGTCTTACATTAAATTCCAACTCGAGAACCTGTGTTGGATCTTAATGTTCTGAAATATTTGAAAGGTTCAACCTCATTAATCCTTTTTCCATTTAATATTATGTATACAGACTTTGTCCTCATTTCTTGTATATTATATTTATTTTGAGTTTCATCTTTCTAGAGATTCGATGTATGCTATTACAAGCTTGGCATTTCAAATCTTGTGGTGTTTTGTTGTCATATCGTTCATGTGCAAAGTTGCTATCGTTAATCTAGTCTGAACCTTTCTCTTCAATTTCCGATCACTTTTTTCATTCTAAAATCAGTGAGAAGGAAGGGCAGACACCAAAGGTTAGATAACTTTCCTTTGTTGCACCACATTGTTTACTGCAAATTCAATAGCCAAGACCCCTTCAATATTTGCATCTACTACTTCGTTCGTAGATAACTTCAGTTAGCTTCACATACAGGGGTGTGGACGCGGTCAGCTGCGTTGTAAACAAAAAGTCATCAGAAGGGGATTTTTACTTTCCATCACTGCTGCACAGTAGGTCTTATCACAATGGTTTGATCTGTTGAACTCCTGCCTTATCTTAAACCAGCATGGTCACCGCTGTGATATTCCTTCTTTCATATGACTATGAGGTTTATTCATTATATTTACACACATATAAAATATGTGTATTTATTTATATATATTATGTGCGCTTGTGTTCGCACGTGCGCAAAAAAGCTTAACAGTATAAGATAATTTTACACTAAAAGTAGATAGAAAGACAGCAGATGCTTCGTTTATCCTCCTAACTGCTGGATCAAAAATAAAGGCTTTGTGCAGAAGAATTTCTTTTGTTGATCGAACCTTTTTAGTTGTCTGTCTTCTCCTTTTGTACGTGGTCATATCACCTCAAGGCACTCGGCTTCACTCGGGTCCATATTTTCATGTAAATTAATCTCATCTTTTTCCATCATCCCTTCTCTATTTTCTCGCCCAGCCAGCTTGATTTTATCCTCATGTATGCAAAGTCCCAAGTCAGTTTTATTTATCATGTTCTATTTGTTCTTTGACCCCGTAGGGGGGTTAGTTCCGTCAGTACACCCTCATGTGGTGCACTGTAGGCACTACTTAAGGTTCTTTGCAGCGTGTCCTTTCATTACTTTTACTGTACCTCCATTCATATTCTCTTTCTTCCAGCTTATAGTGCAACTGCGAGGTTTTCCTCCTGTTACACCTTTCAAACCTTTTAACTCTCAATTTCCATTTCAGGGCTGAAGGACCTCATAGGTCTCAGTGCTTGGCGTTTGGCCTAAATACTATATTCAACTCAACTCAATTCAACTCGGTTATTTGTTCTTTGAGTTGCATTTGATAATCGCATTTCCTTTCTATAAAGAATATCTGGTTTTAACATTCTCTTCGTACATTGCAGCACTTAGCTTTCATATTCTGTCATTTCTGCATCGCTCTGAAGTATCACATTCCCCCTCCCCTCGTTCAGTCCTCTGTACAGTCCTACCACTCGTCTCCCTTCAATTGTTTTTATTGTGCACCTAATGGCCAGTTACTGTTAACATTTATTTTCAAGCCACCTTGTATCACTCTATAGAGTGTATCATGTGAAGAATGGATTGACAGCTCCATCTTCCTGGCTGTGAGAGAGCTAACAAAGAATGCTTTAGGTAGATATAAGTAGAAACTTCAGTTGCATTGAGCTTTGCATGGAAGAAAGGAAATGTTTTCCCTTTTAATGTGTTGCTAACAGTGTACTTTTTTTTTACGGGTGTATGCATCACGACCCAAGTTTAATTTCAAGCTTGCGTTATAGCATAAGAAATAGTTCTCATTTAAATGCCAGTAGCCAGTAATATCCATAGCTTATATCACCTGAAAGCGCTCTTTAGTATAAACTCGACTGGTTCACGAAGCAGCTTTGTGAATGATGCTGACCAAGGGTCATGCATTGCGCAAATAACTAAGTAGATTCACATCACCGGTGCATCTGATGTCTCGGCCAGTCCCTTACGACGGTCCTGATTGGCTGTTGATAAGCCAATCACTTGGCTGGAAACTCCCAGTCTCTCTCAAGAGTTCACATAGGCAGGATGTACGTTCTACCTCTCCTTTGAGATACGTCTTTCAAAAGCATCCCTCAGGAGAGGTGGAACATACATCCTGCCAATATGAACTCTCGAGAGAGACAGAGTTTCCAACCCTGTCATTGGCTTATCAACAGCCAATCAGGAGCGTCGTATGGGATTGGCCAAGACATCAAATGCACTGCTGATGTGAATCTACTACAGCCTATAGAGGGACAGTACTATAAGTGCACCTTAATCAGTCCACTGTAGGCTTTATTTAAGGTTCTTTGCAATGTCCACTCGGCTCCTACCTGCAACTCCTTCCATTTCCTTTTACTGTATATCCGATTCATATTCTCTTTCTTCTATCTTACTTTGCGCCCTCTCCGAAACATTGTTTCATAGTGTAACTGCACTTTTTCCACCTGTTACACCTTTAAACCCTCCTTTATTCTCAATTTCCATTTCAGCGCTGAATGACCTTATAGGCCTTTGGCTTCAATTTTATATTCCAATTCCAATACCAATTCCACAATACTAGGTGTTCGAGTTCAAGCCTGGTCGAAAACAAAAGGATTGCTTTCATTTAATGGCCAGGGACAGGTCATACCTAATCTCCAGGAAGGATTAGACGGAACACATTTTCAAGTTCTTGTATTCAAAGATAACAAAGATTTTCGCTAAACTGAATTTGATGTAACAAAAAGATTGTGAATTCGAGATTAGATTCATGGAGCAAGATCGGCTTCACAGTAGTAAAGTCTTAGTTTTGATTTAACTGACCTTCTCACTCCACATTACTTGCGAATCCATCTGAGATTTCCTCTTAATAATTGTAACTAGCGACTCCACTCATCTTCAGGGAAGAACTCACATCTGCAACAAAGGTTCCTTCGTCTCTGTAGTCTCAATTTACAATTTAACATTTATATCAATAGATTATAAAAACATCCCATTTGGAAGAACCTCATGAATTTGAATAAAGTCTAAGGACAGAAATCAGTTCCTTGATATACTTCATATGTAGATGGTTATGCCGAACAAGAAGTATTTTAGACAGAAAATTTATGGAAGCTCATTATATTACCTGAAGTACATCCAACATCTAGGTTAAAAGTAGTCCAGCGGTGATCATATCGCCGGGAGATGCATGATAAATTTTTTAGGCAAAATTATAACAACGTAGTTTTTTTTTAATGCTCTACAGCCTTAAGAGTAAACCGACATTGAGCATCGAAAGTTTTTGTTGGAGATAGCAAAAAGTAAGCAAAAATGTGGCATTCGGCAGAAAAACGTTTTTGCTCGACACATTTAAGCTATATAGAATAAGTGAGTCCCCTTATTCTATATACCTTGGTCACATCATTCTGTCATAAATATATATTATATTTTTTATTTCTCAAGAAATATTACTATATTTTTAGAACATAAAATCGAGCAAGAAAGATATCACTAAGCAGAAAATGCCAACAATTAATCACCACAAATACACTTGCTAAGAGATATAATAGTACATTAGTAAACTGTGCTTGCAAGCGTCTTCGCGTCTGATTGTACTTGTGTGACACTTGACTAACATTAGTGGTGAACTGCAGGCGTTTTGCGCTAATTGCAGAGCATCCTTAGCCGGAAGGCATTTACCTGTTGAGACCCGAGAGAGGCAAGTACACGTTGCAGCTTCTGACGAGTCCAGGTTTTAAATGTTAGTTTGTTCTGTCAATTGAGAACACGATTAACAGAGATTCAGAATCTCCTGAAAAGGAAAGTTTAAATTTGTAAATTTAATATAACAATTACCGCACTGTGGAGTGCAGTTTTTTTTTTTTAGTTAATTCTTATGGTGTTGATTAGTTGATGAATTTAATGTATTTATACAAATAAGTTTGTTCTGTCAATTGAGAAAACGATTAACAGAGATTCAGAATTTCCTGAAAAGGAAAGTTTAAAATTGTAAATTTAATATAACAATTACCGCATTATGGAGTGCATTTTTTTAGTTAATTCTTTATGGTGTTGATGAGCTGATGAATTTAATGCATTTATACAAATCAGTTTGTTCTGTCAATTGAGAACCCTATGAACAATGAATGATTCAGAAACTCCTGAAAAGGGAAATTTAAATTAGTAAATTTAATATAACAATTACACCGCACTTTGGAGTGCATTTTATTTTTACTATTTAGGTAATTCCTTATAGTGTTGATGAGCTGATGAATTCAATGCATTTAAACAAATATTTGCATAAATTGTGAAGTAATATTCCTTTAATCAGCCCGAGGAAAGTTATTGTTGAAATTCAATGTTTTGAGAATCATTTCCCTTTTCTGCCGTGGTATCATTTTCCATCAGTAGCCAGCTGGATTTCGAAGTTTTTGAAATTAAAGCTGCAAAAGCGGACGCTGACCTAGATACCAAACCACACGCCAAAATTAATAATACCAATAAAAAAAAAACACTTAAACGTGGTTTCCGAGCGTAGAGAGGGGTTTTGAATAGGAAATGCCCCTTTATTTCCAACGGATTTTGGCTGTGACCTGGGAACAGACGTAATTATTCTCATTGGAGAAAAAGTTGAGGAATAGTAGCTATGCACTATATCTAGATAGATATATATATATATATAATATATATATATATATATATATGATATATATATAATATGTAGTAATATCATAGTAGCATACATGTATATAATTTATATGTATATATGTGTGCGGATGATTGCATACAAGAATGTATTAACGTATGCGTTTGTGGTTTCTTGCGGTTTAAAAGATAAAGCATTTTGAGTGGGATGAATATTCCGAATAGATTGGGGTCAGAGAGAGAGGAGAGAGAGAGAGAGAGAGAGAGAGAGAGAGAGAGAGAGGGCTGCCAACCAGGCACTCAAAATGAAGCCTCTGTCCGCGCATCCCCTCTGTTGGTGGAGAGAATCGTTTAATCCCCACCATTTATACTTCCTCACCATGAATTTCGCATTCATCAACTTCGTGTTTCAACTTTTCAGTTTCCCTTTTTTTTTTTTCGTTTCGCGTCCGTCAGCCTCTTTGTTATAGATTTTGTCGTTTATTATGTGTGGCTGTGCTCGTCAACTTCGTATTTTCATTCTTTTTGTTATCGGTTTTTTTCTTCAACGTTGTTTATTATTTTTTTTATTTAGCGTTCATTAGACACGTATTTTCATTTGTCAGGTTATTTTGCATTCATGAATGTCATATTGCGAGCGGATACTTCTTTTTTTTTGCTACCTAATTGTATTACTTTCCCTTTTAATGTTTTTTTTTTTATCCGAGCTTGCTGTCACTTTTTCGTTTTATTTCATTCTGTCCTCAATTATTTATTTAATTTTTTTTTCTACGCTCGTCAGCCTTATTTTCTCCCAACCTTTTATTGTTTGCGTCTTCTTGCGGGTTATTTCTACTCTTACTTTTTATTCATTTTAGTGATCACATCTTATCTCATTATATATTGTGTATGTTCATATACCAAACAGAATATCTAAGAATTGAGCATCGAAGAATTTCTTTAAGCATGAAAGTGGAAATTGTGCGTATGAAATAAGTAACAAATGAAATGACACACACATGCATATAAGTACTATTTGATTTCATTATTAACATTTTGATTATTACTATTAGATTAACATTAGTAGTTACAACTCTAAGCGTTAGGTACATAACGATCACCTGTGTTGTGGTAGCTTGAGAGACCTAGATGTGGGCAACAGCTACATTTGTAGCTAATGACCGATGCACATAATATATTATTAAGTACTTTACAGAAGTGTTCCAGCTCTGCAGACACCAAACCTGTCATCTAACGCTGATTCTCTGGTGTGTCTCTGGTTGCAGGTGTGATATGAGGTGTCTTGGCGTAAGTGGAGCTTCGCGGGCGTCGCTGTCGTTGTCGTTGTTGTCGCGGGAGGAGATCGCGTAGCTGCGGCGAGAAAGTGGAGTCGAGGTGGAGGAGGGAGGTGTTGTGGTAGGCGGCGCCTGGCAGGATGGACCACAGCGTGAAGGCCATGACACCGCACCGTAAGGTGGCCTTTTCCCGGCTCTGCCACCGACACCGCTTCGAGAATGACGAGCTGGAGAACCTCTACCGCCGCTACACCCTGAAGCTGCAGCAGGCCAGCGTGGCCGCCGCCACCGCTCTCCTGCTGGCGCTGTCGCTGCTCCTGGCCGCCCTGCACGTCTCCTACGTCAAGGAGGCCGCCCCGGCTCCCATCACCCTCCTAGGGCTGTCCATCATCCTGGCCGCCCTCCTCGTCATCCTTCACTCGAGGATCATGCGCCACTCCTACCTGCTGCCCACCTGCTACCTCCTGCTGGCACTCGGGGCCGTGGTGGTGACGTTGGCGCTTCCGCTGCCCACGACCTGGGGGTGGAAAGGTTGGCAGACGATACCCACGGCCGGGCAGGGCGTGTGGCACGCGACGTTCATGGCGTTCCTCGTTTACGCCCTGACCCCGGTGTCGACGCCGCTGGCGCTGGCGTACGGGGTCCTGCTCCCGGCAGGACAGGCGGCGTTGGCTGCTACGCTGGCCACCACCTTCACTCACCTCCAGTGGCAACAGGTAAGTGATGCTATCATATAATAATAGTAATAATAATAATATTGTGGAAGAAGACCCTCTTTTAAACAAATTCTGTTTTATAAAATGGCAGAATTCAGCGAATTAATAGGTAAGTGACGCTATAATAATAATAATAATAATAATAATAATAATAATAATAATAATAATAATAATATTAATAATAGTATTTTGGAAGAAGACCCACTTTTAAACAATTTATGTTGAATAAAATGGGAGAATTCAGCGAATTAATAGGTAAGTGACGCTAAAATAATAATAATAATAATAATAATAATAATAATAATAATAATAATAATAATAATAATAATAATAATAATAATAATAATAATGATAATAATAATATTTTGGAAGAAGACCCACTTTTAAACAATTTCTGTTGAATATAATGGCAGAATTCAGCGAATTATTCTTATATATTATCTTTTCTATTTTTCTTTTTACTCGCTTTTCTGGCTCAGCGATACTTCTTGATAATTGGCCAGTATTCTTATTGGGTATAGTGCTGAAAGTAGTATTTTATTTAGAACAGGATTTATTAGTCAAAAACTGGTATTTTATTTAGAACAGGATTTTATGCTAAGTACGAAAATTTAATGTAGCAAAACTAGACCGATAATAATCACAGTAATAATGAAAAAAAGGAAAATACCAGTAATAATAATCGTAGCAATGTAATAATAATGACAGATTCTGCGGATGACACTTTGGAAAAACAGAGATGAAGTCATTTAGGGAATAAACGCCTCATTTTTCCATCTTCCCCACAATTTAGATCTTCTTGCTTCGCTGCTTAGGATACGTAATAGTTTTCTTTACTATTATCCTTATTATGATTCAAATGACAAACATTTACATGTTATCTATATACAGCTGTTTTGTGGTAAAATGATATTGTTTATTTATAGATTTTTAGCGTAAGATCTTTGCAATGAGTAAGTTAGAAGAATCACATGTAATGTATTTTGATATGCTAAAATTACTCGCAGTAATACGTTTTCTGGTCACATGGCAACCCATTTGCAGGTAATGATTTTTAAGTGCTTGTCCTTCAGCGCTCGTCTGTGTCCAATAAGTAATTAAGCCTAATCAAAATGTAAGGCTCAGTTTTCATCATAGATATTGACCGTTGAGATTAGTATTATAATTTGAAGAAAGTAGGTTATTCACCGTTTTCCTCGTTGTGATCATTTTTACAATTTACAAGTTACTTCAAAATGACCATTAGTTAAATTTTCTGTAACATTTAACTGTGAAGGGAATTGGCTTTGGTTCTTCTTTTTTAAATACATTTAAAAAGCCTTAAAATTTCCTCTATAAGAGACCTGTCTCTATTGGATCTGAATTTACTTCTGTTTGCAAGGAATGATTAATGAGTCTGAATGTGAAGTCGTAAAGTCAGATAAATCAGCTGGCTTCGTAGAAAGTCCAGTATAGAATTGTACATATCAAAGGATGATTTGTATTTATTAACATTTAATTTTATTCTTCATTGTGAGTCAATCAACCTTTTTTCTTTCCAACACAATGATATTTGAATGACCATTTTCACTTGTGTAGAATGTAGAAAAATGATTGGCGTTCATGTCATGTATTCTTTTCTCAATGTAGGCGAAGTTATTCTTTTAAACAAACGTCTTTTAGTACGTCATACATATCATGAATAGCAGATAGCAATATTACTGTATAGCACACAGGCGAATTTTGTAACACTTTTGACAAGGTAAATAGTAAGGTTCATGTTTCCCCAAAAACTAAAATTCAATGGCTTCAGGTTCACCTCAATATTCACTGGGTTATAGACATTTCACAAGGTGGCGGGCGGCGGCGGCTCCGTGTTCAGAAAGTAGAGGTCATTTCTGCCTCTGAAACTTATCCCTTCCATCTACGTTACAAACAGGAAAAACAGCTTCTAGGTATCGAGTAACACGAGGGAAGATCGCTGAGAGAGAGAATCTTTTATGACAGTAGACTCCCACCGAAACTTACCGTTCAAAAACCGCCTTGTTCGTGTTTCCTCTTCCTGAGGGACCTGGGGCAACCCGAACGAGCTGGAAGATCTGGGAGCTTTTGCTAAGATAAGATCTAAGATCCCAGAATGGCGTCTGAAGTTATTAGGGCAACGACCTTCATGTTAACAAGAAAGTAATTGACAGACAAAAGTGATGTTGAAACAAATGTTTTGCTAATTGAATTATACGCATTTTAATGACGATGAATTATACGCATTTCAATGACTTGATTAATTATACGCATTTCAATGGCTTGATGAATTATACGCATTTCAATGACTTGATGAATTATACGTATTTCAATGACTTGATGAATATTCTGTGGTATTTAGGTGATGAAGTAGAAGTTAAAATAATATCTAAAAAGCTGTTACATATATTTTTTATTTTTTATTTTTATTTTTTTTTTTTCATAGCATGAATTGGCTAGGTATAATCATTGCACGTTGAATCTCAGTAAACTCGCAAGTAAAATAAATCAGGTTTGCTTCGAATCCTTTAGTAGAGGGGAAAAAATCTAAAATACTAGGATCGTTTTAAACTGAACAGTTTAGTATTCCATTCATCATTAAAAAGCCCATTATTCCAAGTCATGAAAGTTCATTTGATGTAAATTCACACTGAGAAGTTTGTAGGACACTTATGAGTGGACATTAAGCGTGCCATAACAAGCATTAAGTGCTTGTACCAACCATGTTCTGGGCCTTGCTTGAATAATTTAGATATAGTAGCTGTTGAGATATGTCCACTTTTCAGAGTCAGTAATGTATATTGACATTTTCAAATCAGTGTACCTAATGTTGTTTGTTTATGCATGCCCATTATAAAAACAAAATGCCATGTGAAGCCGTGAAATGAGTTTATCGTTGAATACCATGTTTACAGATGCTGATTTCTGATGCTTGATTTTGTTTTGTGGTAAATGTTTGAACTGCACATCTTTGAAGAAGTGTTCCATTATGGTCTTTTTCTCTTCGTTTTTATCATCCAATCTGTGACGTCATAAAAGTATTTCGTTTCCTGTTGGCCTAAATCTAGAACTCCTTTTATGTAAAACGAAGGTCTGTTCCATCCCCGTGTGTTGAGTTGAGTTGAATATAAGAATTTAGGCCAAAGGCCAAGCACTGGGACCTATGAGGTCATTCAGCGCTGAAATGGAAATTGACAGTAAAAGGTTTGAAAGGTGTAACAAGAGGAAAACCTCAAAGCAGTTGCTCTGTGAATCAAGTGTTAGGAGAGGATGGAAAGGAAGATGAAGAAAGGCAGGGACGTGCAGAGGGGGGGGTGCTAGGGGTGCCCAAGCACCTGCCCCTTTTGCTACTGTATTAAAAGTGCCCTTTTGAGAGGGATGTATTATAGGCCCGCCGCCTATCTGTGTCAATGATAATAATAATAATAATAATAATAATAAACAGGAGCTTGTAGAAATGGGTATTATATCTTGGCAACACTGGGTCACCAAAGCAGCTGACTATATGTCTCACTGTCTGGTAACACTGGGGCCAAGGCAAGCTCAGCTGAGCTAGACTGACAACAGGCCAGGTAAGCTTTCCTAGTTATTTTAACTGGTATTGCCTCTGTATTAAGGCTCTGACTCCTTTTTTAGCTATAAAAAGTGTAATAACAAAAAGAGGGAGAGAGACAGTGGACCAACCGAGTCGAGTAAATTAATAGATTTGGAGAGGAAAATAGGAACGGGGCCACAGTAATGTGGACTGGAACGCCGAATGGTACAGGTACCGGTATGATTCATTGTAGGTGGCCATTAACCTACTGAATGAGACACATACAGCTTGTGTTTCATTTCATTTGTTGCATAATGTGTCCAATTAAGTTCTTGAGCTGCACTTGATATTTAGTTTTCGATTTTTAAATCAACAATACCCAACTGGATGGGGAAAAAATCTGTGAATGAAGAGGCATTCAAGTCATTGCAAAAATTATGCCAGTTTTATGAGTTAGAAGATGTAGACAAGCTACGGTTGGAATTAAAGATCTTCTATTCCTCATTTCTTTGCCTGCCACAGAACACTACAGCTACAATGCTCAACCTGATGAAAGAAAACA
The DNA here is from genome assembly GCF_015104395.2 of Macrobrachium nipponense. Lineage (NCBI taxonomy): Eukaryota > Metazoa > Arthropoda > Malacostraca > Decapoda > Palaemonidae > Macrobrachium > Macrobrachium nipponense. Next base: position 46,152,177 of record NC_061093.1, on the reverse strand, counting down.
ATGTCCAGGAGATATTGCTACTTATGCTTGAACTCTTAACAATTTATGCCAATCTACCCATCAAAACTGCAACAGTGGAAAGGACCTTCTCCAAACTCAAGCTGGTGAAGACAAAGCTACGCAGCCTTTCCAGTGAGGAGAGGTTATCTGATCTTTTGTTGCTAGCAGTTGAAAAGGATATCACAATCAACAACAGTGAAGTTATCAGCATATTCAAAGAAATGGCACACAGAAGGGATCTCTTATAAATATAAAATGATAAGGTCTGGTTATTAGCCAAGTGTATTGATCATACAGATTGATTTTCTTGCAGTCCTTTATGTAAAAGTAGTAATTATAATTTTTCTTTTGTTAAATTTCCTAGTTTTACTGGTAGTCAGTACTGTAGATTTTATGTTCATATAAAACATTAGCCCACTGGTACCTATGATATCAGTCATGTTTATCTCTTTCTTGAATTATTAATGACTAGTTTAGATAAATTTGAAAGAATATTGAGGCGGTATATATTTAGCCTCATTCATTTCTATATTTTTGCCCTTTTTTTCACTTGAGCACCTGCCCTGAAAAAGTTCTCTGCACGTCCCTGAGAAAGAGAATATGAAAGGAGGCACAGTAAAAGGAATAAAAGTGGTTGCAGCTAGAGGCCGAAGGCACGCCGCAAACAAACTTGAGTAATGTCTACAGTGCACCGCATGAGGTCCGCTGACGGCACTACCCCCCTACGGGGGGAGCTCCGCCTGTTTTAAATGAAAGAACGAAAGGCGCAGAATACTTGAGGTGACTCCTGAATTCCATAGTGATTATAGCGGTGTGCATTAAAAGCACTTCCGGTACCCACTCGAAAGCCCTCTTTAACCCCCTTGCTTTTCATCCGCTCTCTCTCTCTCTCTCTCTCTCTCTCTCTCTCTCTCTCTCTCTCTCTCTCTCTCTTTTTTATTTTTTTTTTTTTTTTTTCTCCCTCCACGACTGACTGATTCCCCATTCCTCTGATATTCGTTGCTGGCGCAGAGGCTCTTCGTCGTAGCCACGCCTTTCACCTTTAAGCCGGATTTTTACCCCCCCACCCCCGTACTTTTTCCCCCCCTAATGCTTTATTGATGTATGGCTGGCCTGGAAATCGGTTGAGATTACCACGTTGGCCAAAACTTTTCAGTTCCCAGAAAAAAAAAATAAATAAATAAATAAAAAAAAGTGGGATTTTTGGGTTGATGGTCTGTATACGTAGGTGTGTTTGGGTTGTATCGGCCGGTAATAAATGTCTGATATTAAAGGGTGATTTGTGGCAATCACAGCCGGTTTCTGTTTGTTTATTTATTCGTTCATTCATTGGTTTGTTTTCATTTTTATATACTTTTTTCCGGCCAAGGTCATTTCGCTAGAAATGACTGTAAATGGGTTTTGCTAGTCACGGTGAGGTAGATTGGTTGTATGCAAAGAAATCATCGTTTTTTTCTTATATTTGTTGGAAAAATTCGATTCACGAAAAGCGAAAACTTTGCCGGTGAAGAATTGGCAAAATTTTATAAACAGCAGGGGGTGGGGGGGGGGTGTGTGTGGGGGACTAATTGAACAGCAACGGAGGTGGGGGGGGAAGTGTGGGACTAGTTGAACAGCAGCGCCACGCAAAGTTTCATTAACTGGACTAAATTTGCAAACTTTTGGAGAGTAGATGATGAGAGTGAAAAAAGTTCAGTGCGGCTAAGATTGTAGACGTTCGTGGCATCCATCTTCCGCAGAGAAAGAATATCGAAACTTTAATGAGTACTATTCCACAATTATTCTTCAGTTCTCTTTGGCCTTGTTTCATTCTCCGTATTAATGCTAAATCATTGTCACTTTATCTTGGGTGAATTAACTCTGAGATTTAACACACCGGTCAAATCTAGTTCAAGCCCAATCGTCGGGTCATCACAGGTGTGTATTTGTAAGACCATGAAGAGAGAGAGAGAGAGAGAGAGAGAATTTGCCCGTCGTCTACGGGCAAATTATGTGCAGGTGGTCGATTGAAGTTAGGCCATTCTTCTCCCTAAATCTTTAAAAAAATCCCTTTTTACTATCTTGAGTTTAATTATTTCTGTCGTAACCTGCACCAGAAAAAGTCAGTCGATTAGGAAAATGTCGATTACTACCCTAAAACCGAACCACAGCTACGAATGTGAAGTAAGGGGGTTTGGTGCGGAAGTGTTCGAAGCTACTTGAAAGAGGTACATTAACTGTCAATACAATGGAACGGTGTCCACTTGACCCGGCTGTAGGTGCTCAGTACTCTACGTATATGACGTTCCCTTCCCTGCTAAAAAGGCATCCCCTTCCCTTCGACTCACGCATGGTCATGCACCTAAAAAAAAACAAAAAACTTTTGCTTATAGGAAATAATGGTAATTTTTAAACTGTAATGAAGACCATTCATTTTTCTTAATGTGCCACATGTTAGTTTTCCCTAATTTCAGTAAAACTGGTGGACTTCAAGAGCTATTCTACTTTATATTCTGAAGCCACACGTGGTGTTCGCCTTTAGCGGTAGTTTAGACCAGATTACGCCTCCAGATTTTCTCCTCATAATCTCTAAGGCACATAACATCTTACGTAATATGTAAATATTTCGTGACGTGGGCCGGCAGGTAGTTTTTTCTAAATTATCTTGCATGGTCACGCTCACACTTATCCAGTCAGCTGTAGCCTCCTTAATGCAATCTCACTAGCTGAAAATTACTTCTTTTTTTTTTGGGGGGGGGGGGGGAGGGGGTCGAAGGGCTCATTTTAAAGGCAGGTGAATATTACAGGCTTTCATTAAATGTAAGAGAATCTGAGCTTTGCATGACTTATCTGCTAACTTCGCTAATAAAACTTGGGACTTGTCGAAAAGTCACGTTTTGATGTATTACTTCTGTGTCCACTTAATGCATCAATAGCACGAGCTGTTCTGCAGCAAATGACGACACATGGCACGCAATTGTCCTGCGCCTTTATTGAACTTCGAACTCAAACCATGTCCACGCGGTTTGGGTTAAGACATCACCAATTGAACTTAACCACACCCAAGTAATTTCTATATGTATAATCAGGCAGGAAAGTGTTGTCCTTGTCTATAGAAAGTGCCCATAATGGAAGATTGCATTGATGTTTCTGTTGCTGGCAAGGACACGCAGAAAACTGGAAAATTTTGGACTGATGCAAATATACAATTTGGGATGAAACTGGAATATCTTCCTGGCGACAGCTAGAATAATTCCATTGCTACTGGTGAATGTTAGCAGTCATATAGAGTCTTTTCACTGTCCTAACTCGTAAGACGTAATGTTACTAATTCCATTTTGACAGAGTCGTGTACCCTAGTGTGTCTGTCACTAGCGCTAACCTTGTCATCGGCGTTTCTTCTAGCGATTGAAAAGTGTCTACCAGTATCCCGCCTTTTCTTGTCATCGCAACTCTGGTTTAGTATGTGGGCAGACCATTATGCTTAAATGTGCGTGAAGGGAGTTTATCTAGTTCCCTGTCTGTGTCTGCCTCTCTATCAATCAGTGTGTGTTTGTGTTATTGTTTGCTCTGTCTATGCTAACTCCTACATGGCTGAAGGGGTTTCAGTCGAACTTTTTACAAAAGTAAACAAACCTGCACAAATTGTGCCAAAAGCGACACTGCCCCTCTGTATGTTAGTGTTTGTGTCATACTTACTCTGTCATCGCCACCTCTACTCACTGGAAGGATTCAAGTCAGAATTTGAACAATGGTAAACTAGTATGCATAGGTGCACATGAAGGGAGATAGTCTTGTCTGTCCATTTCTCCATTTACCCGTATCTGTTAGTCAGTTTTTATGTCGTGGTCACCTTCTCATCGCAGTTTTTACGCAGTCAGAGGGATTTCAGTGAAATTTGGCTCAAAGGGAGACATCATACATGGATCTTCGTGAATGGAGGCTTTCGTCAGGCTGTCCATTTATGTGTGTGTTGTGTGTACTGCCTTCTCATCGCAACCCTTTCCTGGTTGAATGTAGACCATTATTCATAGACCTACATGGAAGGAGGTTATCCTTCTGTCTATACCTGTCTGTGTCCGCTTGTTCGTTTGTAAAGCCATCGCAACTCTCACGCTGCTGAAGGCATTATGAGCAAACTTGATGAATAGGGCGACCATCATGATATGCGTGAAGATAGATTCTGTCTGTGTCTGTCAGTCTGTGTCGCCATCTTCATGTGGTCGCAACTCCTCTGATAAGGTTGAAGCGATTTCAGCCAAGCTTGTTATGAAGGTAGGTCATCATATATATAATAGATTTATCAAAAGCCAGGCTGTTGGTCTGTCTGCCCGCCATTGTGTCTGTCATGCCTATGCTGTCATTTCAAGTTTATCCTACAAAGTTAAAAGGGATATCGGTCAAAGATTGTGCACCGATGTTAATTAGGGCAAATCGGCTGTCCCACTCCTCGTAGAAACTCCTCCTCATAGGTGATTGAAGGAATTTCAGTCCAGCTGTCTTCACAAGGAAACCACTATCCTTGTGTCTATGATGGGAGATCGTCAGTCTCTTTCCTGTCAGTGTGTCTATTATACGTCCCTTGTTTCGTAGACTTCCCAAACAATTGAATTAAGATTCATATTTTGTAGTTTTGTACACAACTTCATCCTTAATCACAATTTTTGAACTGTCAAGTTAAGTATATCTTTGTTTAACCAGACCACTGAGCTGATTATCAGCTCTCCTAGGGCTGGCCCGAAGGATTAGGTATATTTTACGTTGCTAGGAACCAACTGGTTACCTAGCAACGCGACCTACAGCTTTTTGTGGGATGCGAAGCACATTATATCGAGAAATTAATTTCCAATCACTTGGAATAAATTCCTCTGATTCCACGTTGGCAGAGTTGGGGAATCTACCTCGCGATACCGAATCGTTAGGCGAGCACGCAACCCACCCGTCCAACAAGGAACTTTTAAAACTAGAGGTCTGATGATCCACCAATGAAAAGCTTTCAGATGACGTCAGCGTTAGTGATTGTAGGACGCTGGAAAATGATCGCGACATTCATAAAAAAAAGAAAAGAAAAGAGAAAAAAAAGGTACCTTCGAGGTCACTCTTGTTTTAGAATTACAGGTTAAATCTCTGTAGATTATTTACCACGGGAAAAGCCATAATGGCGTCTTAAACACTTCATCAGTAAGATTATTCTGAAGAGAGGAGCTGGTCGGACATCGGCAGGGGGGACATGTATTGCTTCAGCAAAGCTCTCCTAAGTTGGTTAACCCTGACGCAACGTGAACTAGTGTCCTCATTTAAAGATGTTCGCCTGTTGATGGTACTACGGTGGAGAGTGGTAAATAACCTGGGGAGATTTCTATGTTACGTTTTGGAGAAACCTGTTTTTGTGTGTGTGTGTGTGTGTGTGTGTGTGTGTTTTTTTTTTTTTTTTTTTGCCAGATTGGACAGCGCGGCTCAAATTAGAAGCGTGTGCTATACGGAGAGAGAGAGAGAGAGAGAGTAAAATGGTTTTGATAGTCTCCTTTTGTCCGTGTTAATTTACCTCGTAAAATTAGGGTTTGATACCTTAGGAGGTCATTGCAGATTTTATATCCTATAAAAGGCGTGTTTATCGTATCCCTTGATTTATCTCAGTCTTGAATTTTTTATTTTTTATTTTATTTTATTTATTATTTTATTTATTTTTATTATTTATTTATTTATTTTATTTTATTTTGCTCCCCGAAAAAGAGATTGACGAAGATTTTTTTTGAAAGGGAAGTCTTAATGTTGTTTATTGGGTGGTGACGCAGTTAGTTAAAAAAAAAATTAAGTTTCCGTATGCTGTTTTGCGCGAATGAACATTTGTAGTCTCGTGCTGTAACGAGAGAGATCAGTTAACGCATTCGTTGAGACTGATACGTCTAATCAAAGAAACTCGATTAATCAAGAAAGTACCTCCTAAAGACGCCCTCACCGCTAAAGAAAAAAAAAAGTACAACGAAAAAAAAAAACAAAAAAAAAAAAAAACAAGAACAAGAGCGAGTGAAAGTCCAAGGTAGCTAGGGAGCCGGTATCGAGACAAATTCTGATTACAACTGCTGCTGCTGCTTCTGCTGAGACTGTGCTCCTGCTGCTGCTAATATTTATTCTATTTTCAAGTCGAAAACAAATACTTGAACACGGCTCACAACAAACATGTGCGCTAAGCGATAAGTATCTTATTTGGCTATACTAGTTAAGATCGCTTGTCGTAATGTAAGGGAGCCGTCACACACACACACACACACACACGCTACACTACAGCATGTGTTCGAAGGAAATGTGGTAAAAGAGCGCCATAGATTTCGTTCACCCCTCTACAGCCTGACGTTTAGGCCTCTGTATACATATGTTTGAGAACCGGCGTTTATTTCTTGGAATGCGCGCCCGCCAAGTGATACGAGAGTAATCCTTCCGCTGCTCTTTCCCTTGCGAGGCGTGCGCGCGTCATACACACACACACACACACCATCACTCAGTGTACTGGCCATCGTAACACAACTGTCTCAGAGGTGCAAGTCATAGAGTGGGGGCACCTTTGCAGCTCCTTGTCATGTGTGAATGGATACAGATATCGTCGTCTTCGCCCGTTTTATGAGATAGTCTTTGTGGCTGAAAGTCGTCCCCCTCCCCCTCCCCCTCCATTCTCTCTCCCTCTTTCACCCGCAACTCTTTCTTCGATAGAAGCCCCAACAACTCCTGTCCTCTCACTCTCCCTCTCCCTCCTTCGCTCCCCCCCCCCTCTCTCTCTCTCTCTCTCTCTCTCTCTCTCTCTCTCTCTCTCTCTCCTTCCTCCATTTTGGCTTCCGCAGGTTTAACATTATTAGCAAAGTCTTCTCTCGGCATTCTCCGAGTTCCGTGATCGTAAACTTCTCTTGCGCACATCCTGTATTTCTCTTTCTTTCCATTTTATGAATCCCTTATGTATATATATATATATATCTATATATATATATATATAATATATATATATATATATATATATATTCATTGTGTCTCCTTCGGTTATTGTACATCTTGATCTTTTAAAAAGAGTGAGCCAGGATTAACAGTGCACTTGTACTTACTACCTCTCTCTCTCTCTCTCTCTCTCTCTCTCTCTCTCTCTCTCTCTCTCTCTCTCTCTCTCGGCTCATGCCAAGCTTCTTTCTTGCCTGTGTTTGCTTCTTATTCAGTTCACCTGTCAACACTCCTATTATGCATTGTTGCAGTTTCTTTTCGGGACATCATAATGCAAAAGTTACGCTTGCAATATGAAAATCACTATAATCAGCCACCAGAATTGTGTCACAAAGGTGATGCGTTCATTTTGAGTTTGTGTCGAATAGAATATACAAAATTATGTCTTTTATATGATGTGCAATAATTATGAGGTATTTTCTCTAATAATAAGAGAGCTATATATTAACATTGCATTTTTTTTTAAATACAGATAATTATTTGTTGCTTTCGTGGCTACATCCCTGGCATACGAATGGCTTGAGACTTGAAATATAGCCATCGAGTTGCAGGAAAGCTTTGTTGAGTAAACAGACAAGAAAACAATTTAGCTAAATTTATTGGGTTTTCTTGCATTTTCGAGTCTAATTTACTGAGTATTTGTAATTGTTTGATCAATATCTTGCTCATTATGAATATTAATAATAATAATAATAATAATAATAATAATAATAATAATAATAATAATAATAATAATAATAATAATATGTTATCATGATGTAAGTGTCTTTATGTTCAGTTGTGGAATTTGTTAATATATACGTATATTATATAAAACCTTAAATCCTCGATAGAAAGGTACGTGAAACTGAGGACTTGGAACAAGTACTTTCGTAGTTTATTCTACATTTTCAAGTTCACACTGAATGTAATAGAAGTTGACAGACTTATATACAAAAACACACATGCCCACGCGTATATCTGTCTCTCTATCTATCTATCTATCTATATATCGATATATATATATATATATATATATATATATATATATATATATATATATATATATAGTTGTATGTGCTCGTGGTTTAATTATTTATGCTACCTAGAGTCGAGGCAGCTGTTATTACTTCTATGGTTCGGCACCATGATCTTCGTGTGAGAAGTTCTACACCTTCTTAGCATAAGCCACTCAAAAGTGGGATCTTAAGATATGTGTCCTGAGACAGTTTTTTTTATACTATAATTCCATTTCTGTTTTTCTATTTTAATTACTTTTCCAGTTGCTGGTTCGGTGTTACTTCAATATCTGCTTCACTTTCGCTCAGTTCAGGCTGTGTACTTGAGACGAATATAAATTCCCAAGTGCCAGATAATTAACAAAAGTACATATGTACAGAAATATTTTATTTCTCAACATTACTCAGCATTCATTTCAAATGTAGAAAGGAATCGCTGGATATCTGAGGAAGAACAAATCAGAATTACTTTGCGGAGAATGAGCTAAATGTCTAAAATTACTGCAAAAGAATGTGACTAAATTTATAGCATTTACTCGACATAAAGAAAAATGCAATAAAAATGAATTTACGTCAATTACTTAAAGAGAAGAATGCAAGTCACTTTTTAACTTGATAGACCAAGTACAGCCTTCAAAAGCTGAATTAGTCATCAGCTCGGTGAATAATAGCGGAGCAGTTAATTATACCAAAATAAACAATCAAGTGAGATATGACGCTTCTCGGGTTATACGCGGTGCTTTGTCCTGACCTTACCAAGTGGCAAATGTAATTTGAGTCTCTTATGCGCTCGGCTCTTCCTCGCTATACGTAATTTTCTGTTCCGTATCAAAGGAGTTGTTTGTTTTTTCCTGAATTGCAGACATCACAATTGAACATATTTGATGTTTGATTCACCGGTTTCTAAATACATTGCATAATGTTTCAATCATCCCGTGTCCTCTGTCGCTTGAGTGCTCTTTGCTGCACAAGGCATTTGTTAAAATTTTCCTTAGGTAATTTGCTAATGCGAAGAACAGAATGCATAATGCATGAAATGTAGAAATAAACATGCCCTCAAGAGAAATGCTAATTAGCCGCCAGTGTTAAGCCAAAGATTATATAAGGAAATTATGAGAAGAGTAAAGTGGCAATATTGTTTGCAATATATATGTGTGTGTATATATATATTATAAATTATATATATATATATAATATATATATATAAGTAATATTATATAAGAGAGAGAGAAGAGAGAGAGGAGAAGAGAGAGGAGAGAAGAGAGGAGAGAAGGAGAGAGAGAGAGAGAGAATGTGTATTTCCTTTGTATATTTTTTTCGTCATTTATGACTGAACCACAGCCATTATGTACGTTTCCAGTCTGATTCGTTCTTTTACAAGTCACCTCTTTTACTCCCCATCATCATCTCTACCTGATAAATTCTCTTCCTCACTCTTTCTGTCGGAAATTTTCTTCATTTTTTTTCTTCTGGACTTCACTTTCTCCTACACAGCATTTCCGATGCTTCTCCTCTTAGGCCTTCTTCTTGCACCATCTGAGCTCTTGAATCCACGAGAGAACAGCACTCCAGATTTGAGAGTCGATTGTTCTTTGCCAAAATCACTTCTGCAGTTCATTTACCAAGCTCCTTTTTTTTTTTAATAGCCTCGGTTATGTTCTAACTTCCGATTTCTTCACATTGTTTTTGACTCGTATCGCTCCAAGTCTTCAATCAGGGTGGAGATCAACGGAGGTCTCTGTTAAATTCAGATAAATTCTCTTGGAGCTAAAACTGCTTAAATACTACTGGGAAATGATGAAAATGGCTTGGTAACATACATCTGAATACGAGGCATATATGCATATAGTTGAAGTAGAGCATGCATAGCGACTTAGCTCCCACGAACATATGCGGGTTCGAACCATCTCCGAAAGTAGAGGTTCATTGTTTATTCAGCCCTCAGATTTAAGACTCGCTTTGTATCCTTACTCTTTTATGTTACAATTTTCGACATTTCTATCTGTATACCAGTTGCTGATACGCGAGCTCTTATACCCGCTGTAATCGCTCCTTATCGGCAACATGTTTTTTTTTTTTCTTCTCTGGTTGTGACTTTCACCACATTTTTCCTCACATTTACCGTAGGTTGTTTATTTTCCTTCTTCGGTGTCTTGAGCGACTCCTAATGGCGGAAGAATTTGTTTTGGCCTTTTGTGTGTTCATCGAACAGGTGATCTATCACTTACTGCGAGCCTTGAGTCTTCCTTGTTGTTAATCATCTTGAGCATTTTAAAAGTCCATCAGTTATTCAGCATACTTGCTGTTTTAGATACTTCTTCAGAGTCCACGCCGCTTGACAAATTGTTGATTCCATATGCCGAAAAACCCGATTTTATGACGTGTCGGCGACCTCTGGCCTTAAGTTAGTCTACCATCTTCAAAATTGAATAATGTCGTATGTTACACTCCGTTTATCTTGGCTTGTTTTTCGTAACTCTTATTCGGTTGTATACTCGTTCTCTGCGTTTGCCTCAAGGCTAGATACTTTTATTTATTTATGTATTTCTCTCTTCGTTTTGTTGTATAATACGAGAGTTTCCCAAATCCTTGTCCACGCTGCTGGTTTCTATACCCTTATGGTGATGGTGATACAGTTGTTACCTCTCTCTCTCTCTCTTCCTTTGGATGTATTTCAATCTTTTTATACCCATCTATTTCCTTCGAGTTGGAGAACGTCCCTGTTGCAATAATCGTTTCATCTCTTTGATCTTGCCTACACATTTTTTTTCACAGAGAGAGAGAGAGAGAGAGAGAGAGAGAGAAGCGATGTGGGAGGAGAGGGTGAGGGGGAGGTTGAGAGGAGACGAGAGAGAGAGAGAGAGAGAGAGAGAGAGAGAGTTTGTTCAAGGTTTATGCCTTATGTGTCACTCTCCAAAAATATTACCTTAGCAACTCGTTTCTTCGCACAAGTCTTAGTCGGTGAGACTGGCAATAATTTTTCCAAGTATTCCTGAATATTTCGATATCCTCAGTCAGAATATTATTGGTCGTAAGTTTATTGGGTGATTGGTTGCAAAAGTCGGCTGGTGTAATTATTAGAGGATGAAATTAATTTTGCTATGAAATGCAGCAACCTGTTTTGAAAACGGAGTTTTTTTTATGTGTCTAGATGTGTCCACGTTATAGGAAAAAGGATGTACGTGACTAAACAATGTCTAAACTGACCTTGTTTCTCAACGGAAAATAAAATAATTTTATATCAGATTCTGTTGATGTGAGAACCAGAGTTTTCAAGAGATGGGGAGGGATTCTTAACAGAAAAGAAAATAGTTTTATATCTGATTATGTCGATGTGGGAACCAGAGTTTTCAAGAGATGGGTAGGGATTCTCAACAGAAAATAAAATAATTTTATATCAGATTCTGTTGATGTGAGAACCAGGGTTTTCAAGAGATGGGGAGGGATTCTTAGCAGAAAAGAAAATAATTTTATATCTGATTTTGTCGATGTGAGAACCAGTTTTCAAAGGATTGGGTAGGGATTCCTAAACAAAGAAAAAATAGTTTTTTATATTCTGATCTGTTGATGTGAGAACCGGATTTTTCAAGAGATGGGGAAGGTATCACAGTAAAAAGAAAAATAATTTTAATATCGATTTTTTGATGAGAAACCAAGAGTTTCAGATGGGAGTATTCTCAAACAGTAAGAAAATAATTTTTATAGTTTTGTTGATGTGAGAACAGAGTTTCAAGAGATGGGAGGGGTTCTTAACAGAAAGGAAAATAGTTTTTAATATCTGATTCTGTTGATGTGAAACCAGGTTTTTCAAGAAGATGGGGAGGTATTCCTCCAGTAAGAAAATAATTTATATCAATTTTTGTTGATGTGCTAACCAGAGTTTTCACAGGAGTGGAGAGGGGTTCTTAAACAGAAAAGGAAAATAAGTTTTATATCTGATTCTGTTGATGTGAGAACCAGTTTTTTCAAGCGATAGTAAGGGTTCTTAACAGAAAACAAAATAAAATTTTTATATCTGATTTCTGTTTGAGTGAAACAGAAAAGGTTTTCAAGAGATGGGGAGAGATTCTTAACAGAAAGGAAAATAATTTTATATCAGAGATTATGTTGATGTGAGAACCAGTTTTCAAGAGATAGGTCGGTATTCTTAACAGAAAAGAAAATAATTTTATATCTGATTCTGTCGATGTGAGAACCAGATTTTTCAAGAGATTGGGAGGGGTTCTTAACCGAAAGGAAAATAGTTTTATATCTGATTCTGTTGATGTGAGAACCAGTTTTCAAGCGATAGGTAGGGATTCTTAACAGAAAAGAAAATAATTTTATATCTGAATCTGTTGATGTGAGAACCAGTTTTCAAGTGATAGGTAGGGATTCTTAACAGAAAAGAAAATAATTTTATATCTGATTCTGTTGATGTGAGAACCAGTTTTCAAGCGATAGGTAGGGATTCTTAACAGAAAAGAAAATAATTTTATATCTGATTCTGTTGATGTGAGAACCAGTTTTCAAGTGATAGGTAGGGATTCTTAACAGAAAAGAAAATAATTTTATATCTGATTCTGTTGATGTGAGAACAGTTTTCAAGTGATAGGTAGGGATTCTTAACAGAAAAGAAAATAATTTTATATCTGATTCTGTTGATGTGAGAACCAGAGTTTTAAAGAGATGGGTAGAGATACAGAGATACGATAAACTGAAGGTAATAATGAGGCTAGTAATCCGCTGTTAGAGATGTATCAGAAATAATGAGACTGCTTGAATGGAACACTAGTTGTTGACACAAGTGCTTGTGGGAGAGTGAAACCTTACACGTGCAATGCTGTCTGATTATAGCTAGTGGGTCAGGCAGACCAACTAGCTGGCAGCACTCATGTGGAGTACACTGCAAAAGTTAACTGAAATAGAAACAGTATTCATTGCGCAGTGTTGACCCCCCCCTCCCCCTTCTTTTTTTTTAATCGAGTAAAACGACTTGATAATTTTATCAAACGCCCTTGTAGAATGATGCAGATTTTAGATCAATGTATTATTAAACCTGATGGCTTTATTAACGTTTATATATTCGCTCCCAATGGACGGACAGTCGATGCAATGGGGTAGTAAAAAATTTACATTGTAAAGGCAAAATATAGTCACTGAGGTGAGGCCTGAAAAGAAACGATTTAACCCTGACATCATTTTGTCCGAACGCTGACACGTGAGTTACTTACAGTCGCTCATCTGCTCTCAAGTGCAGCGAGTTGGAAATTATTCAGCAAAATTGATATGAAGTTGCTCGCAGATAAATCAGTTGTATACTATTGAGGTAAATGAATTTGTGGACACAGTGGTTCATTAACAGTGAATATAGGTAACGATATTTAACTGCCAATAGACAATTTTTTCCCCATAATATTATGAACACCATGCAAAGGCTTGCAAAGCACGAGTTTATCATAATATTGAATAAAATTAACTTCTTGCTCGTATGACTGAAGTAATTCTTGTTAACTGTCTCGCATGAAATAACAAATATATCTCTTATAGGTGTTGAGATAAAGTATGGAATGTGAGACTCTATTATAACGTATGAGAATGCAGTTTTTTTTCTGTCATGTTGATGATTTGTGTTCATAAACTCTTTGGTCAGTCAGACAATCGCACTGCGTTTGAAACCCACAGGGGAGCATTAGAAGAGCAGGTAGAATTAAGACTTTGTAAATATTTGTCAGTAAATATTTTTCATTGTAAATAAATATTTGTTGATAAATATTTCCATCCTGCCCTTTCATGTACAAGCTATTTACTTCTAGCACTTATGGCGTCCCTGAAGTGGTTGGAGTTTCTGTTCCTCGTCAAATTCAGTTGGGAAATTGACTTAGATGTCCCTTATGTTTAACTTGATTTGATGTGTCGATTTGGTAGTGTGAATGAATTTGTGTTTAAAATTATTACGTTTAATAACAATGAACACCATATTCTTTGGAAGCTTGAATTTCAAGACAGTGGCTTCTGTGGGCGTGTTCCTTGTGAATAGGGTTCATCTTCAGAATAATAATAACAATAATAATAATATAATTTAGCATCCTTTAAAACTTGTCCCTTAATTACGCATTTACCTACGTCACTGTACTATAGTAGATTCACCTCAACCGTGCATTTGATGTCTAGGCCAATCCCTTACGACGCTCCCGATTGGCTGTTGATAAACCAGTCAGAGGGCTAGGAACTCTCAGTCTCGAGAGAGAGTTCACAGAGGCAGGAAGTATGTTCCGTCTCGCCTGAGGGATACGGCTTTCAAAAGTATCCCTCAGTAGAGGTGGAAAATACATCCTGCCTCTGTGAACTCTCTCGAGAGACTTGAGGGTTTCCAGCCCCATGATTGGCTTATCAACAGCCAATCAGGAGCATTGTGAGGGACTGGCCTAGACATCAGATGCACGCTTGATGTAAATCTACTATAGTTCAGCATACAATAGGAAATATTACTGCTGTCACAGAAGTTGGAATCTTATCTTGTACCAAGCCGTAAGAAATGATTCATCGTCCCGTCGCGCACAAATGTATATTTACATAAGGTAATAACTTCCCAAAGGAATTTCATTACTTTTTTTCGGTAATTTGCGTCTTCAGGGACACTGGGAGGTCAGCGCTTCCCTCATTTAAATGATATAGTATATGGTTTATTATCCTACAGGGACTTCATTAACTGTAAGAACAGGGCCAACATTATTATGAGATCCCGGTAATTTGTTGTTATTATTATTCTTATTATTATATTCGTTTTTTTCTGCAGAGTCATCCTAGTCGACTGGGGGATTTTATCTAGTGTGGGGTTCCGGGTTGCATCCTGCCTCCTTACGAGTCATTATTATTATTATTATTATTATTATTATTATTATTATTATTATTATTATTATTATTATTATTATTATTGTTGTTGTTGTTGTTGTTCTTGTTGTTGTTGTTGTTGATAAGAAATTCACAGTTTCCTGAAAACAAATTGTTAAGAAATATCCACAATTATATATTAAAAATATATTTCTATGTAAAAATATAGAACAAAGACTTTCGAACACTGATGAGGAACACTGTTCAGGTGTTCGAAAGTCTTTGTTCTGTATTTTTACATAGAAATATATTTTTAATATATAATTGTGGCTATTTTTAACATTATTATTATTATTATTATTATTATTAACCAAACAAAAACTTCTTTCAGTTTTCTTCTGAAGATTGAAAAAGAAACCCACAAATTCAATTTGTAACTTGTTTACTTCTAATATTTACATTTAGTTTTACTCCACACTCGAGTACTTTCAGGCCCTTCTGTGGCCCATTCTCAAGAGATGTTGGGATGTTAGCCTGGGTCAAGGCCCAGCAGTCTTCTGGAACTTCTTCTCGTTGTGCTGTCATTTATGCGATGGCTGTTCTGGTTTTCTTGAGAGTTGCCAATCCCCTCTTGTCGCTCTGATATCCTGAGCTGATGGTCAATGGGATTCACCCTTGTGGTAAGGGTGTGGTCACCGTAAGTCTGTTGGGCAGGAAACCTAATCTCCAGGTCAGCAGGGTCAATCTTAGCTTCTTTTAATATCAAAGCTCGGCTTATGGGATCTTCTGAGGTAAAACCTTTGTTTCCTTCAATTACTTTGATCTCTCTGATAAGCGCACCTTCTACTACCCTCCTGTGACTAATTTTGTTGCTTTTGTATATAAGCCTACTGTTTTTGAAATCCATCCTATGGTCATTTTCCCAACAATGTCTAGCTATAGCACTCCCCTGAGAGTTTAGCTGTACTGCCCTTCTATGTTCTTGGACTCTAGTCCTTATTCCCCTACCTGATTCCCCCACATATCTGTCTCCACAATTATTGCAATTGATTATGTATACCCCCGCTACATCATCTGTATTACTGTCTTCTCCTTCCAATTTATTTTTACATACTTTGTTTTTAAGGTATTATCAAAGGTATATACAAATTTATATTGACTTTCTTTCATTTTTGAAGTGATTTGTTTCATTTTAGGCATAAAAGGGAGGGCAACTATTTTCTTGTTTTCTTTATTCCATGTACTCTCTACATTCGCTCTGTAAAATATTTTTCTAGCTTTGGTGAGTGCCCTTTTTCTGAACCATTCCGGGTATGCTAATGCATCGAAGCTTTTATCGACCACACCCTTACCACAAGGGTGAATCCCATTGACCATCAGCTCAGGATATCAGAGCGACAAGAGGGGATTGGCAACTCTCAAGAAAACCAGAACAGCCATCGCATAAATGACAGCACAACGAGAAGAAGTTCCAGAAAGACTGCTGCCTTGACCCAGGCTAACATCCCAACATCTCTTGAGAATGGGCCACAGAAGGGCCTGAAAGTACTCGAGTGTGGAGTAAAACTAAATGTAAATACTTAGAAGTAAACAAGTTACAAATTGAATTTGTGGGTTTCTTTTTCAATTATTATTATTATTATTATTATTATTATTATTATTATTATTATTATTATTATTTTTTTTTTTTTTTTTTTTTTTTTTTTGCTCTATCACAGTCCTCCAATTCGACTGGGTGGTATTTATAGTGAGGGGTTCCGGGTTGCATCCTGCCTCCTTAGGAGTCCATCACTTTTCTTACTATGTGTGCCGTTTCTAGGATCACACTCTTCTGCATGAGTCCTGGAGCTACTTCAGCCTCTAGTTTTTCTAGATTCCTTTTCAGGGATCTTGGGATCGTGCCTAGTGCTCCTATGATTATGGGTACGATTTCCACTGGCATATCCCATATCCTTCTTATTTCTATTTTCAGATCTTGATACTTATCCATTTTTTCCCTCTCTTTCTCTTCAACTCTGGTGTCCCATGGTATTGCGACATCAATGAGTGATACTTTCTTCTTGACTTTGTCAATCAACGTCACGTCTGGTCTGTTTGCACGTATCACCCTATCCGTTCTGATACCATAGTCCCAGAGGATCTTTGCTTGATCGTTTTCTATCACTCCTTCAGGTTGGTGCTCGTACCACTTATTACTGCAAGGTAGTTGATGTTTCTTGCACAGGCTCCAGTGGAGGGCTTTTGCAACTGAATCATGCCTCTTTTTGTACTGGTTCTGTGCAAGTGCCGGGCATTCACTTGCTATGTGGTTTATGGTTTCATTTTTCGTATTGCACTTCCTACATATGGGAGAGATGTTATTTCCGTCTATCGTACTTTGAACATATCTGGTTCTTAGGGCCTGATCTTGTGCCGCTGTTATCATTCCTTCAGTTTCCTTCTTTAGCTCTCCCCTCTGTAGCCATTGCCAATTGTCATCGCTGGCTAGTTCTTTAGTCTGTCTCATGTATTGTCCGTGCATTGGTTTGTTGTGCCAGTCCTCTGTTCTTTCTGTCTTTCTCCTGTCTCTGTATATTTCTGGGTCTTCGTCTACTTTATTAGTCCTTCTTCCCATGCACTCTTTAGCCACTCGTCTTCACTGGTTTTCAGATATTGCCCCAGTGCTCTGTTTTCAATGTTGACGCAGTCCTCTATACTTAGTAGTCCTCTCCCTCCTTCCTTTCGTGTTATGTATAGTCTGTCCGTATTTGCTCTTGGGTGTAGTGCTTTGTGTATTGTCATTTGTTTCCTGGTTTTCTGATCTATGCTGCGGAGTTCTGCCTTCGTCCATTCCACTATTCCTGCGCTGTATCTGATTACTGGCAGTGCCCATGTGTTTATGGCTTTTACCATATTTCCGGCGTTGAGTTTTGACTTGAGTATCGCCTTGAGTCTCTGCATATATTCTTTCCTGATCGTGTCCTTCATCTCTTGGTGTTTTATATCTCCTCCTTCCATTATTCCCAGGTATTTATATCCTGTCTCATCTATGTGTTTGATGTTGCTCCATTCTGGTAGCTTTATCCCTTCAGTTCTCGTTACTTTGCCTTTTTGTATGTTGACTAAGGCGCATTTTTCTATTCCAAACTCCATCCTGATGTCCCCAGATACAATCCTTACAGTCTGGATTAGGGTATCTATTTCCTTGATGCTCTTACCATACAGCTTGATGTCGTCCATGAACATCAGATGGTTGATTCTGTTGCCTCTTTTCTTGAGTTGGTACCCGGCATCCATCTTCTGTAGTACTTTTGTCATGGGAATCATGGCTACTACGAAGAGTAGTGGGGACAGTGAGTCGCCCTGGAAGATCCCTCTCCTGATATTAACCTCTGCTAGTCTTATTCCAGAGCTTGTAAGTATTGTATTCCAGTTGCGCATTGTATTTTTGAGGAAGCTGATGGTATTTTCCTCTGCCCCATATATTTTCAGGCATTCTATTAGCCATGTGTGTGGTATCATGTCGAAGGCTTTCTTATAGTCTATCCATGCCATGCTTAGGTTGGTTTTCCTTCTCCTACTGTTCTTCATTACCATTTTGTCTATCAGGAGCTGGTCTTTTGTGCCCCTACACTTCCTTCTGCAGCCTTTCTGTTGGTGGGGGATGGTGTTTGTCTCCTCTAGGTAGTTGTATAGCCTTTCACTGATGATACCTGTTAGTAACTTCCACATTATTGGTAGGCAGGTGATAGGCCTGTAGTTACTGGCTATATTTCCCTTACTCTTGTCTTTTTGTACTAAGGATGTTCTTCCTGTGGTCATCCATTTGGGTGCTTGGTGATTTGAGATACAATGCTGGAGTTGTTCTGCTATTCGTGGGTGTAGGGCCTTGAAGTTTTTTGAGCCAGTATCCATGGACTTCATCGGGACCTGGGGCTTTCCAGTTTGGCATTTTCTTTAGTTGGTGTCTGACTGTGTCTGTCGTGATGTCTGTGAATCTTTGTTTTATTCTCCCTGTTTCTTCTTCCTTGACTTCCTGGAGCCATGTTGCATGTTTGTTGTGTGATACCGGATTGCTCCATATGTTTTCCCAGAGTCTCTTACTTGGTTCGGCCTCAGGAATTTCTGGGTGGTTGTCTTCCCCTCTTAGTTGGCTGTATAGTCTTTTCTGGTTGGTGCCGAATAGTTTGTTCTGTTGGTATCCCTTATTCCTGTTCATGTACCGTTGGATCTTGTATGCTTTGGCCTTAAGCCTCTGTTTTACATCTTCTATTGTGTTGTTTAGTCCCTCTCTTGTACTTTGTATTTCTCGTTGAGTTCCTCCCTTGTTTTCTTGCTTCTTAGCCTTTTTTCTGCCATCTCTTTCAGTTTACTCAAGTCAGATCTCATCACCATGATTTGCTTTCCAGGCGCCTTTTCCAAGGAGGTTGCTGTTTTGGTTTCTGTTGGGTTGGTTGTGACGGTGGTGTTGTTGTTCGAATCCCCATCAGTTCTGCTACTAATCTTGCTCCTGCATATGTCAAGTTATTTGTTTCTGTGATACTGGTGGTGTGTATTAGGCCCATTATTTCATTGACCTCACTCGTTTTCTCCCTTAATTTCTTGGTGTTGTAGGCTTTCATGGAGGGGATCTTTGTTCTCTCTGTATCTGGCTCCATCCATTGTCTAATCTTTTCTACCCATTCCGTCCTCTCTGTTACATCGTCGGTGTTTCTTCGTGTGTCGTTGTTTGATACCTCATCCTCCCTGTCGTCTTCTGTGGCATCGTCTCTCAGTTCGTCTTCATGTAATTCGTTGTCGTGTGACATTTCCCTTTCCAGTTCTTCTCTTTCTGTTGGGGAGAGCCAGTTCTTTTTCTTTATGTTCCTTACTTGGTCTGCCAGCCTCTGCTCTGTTTGGGGGGTGTTATTCCTCTCATTCCAGATGTTGACCAATCTTCTTCTATATCCTCTCTCCGTCGGGTTGCTTCTGATGTAGCATCTCCATATTTCCTTATTTTCTTCTCTTGTCCATTTCTTCCTTTTTGCCTCTGTAGCTCCAATCTCAGGCTGTTGATTACTGTCGTTGTGGTGATCAGTTGCTGGATGACGACCTCCAAGTACCTGACCGTCTTCCCCTACAATTGGGTTGAATACCTGGTTGCCGGACGAAGCTCCTCTGTTGCCAGAGGATCCATTTACGTCGTTGTCGTTTATTCCTTCATTTCTTTCCATCATTGCTGAGTTTTGCTATTTAACCCATAGCTGGACCCTACCCCATCAGGGATAGGTACTCATTTACAGCTGAGTAGACTGAGGAAATTATGGTAAAGATCCTTTCCCAAGGAATCAACGCCGAGGAGAGCGGTCACCCATGCAACGACTGACCAGCCCCAATGTTGCTTAACTTGACTTAAGTCTATTGACTTAAGTCTATTGACGACCTATTATTATTATCATTAGATTCTTTTTTTTTTCTGTCGGAGCCATCTTATTCGACTGGGTGGTTTTATATTGTATAGTGTGGGGTTCTGGGTTGCATCGAGCCTCCTTAGGAGTCCATTTATTATTATTAATTATTTATTATTATTATTATTATTATTATTATTATTATGATTATTATTATTATTTATTATTATTATTATTATTATTATCCTTTTTCTTATAAAAAAGTAAATCTATATTATTATTATTATTCTGTTGAATAAAATGGCAGAATTGAGCGAATTAATCTTGTATATTAGCTTGTCAATTTTTCTTATTATTCAAAATAGAAAAGATAATATATAAGATTAATTCGCTGAATTCTGCGATTTTAATTCAACATAATTTGTTTAAAAGAGGGTCTTCTTCCGAAATATATTATTGTTATTATTATTATTATTATTATTATTATTATTATTATTATTATTATTATTATTATTATTATTATTATTATTATTTATCGTTTCTCTTCTTATCAAAAAGTAAATCTATATTAGGGTTTGGCTGATTATTATTATTATTATTATTATTATTATTAATTTTTTATCCTTTCTCTTCTTATCAAAAAGTAAATCTATATTAGGATTTGCCTTATTATTATTATTATTATTATTTTTATTTTTTTTTCTCCCTTCTCTTCTTATCGAAAAGTAAATCTATATTAGGATTTGTCTTTTAAAGAGACTTGAAAAGAGTTCAGTCCAGTCGTCACATACCGCGAGCTCATTTACCCAAAATATACATTTGACAGCCTTGGGCCGCAACATCTGCCAGATATAAATAAGGATCTCGTTATCGGTAACACGTGCCATGGAGACTAGCACTTGGAAATTTCTGTCAGGATTGGCAGTATTATTTCTGGTCACCTCATATATAATATATATATATATATATATATATATATATATATATATATATAGATATATATATATATATGTATATATCAACCGAAGGGGAAGCCTTAGACGGGATACATAGCGGTTAGGGTTTAAATGGAGACGTCTGTTTCATATTAGCGTTTCTTCAATGCGACGTTTCAGGGACCAGCCCCATTTTCAAGCTGAAATTACAATAGTAAAATAAAATTAAAATAATTACTCATCTAAAAAAAAAAACACAATTACAATATGTAAAGCATATTAAAAGACCACCAACGAAACTCGAGTACCATTTCCAGCAGAGGAAGGAAGACGAGTGACTAAGAAACAAAAACAAAAACACGAAGGCATCTCTCTGTTGTTTACGCCAGTATATATATTTATATATGTGCGTATATATATTATATATATATTTTTATATATATATGTATGTTTACGCCAGGTATATATGTATGTGTGTATATATATTATATATATGTATATGTATATATATCTATATATATATATATATATATATATATATATATATATATATATATAAAATGTGTGGAGGGAACTGTTATCGACCAGTCAAGAGGAACATTAAAAAAATATATATGTGTGTGTGTATATATATATATATATATATATATATATATATATATATATATATATATATATATATATATATATATTTCTCGTGAATATACGACTGAGACGACACAGTGCTTGATTGAATTCGGGCAATAAATTCACTCGTGAGCTCATTTTCCCTTCTCGCGTGATCTGGTAATTTAAGATGGTGTAAATCATAATCCTCAAACTAAGATGAATTAGATTAATGAAATGGACATAAAAACAGTTTTCGGGGAAAGGATAATGAGAGAAATAATTGGGTTGGGAGGAGGGATTGTAGCCTTACCCACTGGACAAACTAATAAAATACGAGAAGTGTGTGCTGTAAGACAAGCTTGTAGTTATTATGTAAGTAAAACACACCACATATTTACCGCCACCTACGCCATCTTTTCGAAATTTCACATGATAGCGTCAATGCAAATCCCCTCTTAATTTAAAAGTTTTGGCACCTTTAAACATTTTCCTGAACTAAACATAACATTTTATATTTTGATTTTTTTTTTTTTTTTTTTTTTTTTTTTTGCCTGGAGATATTAAAAGGGAAATACCTGTGTTTATTTCAGTTCGTTGCGAATGGTGTTGTGGCAGTGGCAGTCAACATGGCAGGTGTTTGGCTCCAACAGATGATGGAGGCCGCACAGAGGAAGGCCTTCCTCGACACCCGAAACTGTATTGCCGCCAGGCTTCAGATGGAGGACGAAAATGACAAACTGGTGAGTCAATTTGTGCCATCGTTCTGCAATATTTCAGACTCTCTCTCTCTCTCTCTCTCTCTCTCTCTCTCTCTCTCTCTCTCTCTCTCTCTCTCTTTTTACGTTGATACTTGACGTTCTCGTCGAATTGGTTCGAATTGTTTTGCGGACTTACAAGTGCCATCAGCGCAGGGGATGATTGACCCGAACCCTTTTTCTCGGTCTTCTTTCATCCGTCATTCCGGACTGGTGGAATCAGAGAGTTTGCGTTTTCTTTTCATAAAAAACGTCGCTAAATCTCCTGCGAAATTGTAATGTTTCAAGACGTACTTTCCCGTTATTAGAATGCTTTGTTGGTCTCTACTGTTTTTAGCAAACCAGTTGCTTCGTGTATGATGTTTATAAATCGTCAGGTATCGTTGTTATTCCTTACACATTTATTTGTGCATACTACGTATAGACTAAGTTGCGAAATTTCCCGTTTTTATGTTGACGAAACATGAAGGTAACGTAAATTTTCCCTCTTACTTTAGTTACTGAATTCTCCAGGAAATATATCACGAATTATATCTATTATATATCTAATAATTTAGTATAAAAAGGTAATTTATGAACATAAATATCTCTCCACATAAGAACGGAGTTCTTACTAACCGTAAAAAAAAACATCAAACGAGAAGAAAACGAAAAGGGAGAAACCTCCAGTAAATAGTACATGAATAATGAAACTGGGTTTTGTTTTCCTGGACTCTGGTTGTTATTGCTCGAGTAGATTCGGGAGAAACTTTGAAGATCAAACTAAGGCGCTTGCTGTTCATCAAATATCTGGTCAGAAAATCCCCATCCCTAATGAGAAATATATGTTTTTGTTTGTATGGTGCTTTTACGTTGCATGGAACCAGTGGTTATTCAGCAACGGGACCAACGATGGCTTTACGTGACTTCCGAACCACGTCGAGAGTGAACTTCTATCACCAGAAATACACATCTCTCACTCCTCATGTGAGAAATATATGTAACCTGTGTAACCTTCATGTAGGACGGGGTGAAAAACTGGAAGTAGACACGCTATTCCAAAGCGTGCGTCTTGAGAGACAAACTCTACCTCAGAAATTTTTGTGGTGATTTCTTTAGAAGATATATCCAAAAAGGTTACTTAACAATCGTTTATGTCTCGTAATGTCTGTGGTCCAGATGTCCCAACTCGGTATTTTGAAGGTAAAAGGAGACAGGATTACAAGACCTTTTCCCAGAATCATACTTTAAAATCTGTGGACAATTCTATTTAGAATAGGACACTGTCCGGTATATGCAGGAGATGATTACATTTCTAAATCTTCGATGTCACCATTGGATGACAGAATTAAACCGTTACAATTCTGTAAGTATTTAAGCTGTATCCTAATAGTACTGTCGGTTTAATGTGCTCATTTGTATGTTGAGTTCCTTTTTTTTTCTTATCCACATACATAGCTTTAAATTCT
Source organism: Macrobrachium nipponense (assembly GCF_015104395.2). Classification (NCBI taxonomy): domain Eukaryota; kingdom Metazoa; phylum Arthropoda; class Malacostraca; order Decapoda; family Palaemonidae; genus Macrobrachium; species Macrobrachium nipponense. The sequence continues at coordinate 46,128,290 of NC_061093.1, read as the reverse complement.
TCATTGTTCTGTATATCCAGATAACAAGAATACCGTGTAACAACCTCTCGTCAGTTGAGTCAAATGACTGATCAAAAAGATTAGCAAATCAAACGTTATAAAACCCCCCAGTCAATTGTAATAAGAACGTTTTTGAAATAATCGAGGGTAGCAGTGATTGATGATATTATACCAGTATGTCACTGGGGAAATGATGAATGAGTTATGCGCCTTGCTGGGTTCAGTGGAATTCACGCTTGAAAATTTATCATTATATAAGATAAAAATAAGAAGGTTAATTGATTAGATACTGATTTTTCTCCCAACTCCGAAGATAACTGCAAGATCGATAAAAAAAAAGTAAGAAAATGCTTAAGAGACTCTTTGTTAAGGAATTTGAATTAAGCTTTTTAAGATGAAGGTATTATTGCATCGTAGGTTTTCTTTACGAGAGAGCACTGAAGGTCGTGTTGAACAGAAGTGATATGGGGATTTGGAATTGCAGATACTTGACTTTAAATTATTAGAATTATTTTTCAGTATGTACCAGAGTGAATACAGTGCATTTCTTACTTTCCAGTTTATTATAGAACAGCCTTATCTTCTGTAGGCGCGGTTTGTTCATTCATTCATTTTTTTTTTCATAGGAACGTAAAGTAATTCTTAACAGGACATACCATTGCCGTGATTAGATAATCAAGTTGTCGTACTGGTGTAATCGTTAGAGAAACCAGAGCTGTGTCCTCGTTGCTTATGTGATAAGTATTTCCACCCTTTTAATCTGTCGACACATAGATGAAGTTATGAATCCAACAAAATTTGACTTTTTGTGATAGGAATGATTTTTTTTTCTGAAACAGTAATGGACCAGTGAAGTTCACAAAGTTGATAGGAGGAGGAGGAGGAGGAGGAGGAGGAGGAGGAGGTAGGATATCCGGCTTACGTAGTGATCATTGATATTCCGGTAAGAAGAGAATGGATGGATACCCAGCTGATACGAGGAGGTCAAAAGCAAAGTCAAGAGAGGTGACTCCCGTTGAAGGGGTAGTGCTGTCAGTGTATCTCACGCATGGTGCACTGTAGGCATTACTACCCAAGGTTCTTTGCAGCGTCCCTTCGGCCCCTAGCTGCACCCCCTTTCATTCTTTTTACTGTACCGCCCATCGTTTTCTTTCTTCCGTGTTACCTTTCACCTTCTCCTAACAATAGTTTCTTTGTGCAACTGCTTTGAGGGTTTCCTCCTGTTACGCCTTTGTAACCTTTAACTCTCAAATTTCCTTTTAGCACTGAATGACCTCATAGGTCCCAGCTCTTGGTTGCATTCTATTCTGAGACAGGTGACCTTTTTACAAATATTTGAAATGATTAGTCAGTTAAAGGCCACAAAGCAAGTTTTAAGTAGACAAATGCGATGCACCTGAAACGTATTCATTAGGCGGCATACGACAAATAAAATTGATTTTAAGGAGAATGCAGTCATCCACGTTACGTAGCCAGCAGTGAAACTGTAATGAGAGTTGATGACGTAACTATTGCTCTTGCGCAAACTCGTCGCTGAGAAAACGATTTCGGTAGCGTTAGTAAACATTATAACCACCTTGGAAGGAAGGGTAGTAACCATAAGAGGGAATGAAAATAAAAAACTGTAGTTTGTTATTCTCTTTTTATGCGAGTCCTACAGGACTCACGATGCAGCGACTTAACCAGATGGTGTAATCCTGTAAACAGACGTAGAGAAATAGATCTGTGCTGTGTCCGAAAGAAGTAACCGACCCATCTTGTTGTGTGGGAAGGAAGTGTGCACGGTCTAGAGCAGAAAGGTTATGAGTTTTCCGTAGCTTGTTTCGTAGAAAGGAGACACTGGCTTTGAATCGAGTTAACCGAAAATTGCGGATCTTAATAGAAAAGAAAAGGCATGTATGCAATGTCGAAGTCTTCCTTACTATGTTGTCATTACAGAACGACCTTATTCTACCTTCCTTTTACGGTCTTTCAATAACGTCTGAGCGGATTTCTGATCAAGTAGCAGAGTATGTATTCGTTGCTTGTAATGCTATGTGATTACCACTTATATTTGTAATGGTTCTTCTGGTTAGTGTTTTGTAAGAATACGTATTTTATTTGTGACTTATTTTGGATTTTGAATATATTTATAAAGCTGATTGATTATCAATAAAAAAAAGACCCCATGGAAACAAAAATATACAGACTGGTTTTTGGGTTAGGTAATGTACCTACAGAGTCGTATATGTTATTTTTCTACCCAGGGACACCATCCGTATCTCTGTTACTTGTAGCACGCAAGAATAAGTAATGATATATATGTGTATATACATAGGTACATACTTGAATGACTTTTACTATAATCTAGCAGTACACACATACACACTTGTATGTATGTGTGTGTATATGTATACACACGTATATAACTTACTTATCTAATACACACATAAATACATATGTACAGAAAAACAAAAGTTTTGATATGGGTTGAATATATTTAAGCGAACGGCTTCACCTAGCCAGTAGTAAGTTCGTCCACAAAGCAGCTTTCCATGTGGGAGATGCTGCTATGCTTTAGTTTCCAAGGTTGTTTACCTTCAAGGCCATAATTTCAATTTGATGGTTGTCTGACCTGTAAATTCCTAAAACCAGCGTGACCTTCAACGTAATTTGTATTCACTTCACATAAAAGGAGGAAATTAGTTTTTGACTCAAGTCCTCGCAAATGGGAGCACTTTTGGTATACAATTTATTATTATTATTATTATTATTTTTTCAGCGGATGAAACCTGTTCACATTGAACAAGCACTGTGGTTGGTTTCAACCTCCCACCGCAGACCCCACACTACAGCAGTAACTGATCATGATATAAAGCCAGTGATTTTTCATTCCCCTTAAAGAAGGACACTCCAAAAACTCCTAGCACTTGATCTTTTTCGTTTATAAGCTCTTGTGTCGATGTCCTTTGCCATTCTCCATGCCGTTTAATAAAAAAGGAAGGAACTCTGACAGCTGATTTACATACTGGATTTGACCACATCCACCACCCACAAATTGGGGTGGTTTGATATTTGTAATATGAGTCGGCAAGACTAATTATGCTATGCACTGTAGGCGTTTCGTATGGTTCTTTGTAGCGACCCTTTGCCCCCTAAATGCAATATCTTTCATTCCATTTACTTCACCTCAATACATAACGCATTCGAGGTTTTCTACCACCAATTTCCGTTTCAGTGTGGAACAACCTCTTAGGTCCCAGCACTTTGTCTTTGGCCTCAGTTCTATATTGTGTGTTGTTCGTAATAATATAAAGTAATATCAATGAAAATAGATTTATGACACCAATCTGAT
>NC_061093.1:46067456-46117456 GCF_015104395.2 Macrobrachium nipponense | reverse complement strand
AGGATTTTTTCGATGTTCCGGCTTACGGCAATTTTCAGGTTACGTGTCTCAAGAACAGAACCCCCGTCGTAACCCGGGGACTGCCTGTATATATATATGTTCAACAGGAGACAGGAGATGTATTCTGTCCAATCTTAAGCCCCTTAGGTTGTACACATCCTTGCCAAAGAGCTTCCTGGTTGTTGTCAGGACCTCTTCACCTTGTTAGAGCATTAGCATGTTGGTGCACCTGTAGCCTTAGTTGTTATTCTGCTTATGTTAAAGTTATGGGTTTATGATAAAACAAATGTAATTGGTACCAAACATTTTTATTACAAACCCATCTCTCAACAAATTTCTCTCCTCCCACCCCATGGATCTGTCACAAGTTGATCTGAATATGCAAAGCGGTTAATTACAAAGGACTTAAAGTTAGACTTTTTTTTTTTCCCAAGTGTAATGATGTCTGGGATTTGTGCTTGATGCATGAATAATATAAAGTGATTGGTTTTTACTGAAAATATTTTATTACATCTATCTATATGTAGTTAGAGTGAAATGTAGATTTTGCTTGAGCCTAACTTAGTATGACTTTTAGTCAGTCTAAGGTAGATGTCTTAAGAAGATAGAACTGTAAATTACAGTATATACTATTATAGAAAGGAATGGAATGAAATTAATATAAGAAAACTAGTATTTATGTATAAGAATCAATATCTGTCTGACCTAATATCATTGAAATAATGTAGTAGTATTTTATTATAAATGGGAAAATGAGCTTGATCAGAAGTTATTACGTATATTAAATGCTAATTTTAGAATTTATGTTGAATGTGCAAGTTATTTGATGATATTTGAATCATACAGCTGATAATATAATTAATCTCATTAATGTATTGATGACACAAGTATTCTAGAGCATCAGCCTCTGTTTCCAGGGGTCGCTCCTGTTGTGGGGGAGAGGATTCCCAGATCCTTTCTGGCTATCCCACCAAGACAGAGTTGAGTCGATTACACTCTTTTTATTTTTGTTTTCTCAGAAAGATGGTTTTGTGGACATTTGTGATTTTGTTTTATTTCCTTTAGGAAAGGGTGTGGGGTGCATATTTGAAAGTCAGTTTCTACTTGTGAGATGGAAGGACATTTATGTAAAGTTATAACCTTTTAAAAACTCCATTCATATTGGTTGTTTTCCACAAATACCGTCACTTTGTCAAGTAAACAATATTTGCCTGTTACTGAAAATCATAACCCTATAGATGGCAAAGAAAGACAAGTATGTAGTGCTGCTTTCATTTTGGTTATACATAAATGGAACTTTCACTGTATTCTGCATAAGGAATTTATCTACTTTTGTTTTAATATTTATAAACGTACAGTATCTTATAAATTTATCAACACTGAAATAGTTTGCAATATTGCCATTTACAGTATTTGGAATATCATAAAAAAAAAATTTTTCTTTCTGTTTTACAACCTTAACTTTTCTAATGAATTGATCCTTGTCTCTCATGTAATGATTTATTCAGGATAGAATATGCAGAAGGAGCTTGCATATCAATGAGTAAATAAAGGTAGAATAAAACAAAATAAAATCATATGTTGTGTAACAAATCTCATCTTTCAGTACAGTCACACTTTTGAGTAATTGTTGCATTGCTTTTCATAGTACAGTAGTACAGTATTAAAATGTGACTGTATTTGCCAAGGCTTAGCAGATCATTCTTGACAGTATTTTAGCCAAATACAATAAATCAAAAGATATGCAAAAATGTTAATTGTTTGGAGGGTTGTTAACCGTAACAATATATGGATAACATTAAACTCAGAAACAAAATTGTGGTATTTACGCTTGCTAAAATATTACTTTGTTATTTTGTAATGGCGATTTGTAGTTGAAATTTTCTTGAATATTGGGAAATTCCAGAAATAGTTGGAATTTCCTGCACCTTGATTATTGGGAAATTCAAGAAATAGTTTGAATTTCCTGCACTTGAATACAAGCAACTACAATTGATGTTTTATTGACTGCTTATAAACTAAATTTTTCCCTGTCCAAAAAACTGTATTTGATCCCTCTCCCATTAGTTAAACAAGGTTTGTCATTTTTTTCTAATTGAGTTACTTTATACAGTACTCTAGTCCAATGTGCCATATCTGTCATGGCAGGTTAAAGTTGTGTTTTGTATACTGTATATCATTCTGAGGCTTTCAGTTTAAATTTGTTACTGTGAAGTACCATACAAAATTTTTATGCGCAGTTAAATGTTGTGTGTATGTGTGTGTAAGCTGATCTTACCTTATCCTGTTTTCTTTCTTTCTCAAAGGCTTTTATTTTTTCAAATATTAATAAACAAACAATACAATAAATCATAAATTTTCATCAAAACTTACTGCTGTATGTGTTTCCTGGTCCTGTTTGTCTTTGTATACACAGCACATGTACTACTATGGGTGTATAGTAGTGCACTTATCTATAATTACAGTATGCAGATAGCCATAATAAATTCTTATGTTACTAGCTTATGTATTTATTGTAGTGTAGTTATTATAGATATTTTAACATTCTTACATGTAAGGCAGTCCCTGGTTATCAGCGGGGGTTCCATCCTGAAAATCGCTAGTAACTGAAAATTAACCAGTTTTGCTGCTTATTGGCACTGATAACCGGTTAATGTCATCTCTGTTAGGTATAAGCGCCAATAACCGCAAATTGGCGCATTTTGGTGGCAATTTTCGTTGCTAGGCCATCTCCATAAAGCCTGGTCGCTGATAGCAAGAAGCCACCGATAACTTAGTACAGAAAAAAAATGAGGTAGTACTTATAACATTTTTTCTAGTGTAATGGCAAAAGGAAGAAAGAGAGGTGCTGAGAGATGGGATGTGCTGGATAAGTTATGCTATGTTGTAAGCCACACTTCCCTAGGGTCTAGCGTACACTAATCCCTGTCTATCAAGACTCTAGTGACATTGCTGTTTCATCATAATAATTATCTAGGTCCTCACCTTTTGTAAACATTCAGAACTCCACGGGGTATAACCTTAATGTTTGAACACACTAGAAACAATCAGTGACCTAAAAATTACTCAAAAAGGGGTAAAAATTTGTTACAAGGGTCTAATTTACCTTGTCTAATTATTATTTTTATAAAAGATTAGTTTATCCAGACCTCTGAGCCTTACAACAGTTCTTCTGGGGTTGGTTAACCGTCTAATAAAAAGGAGAGAAATGGCTAATTGGTAACATCGTAACATAACCTAACTTGAATGTCTGCCATTACATGGCATCTCTGCAGCTAAACCAAGTTATTAGATCTAGGCTAAAACCAAACTCTGAGATACAAAGATAGTCTTTTATTTCCCCAAAAGAACTAAAATGAAAAACAAGGAAAATGAATTGGAAATGTCAAAACCATGAAACACATTTACTCCTCGAATAGTCATCTTGATTAAAACCTTGTCACACTATCTCATTGTCAAAAACCCCATCAGTATTTTCCCTAACAAAATTGTCAGTTTGTCAGAGAATTAATTTTCTGTGATGACAAACTGAATCCATCTGTAAAAGAAACCATAATTATCAGGAAAAAAATAAAAAAGAATGGATAAATATCCAATAAAAATACCAAATGCATTTCACTGCACTTCATCTCCCTTCAGAGTATCTGTAAAAGTTCAAAAGTTTTTTAAAGCTTTTTTCACTATTTACCTTTTTGATGGATCCTCTGTGCACCTCCCCTTGGGCTCTCCTCACTGGTAACTACTAAAAGAGTCTGCAGTCTAATGCCCTGATTTCCTCACTATCGGAACATATTACATTTTCATACGCCCTGGTGGGCGTACGAAAGCACGCATGCTATTCTTCTCATGGTTCTGATGTTCGTGCGTACGTGCACTAAATTGTTCTAGAACCTTCCATGAACACTCCCTGTTTGATGCACAGACATACACAATTGCATTTTTCTGACGTCACATGAAAATAAGAAGAAAAATAACTTCTGGGCTGAGTACCAATAATATAAAGAAAACAAGTAAATAGTAAAACTTAACTAAATTTGCAAAAGCCCTTGAAAGTCTCTTTACTTTTAAAGCATAACAAGAGATCATGAATAATTGACTTAGTAGAATTATGACAATACCTACAGGCTAAATGTCAATAAGTAAGGAAGAATGAATGGCTCTGGAACGTAAAGGATATGATTTGTCCCGTAAATTTAGTGAGGACTGTAAATTTTGTATAGAGTTTAACTTTGTGAGGTTTTAAGCTTTCTTGTGTCTATTTCAAAATTTTTATTTTTTAACTGTCATACTCTTGACTGCAGTAACATATACGTAATGGATTGTATAATTGTATAAAAAAAATAGTGTACATTTCTATAGTTGGCTGTTAACTAGACAGGAAATCCAGAGAGAGAGGGGAGGTAGAATACTCACTGTCGTCCCCTATTTCTAGGTCCCCCCTTCCTCCACTTGCTTAGTGAGAACAAAGAAGTGTTGGACAATGAATGCAGTAAAATGATTGTATAAGGGAAATATAAAATTTCTGTATAGTAAAAATACAGTTCAACAGTAAAAATGAAAACGAATGAGCAAATATTTGGCAATACTGAAAAATTCATCCACATCCTTTTTCTCTCTCACTTTAAGTGTCACCTAATTTCTGTTTCTATTCATATTTTATTCTGTCCCTCAAGTTTTTAAATTTTTCTTTCATTATGTAATTTTATTTTCTATAGTGTGAATGTCTTGTTTATATGGTACAGTGCATAATTATGTAATTTTCTTTTCCTTTCTGTAAATGTTTTTTTTTTTAGGTATAATTACTTTTATATTCATTGCAAAAATAGTGTTTTTAAAGTTTGTCGCAAGTATTGTAATGAATGATCAATTCTTCATCATTTTTTAGTGGTTACAAAGGTTCTGTTATTAAACTAGCATCTTAATGTGTCAGTGTTATAATGTACATGCAATAGAATTGGTTAACTTACTATGTAGTGAGAAACATGGTCCAGTTGAATAGCTATAGTTGCTTGTATTCAGTCATAATTGAAATTTTATTGCAAGTTATTGTTTCAGCAGAAGTACATCTTTGAACAGTGCAAGCTTCAGTGTATTGCTATTCTATCTATAACTTAATCCCTAAAGAAAAATGTGTAATATTTAAAATGTTGATGATTGTCTTAGTACTTACATAATGACCCTGTTCTCAGGGCTCAAACCTGATACCTTTTATTTAACACATAACATATTAACTTATTACAAGGAGAGAGTATATGGAATGTGATGGAGGGATAATGCTTTCTAATAAAGAAAAATGTCATTTGAGAGGGAGTTATAAATTGAGTTTAAATTGGTAATCCACTTTAAGTTTATTATACTGAGAAATATAAAGCTCCCAAGTAGGCAGCTTTGAAAAGAAACCAATGAGTTTAGAAGAGCTGTTTCTTCCAGAGTGATGGGCTTATTAAATTTACCACCGTCAAGGATTTGATTGTCAAAACTAAGTTGGTGTTAGGGAAGTTATTTTGGAGAAACTTGGATTAATATGACATCCCTCTCTACTTGTAGAAATAACATTTAAAATCATACATTTGTACCACTTAAGCACCAGTATACACTCAAACACTAATTTAACAAAATTATGACATTCTTCATATTGAGAATTATGATGTTTTTAAAATTGTTTTTGGTAATTATCCTTGAACTCCTAATCTGTGTCATTTCATTCAATTAAAATATTCTGAATATGTTAGCTTTGTATGTATATTTTAACTGCAATGGTTAACTGACTGTAGAAACTACAGTTTCAGTATCTACTTGTTCTGAATGATGGATTGAAATATAGCTTACACTTTACTTTTTGATAATATTAAATTGTCTTGAATTTTTGTAATGAACACATTTCCAAAAATTACAAGTTGTGTTGTCATTTGTGCACATCATTACACTGAAGATCTTAGTTGCTATTTTTTCATATTTGCAGATCTGTTGTAGATGCAACTGATGTTCAACTCAATATGAGAGTTGGGATTCATACTGGACGAGTTTTGTGCGGTGTATTGGGATTACGAAAGTGGCAGTATGATGTTTGGTCTAATGATGTCACCTTAGCAAACATGATGGAAGCTGGAGGAGAGCCTGGGTCTGTATTCTTTATTATAATTGTTAAATTCCTAACTAGTGGCCTTATCATTTAGAAATTGAAGTTCTTTTGGGCAGAAATGCTTTGAGGTTTATTGAATTTGAGGTTGAGATTAATATTAGATTATTATTATTATTCAGAAGATGAACCCTATTCATATGGAAAAAGCCCACAGGGGCCATCGACTTGAAAATAAAGCTTCCAGAGAATATGGTGCTCATTAGGAAGTAAGAAGAGAGGGTAAAAGGAAATACAGAAAGAAGAGATATCTCTTATTAAAAAGAAACAATAAATTAATAAATAGGTAAAGATGTATTAAAATGCAAAGAGAATAGCATTGACGTAGTACATTACACCTCCGCTTGAACTTTTTAAGTTCCAGTTGCACGACATCCTCAGGGAGGGCGCTCAAGTTTTTAATTTTTATTTATTTTTTCATTTCACAGTTTTTACTATATCGGCTGTAGTTTTTGCTAAGGTTTTGAGGCCTTTTGTGTCTTAAGCACATGATACTAAAATTAACTGTAATTCCATTTTTGTACATGGAACTTACCCAGCAGATATATACTTAGCTATAGACTCCGTCGTCCCCGACAGAAATTCGAATTTCGCGGCACACGCTGCAGGTAGGTCAGGTGATCTACCGCCCCTGCCGCTGGGTGGCAGGAATAGGAACGATTACCGTTCTAGAACCAGATTTTCTCTGTCGCGGTAGTGTCAACATACGTTGTTGCTACCTCCTGACTTGATTTTCGTTTTTTCATCGCCATCGACCTTCTGGGCTGTCTTTTGCAGGGAAGTACTGGGTCTTTGGTTTGGCATACGCTTTTATTAACTTTTTAATGAATTTGGCTTCGAAATTTTGAAGAATATATTACGTGAAACTACCGAATTTTTCGGTAGACACTCATATAATTTGCAATAAGGGAAATATTGATTTTTTTTTTCACTAATACGTGTATAAGTGTTGGAACTTGATGAAGGAAATATAAGATCAAACTTCCTACTTTAGGAAGTCAGAAAGCATATAACTAGATACGCTTCCTTTAGAAGCTTTAAGAGCTCTCGTACTAACGAGCAGTTAGAGTATTGACAATACTAGTAGTTGTTGCATCCTCATCACCTTCTTACTCAACAGAATCTACAAATTCATATGCGCAAATTTGAAGATAAATGGATGGAGCTCAAAAGGCGAGCTCTTAAAAGGTAAGAAGTGAATATAGTGTTCCCAGTGCAGTGGAGGGTGCGTCTGATCGGCTCCGTAGCGCTTCCAGGCCTAGACCTCTTCCAAACTCCCAGACCCAGTGGAGGAAAGTCGACAGCCGCAGGAAGGTTAGGGAGAACCCCCACCGGTCAGGCGTCCCCTCGGCAGGTTTCTGTAGAACGTCCCAGACTGCCAAGGATAGCCATTGATAAGGCATCCTTAAAAAAGTGCGTCTCTTCATCTTACATCCGAAAAACGAAGAATGTATGTTTGGAGTTTCGATGATCTAGCGCGTTCTCTGAAAACTAAGAGAACACTTCAACACTGAGCAAGAGCCAGGCAGCCAGCCGCTGCGGCGCTGCCAGGAAGCCGCATTCCAGCAAGCTAGCGTGAGCTACGTTCCAATAGCCAGCAGCGAGCCGCGTTCCAGTTAACAGACTAGCGCGAGCCGCGTTCCTACAACCAAACGCGAGCCGCGTTCTAGAAATTTTTTCTTGGCGCAAGGCGCCTTCAAAGAGACGAAGTGCCAGCCTGGCGCAAATTGCGCCAGAAAAACAGACGGCTAGAGCAAGGAGCCTTATAGTAGAGTGGCAATCAGATCGATCCTTCCATTGAACGTTTCCGGGCACGAGGCTCTTTCTAAAAGGGGTCTAGTAGGCGCTCGGAACTATCAGGGCGCACGGGACCTTCCACGCAAGCGGAACGTTCCAGAAGCGAGTCTCCTTTCTAGCGTGCGGAACATTCCAGGCGCTAGGCGCAAGGAGCCAGGCGCTAGGCGCAAGGAGCCAGGCGCTAGGCGCAAAGAGCCAGGCGCTAGGCGCAAGGAGCCAGGCGCCAGAATATTCCTAATCTTCTTTTGAGAGAGAGGTCAGTTGCGAGGCTCCTCTTTGAGTTTTTAACTTGAGCAACTTTCCCCTGGCAAAGGTGCAAGATGTCGCACAGGCGGCCGTCGCTTTTGCCAGAAGGATTCTGATACTAAGAGAAGCCATTTTTTCATTATTCAGAGGACTCTCTCCTTCATTCATGCTCTTCCCTCGTTATGAAGAGGCAAGAGCTTTGGGAGTTTTCTTATAAGAATCTCATCGACGTTTGGGTATGATGGCGGATAGGAAATATCTACTTCCTTCCGTAAACCCTACAGATCAACAGGAATTCTGTCTCTTCCACGATTTATGAGGAAATCACGAAGATTTAAAGAGTTCCTGGATTAACTTCCTTCCTTAAGGAGATATATAAGGGATTTTGACGAAGGAAAAATCTATTTCTGGGTGATTGGCTCGTGTCGCCCTATGAAAGGATCCTTAATATCATTCTTTCTAGGTAAAATAAAATTAATCTAAAATTACAGAGAAAAACAAAATTAAGAAAATGTCAGTAAAACTGACTCGCTCACTCTTAAAAGAAGTGTCGGTATGATAATAGGGGCGAGTGTGGAACACTACCACGAGACAATCATCAATTAGAACTTCCAATCAGAATCCCCCCCAAGAGAGAGCCGATACCAACGGGCAATGCAGCCGCTACTACTACTACTAGAGGACGCCACGGACAGCAGCGCCCCTAGCGGACATCCTTAACCTAAAAACATCTTGTCCTGCAAGGGGGGGAACAAACCAAAACAGGGGGGGTTTCATAGGGCGACACGAGCCAATCACCCAGAAATAGATTTTTCCTTCGTCAAAATCCCTTTTCTGGGCTCAGCTCGTGTCGGCCTATGAAAGAGTACCAGAGAAACAGACAAGATGGGAAAAAAGGAACAATGAAAAGCAGTGTAAAATGATGGATATAATATAAGTAAATCAATTACAGCATACAAACTAAGCACTTAAACTAACTTATATTAAACAGTAAAACAATAGAACGTTAGCAATCTTAAAGTACTTAAATAGTAATTAAGTAAATTACAGAGATGCATGTAATATAACAAACAAAGGATTTACTTAACATATTTACAAAATATACAAACTCATTGTGTACCTACCCTAGCATAAAATAAGGGTAGGTACACTGAGTCCCATCATTAATATAAGTATGGCAAAATATATACAAACATTGTGTCCTACCCTAGCATAAAAATAAGGGTAGGTACACTGGAGTACATTATCAGTACAAGTGTGGATGTCCCTAGCAAAAAAAATAAGGGACAATCCACTATATGATTCAACGGCTAAGGCTATGATATTCGAGTAGCCCTGGCGATAGGGTGAGGCATGTTGGATGATGTAGGTAGAAAGGAAGACCTGGATCTATCTCACAACTACTATACAGTATCAGGGGAAACAATGTTTCCCGCTGCTACTGCTGAAAACTTTAAAGATTCCAAGGACTTTAGATAATGCCGTTTAAAGACTGTCGGGGATTTCCATCCAGTATACTTTCTAAGATCCTCAAAGTTCATATGTTGAAAATAATTAATTGAGGTGGCTACTCCCCTGATATCATGTGCTTTTGGGAATGACTCAGGGTTGGCTTGTTTAATGAAGTAAAGGATTTGTTGTCTAATACCTTTTACTGACAAGGTACCACCTTTTTCTCTCATGAAGAGAGCACCTGAGGATCTTGAAGAAGTACGAGATAGAAAGGCTCTAAGAGTTGATAACTGGGCCAAAGAGAAGGATCCTGTGGAAGTGGGATAACCTTCCAAGGAGCCACCTTGCAAGAGGATCCTCATTTTTGGCTAAAAAAGCTACGATCCGGAGCAAGTAGAACTTCTCCTGATGGGAGGAATTCCACATGGAACCCGCCCATCCCTGGATAGAGCCGACAGTTCTGAAATTCTGGCTCCTGAGGCTAGGCTTAATAAGAATAATGTCTTCCTCAGGAGCATTATGAATGTACAAGATGAGTTGTCAGTATCTGAAGCTAGTTTGAGGACATCATTTAAGAACCATGAAAACTGTAGTAGGCCTCTGAGAAGGTCTAAAGTCTAGCACAGGCTTTAGGGATAGATGTGAAATAAGATTCAGTCAGATCTATCTGAAAAACCTACTTGAAAGATTTTCTTCAAAGCCGATTTATGAGTGGTAATCGTGCTAGCTGCTAAACCTTTTTCAAACAAGGATCTGAAAAAGGATATAGCCAAATTAACTGTCATGGTTGTAGTGTTCGATTCTCTTAAGAAAGATGCTAATTTTTTAACAGCTGAGTCATATTGTCTAATGGTTGACTCTCTCTTATCTGATTCTAAGAAGAGAATATTCTGTGGGTCAATATCAGCATCTTTATTAGCCGCAAACTTCATGAAGTCCATAAAGTTAGGGTCTGGAGAATTCCTGAGGAAGCGAACACAGTCCTCATTTGTACTGATTGTGATAGCTTGGGATTGGGGATCCGTTGAGGTCGGAGACCCAATTCCAGAAGAAGAGGATACCAGTTGCTCTTGGGCCAGTCCGTGCAATCAGAGCTACTATCCCTTTGAAAGACCTTAGTTTGCTTAGGACTTTCAAGAGAAGATTCACTGGAGGAAAAATGTAAATTCTCCTCCACTGATTCCAATCCAACGACAGGGCGTCCGTGGCATAAAGCCAGAGGGGGGGGTCCAGGTTGGGGGCCACATAGCAAGGGAGCTTGTGGTTCGCTTGTGAGGCGAAGAGATCCACTTGGAGACCTGGGACTCTCCGGACTACCCACTGGAATGACCCGTCGCTCCAGAGACCACTCTGATTCCAGAGACTGACGGGACAGGGCGTCTGCTATCACAATTCTTACTCCTGCCAGGTGAGTGGAGACAGATGCCATTTGTGTTTGTTTGCTAATGCAAAAGATGGCTATCATGACATGATTCACATGCTTGGATTTGGACCCTCCTCTGTTGATGCAATGAACTACCACTGCACTGTCCAAAACTAGCCTTAGATGAGACTTCTTCGGGGAAGCAGCCTCTTCAGAGTAAGAAAAACTGCCATTGCTTCCAACACGTTTATGTGGAGCTGGCGAAATTGAACTGACCAAGTCCCCCTGAACCTGTTTGAACTGAGAGTATCCCCCCCACCCGGACAGGGATGCGTCCGTGTGAATGGTTAACACTGGGAAGGGATATTGAAGGGGTACTTTCTTGGCTAAGTTCTTTACCTTTGACCAAGGCCGTAGTTGGTTGCGGAGGATCTGTGGGATTACTGACAACTTGTCCTCGATATTTGGAGTTTGCTCTTGACCGCCAAATTCGATTTATATCTTTCAGCCTTGCTTTCAGAAGGATATCTGTTATCGAAGCAAACTGAAGAGACCTAGGATTCTCTCCTGGTTTCTTCTTGACGTTTGTTTGCATTTGAGAAATTGCCTGACAGATTTTGCTATTTCCTTCCGTTTGGCCACTGGAATTGACAGATTGTGGGAAGACAAATCCCATTGGATTCCTAGCCACTGAAAACGAGATTCCGGAGTAAGTCTGGATTTCGTTTTGTTTATCTGGAACCCCAGATGTTCCAGAAAGTGAATTACTTTTTGGGTGGCTTTGAGACATTCCTCGACTGTTGGTGCCCAGATCAACCAATCGTCGAGGTATGCTGCTACCATGATTCCCTGAGCTCTCAATTGTTGAACAACCACTTCTGCTATTTTTGTGAATACCCTGGGGGCTACATTCAGACCGAAGGGCATCACTTTGAATGAGAATGTTCGATTTCCTAGCCTGAAGCCTAGGAAATGGGCGGAAGTGCTGGCTATAGGGATATGATAGTATGCGTCTGTAAGATCGATGGAGCATGTGACGGCTCCACGCGGAAGTAAGGTCCTTACTTGCGAGAGGGTAAGCATCTTGAACTTGTCGCAACGAATGAAAAGAGTTTAGCTTTGACAAGTCTAAAGATTACCCTTCTTTTTGTTGAGCCTTTCTTTGGCACGCTGAATAAGCGACCCTTGAAATTTTAGATGCTTGACTCTCGCAATAGCTCCTTTCTGAAGGAGTTCTTCCGCGTAATCTGTCAATTCCTTTGACGGTATCTGGTGGAATGATTGATTGGAGGGGGATCTTTGATCCAACTCAGACCCAATCCTTTGGACACTATGCTCTGTGCCCAATTGCTGAACCCCCACCTGTGGCGGAAGAGGAACAGCCTCCCTCCTACCTGGGGAGCCTCATTGTTGATGGGCGGGTTGGCCACCACGCCCCCCTCTGAACTGCCTGCTCCTTGTCCCCTTCCTGCGCCACGCTGACGAAAGTAACCTCTCGCCCTACCTCTCGGCTGACTGTAGCCTTGAGCCTCAATATGTAGGGTTGAAGGCCGGCGAGATAGCGTAGGAGGTGGATGGCTGAGAGTTGAGGGGGGACAACAGGAGGATAGGCTGATTCTGCTGGAGCCAGCAGGTTGTCCTTGTTGGGTAACAACTGGGACCGCCTGCACAAATTGCTGCTGTTGCTGGAGTTTTTTTATATGGCTGGAACCTCTTACCAGCTTTCTTCTGTTTCTTACCAGCAGTGGGAACGGACTCCTGTTTCCTCTTCGAGGAAATACCCCACCTAGCTCTAAGGCTCTGGTTGAGCCTAGCAGCTTCGTGGTGTACTTCGTTAACCGCGGACTCTGGGAAGAGATCCGCTCCCCACATGCTAGAGGCTAAGAGTCTATTAGGCTCATGCCTAATGGTACACTCTTGTAGGACATGCTTCCGGCAGTTCCTCCTAGCCTGGAAGAAATCAAAAGCGTCCGTTAGAACCGTCGGAACTGAGATTCGCTAGGATCTTGAACAGCGTTCCGTAGCATAGGAGAGGGGCAGCCATTTCCGTAATAATAAGGGAATTGAGGGACCTGCCAACACCTGGATCGCGCATCAAACTCTGCCTGGATTAGGGAATCGGCAGCCTTGGTAGTTTCTCAGCCGAACTGGTCCATGGCGTAGTCCGGTTTGAGCTTACCAAGCGTGAATGTAGCTGGCATAAGTTCTCCCACAATTCTCCGAAAGCCGGGAAGAGTGGAGAAGTAGACTCCGCCTCCCTCAACTGTGGGATGGGGGTTCATCCTTGAGGACTGCCTGAAGGGACTTCTCCACTAAATTTCGTGGCGAACGGAAGAGAAACCTCCTCTTCCGTCGCGAAAATAGTGAAGGGACTCTTGTAGGCCTGGAGTTTGGTGTTCGTACACTCCCAGTCCTCAAGGCAGTGAACCCATTCCCGCTGAGCATGATCTCTACTATATAAGACCGACTCTTTAGAGATTTTGTCTTCCCTCGTCAGAGCCGTTGGCGTCAGCCTAGCATAACCGATGAAAGGCTGCGTCAGACCCGGAGGGTAAAACTCGAAGTCCTCAATCCTTCGAGTTCCACACTCCGGGATAGAGATCATCCCATCCTTGAATGGAGCGTAGGCAGCTACTCTCCAAGGGTTCTCCATAGAGAAAGCTGGCAAGGAGTCATATGGCGGGAGTTGAAGAATCCCAGTGCTTGGCGCTGGGGAGACTGGAAGAGGGACCTGAGATAGCCCCGCTACTCGGTCCTCATTCTCTCTCATCCTGTTAGAGAGATCTTGAATTGACTGCCCTGACTGAGACAGAGTGCTTGACAACTGTGCAAACATCTGCTCGAACCGTGTCCCCAGGGCGGAGACTTGCGAGCCAACCAACTCGCCCACCTGTTGCATCACCACTGCTGAGAAAAGCAGAGGGATCAAAGGTGCTAGGGCCTGCTACCCCTACCGCGTAGCCGGAGTGGAAGCGGTGGAGGCGGGAGAAGGCAGTGGCTCGGCGGGAGCGCGACACCTTCTCCTTAGAAGCCTTGCTTCTGGAGCTCTTTGGGTGAGAAGAGCTCGGCCTTGCTTTCACCGCATCGGCGTAGGAAGTCGACGACTTCCTAGCCGAAGAAGACGAAGACGACTTCTTCGAAGTTGTCTTGGCTAGAGTCTTCGGTTCTCTCTGTCCCTTCACCTTTGCGGGTACAGAGAGAGCGGGGAGAGCGCGGGTAGGGATCTCAGATCCCACAAAGCCTTGGAATGAAGCACTTGAAGAGGGGACAGGAGAAGATCCAGAAGCAAAGGAAAGACCTTGGCGCTCGACACACCTACCTCAACCAACAAATCCTCCACCCCTACCGCCATAGGTTCGACGTTAAGGTCCAGGGCAGCGACGTCCGGGACCGACTCCTGGGCGGCTACGACATCAAAGGACTGCTGGAGGTCTTGCTGGATGGAGGCTATCAGCGGGGCAGCGGACAAGGGGTCACGTAGCCGGTCGACCTTGCCCGCGGGGAAGATCTGGACGGCCAGCTTCTTGTCTAGAATGTAAGGCTGGCCTTTGGCGGCGTTCTTCCCGAAGCCGCCCACCCACGCTTTCAGGGTGGCGAGGGCGACTTCCCTCACACCAGTAGCCTGAAAGAAAGGCGAGATTAGCTTCTCCAATGGTTGGGACGGGGTTTAACAAACTTATGACTAAAAGTTGTTAGTAAAATGATAAGTAAGCCTATAAGGGACTTACCCCATCTCCCAGCTGACCGACCAGGTCGTAGCAGATGGCGCAGGCTTCAGGGTGCCAGACGATCGTCTCGTTGTAAGACGTGGCACAAGGGGCGTGAGACCTACACTCATCGTGTCCACAGGGGTCGAACAGCGTCGCGTTACAGGCTGGGACCTGGCAGTTGGTAGCCTGTAAGTGGAAAGATACATGAGTACCAGGTAAACACTTACAGTCTAACAGATGCTCCGCTGGTGCCGGAGCGATAAAGTTAGATTAAACCAGCGCCCCGCCAAAATACGTGTGGTAACCAGGTTGGTAGAGCTCTCTTGGCTATAGCTCCGCTGATGGCGGAGACACAAAAGAGAAACCAACCAGGAGTGGTGGTAAAAGGAAACACGACGGAAAAATGGTGGGGATGGAAGACAAAATCATGTAACAATTCATTGTAAAATTTATTGGGTATATCCTTAAATTAAGTAATAATAATACAACAACCCCCTCCGCCCGTCTACTAGAAGAGTGCGCAGGTAAGAAGCAAGCTCCTTCCGGTAGCGGGGGAGAGATGTAAGGATATAGTAGGCAAGCAACCGACCACTAGAGGTGCCCACCCCGCCGCTAGCGGAGCTAGTAACCTACAACCAAAGGTGCCGGCTGCGACCGGAAGCTCCTTTCGTATAGCGAGGCAGATGGCTGAGCAACAGGGGAGGGGGGAGAAAGATCTCGGTGAACACGGCGAGCGAGGGAGGGGGGGAGGGATGGCCCTACTCCTCCCCGCCTCACCAACTACCGCATGGAGACTCGGTACCTCAAGAGTGGTGCGCCCCATACCCCCCGCTGGGAGGAACCCCTGGCCGCCTCAGAGAAGTAGAGAGAGAAGGCAACTGAGGTTGTCATGACAACCAAGGGTCCCGTCCCCCAGCTCCTCCCTATACCAGAAGGGGAGGGCGGGGCAGGGTAAGGTGCGATGGGACACGTGACCGCAAGTGGCCTAGGCCGCGAGCAACACAACCGTGGAGAGGGCCCACGTGAACCAGGCTGTACCAATACAAGGAACAAGCACCTAGGCTAGCCTAACACCCTAAATGTAAATAAATAATACATCGAAAAGATGGAAAGACACTTTTAGTAGAAGAGAAAGAAGCCCAGGAGGAGGCAGACTGTTCCAAGAAACAGAGGCCTACTCGGAGCCAGTGATAGCCGATGAAGAGCAAGAGCCGGGATGCTGGGCCGGAATAATAATAATAGCCCTAAATACCAAACTAAAAGAAATGGTAGGAGGGCTGAACTAGCTAAAAACTCGATGTAAAAACAATGAACGTAATAAAGTAAGCCCATAAGATAAGAAGTCCCCCAGTATGGAGGACCGGGTAATTCTTACGAGGCAGCATGGCGCCGCACGAGACAACCAGGGAACCGTATGACCTATTTAAGAGGAAAATACTGGTACCCGGAGATAAAAATGTAGAAAAATATTACTTATGAGGTTACTTAACTTAGCCGTGGCAATAGCTGAACGTTCCATGGTAGAATATAGGATAAATCCAACAAATAGCAAAGCACAAGGAAAAAGACGTCTTGGCGATAGCGCTAAAAATTAAGGATGTCCGCTAGGGGCGCTGCTGTCCGTGGCGTCCTCTAGTAGTAGTAGTAGCGGCTGCATCGCCCGTTGGTATCGGCTCTCTCTTGGGGGGATTCTGATTGGAAGTTCTAATTGATGATTGTCTCGTGGTAGTGTTCCACACTCGCCCCTATTATCATACCGACACTTCTTTTAAGAGTGAGCGAGTCAGTTTTACTGACATTTTCTTAATTTTGTTTTTCTCTGGTAATTTTAGATTAATTTTACCTAGAAAGAATGATATTAAGGATCCTTTCATAGGCCGACACGAGCTGAGCCCAGAAATACTCTTTCTATCGTTCTATTAACGGAAAGAACGAAGATAGTAAAAATTTTTCCTTTCTCTATCTGCCTCGGCAGGGAAAGAAGGTAGTAGAGTATCTGCTGTATGAGAATACGATACGGCAAATCATAAGCACATACCGTAGTTACTTCTTTGCTGAGCAACTCAATTACCAGTATCCTTCCAGGAATTTCCTAGGAAGGACTACGCTTAAAGGGATTGTTAAGACAACACCTACTTAGCTTCTAGATTTATCGAAGTCTTCGTTTCGCTTAAATATGCATTATAAGAACTTCCTGAAGTTCGATAATAATTTTATAAGATTCCTTTATTAAATGGAGTAGCTGGCAACTCTGGAAGAGTAAGGCCAGTCGGCTAACGAGAGTCCGAGACTGCTATCGCTTAGACATAGACAGTAGACACCAACGCAGTATCATGTAGGTGTCGGTCATGAGTGGTTGGTTACATGTCTCTCTCCTGCGGGATGGAATGACTAACCGTGTCTCTCCCCTACAATCGTGGTTTTAGCCTCGGATTGAGGGGATAGTTAAGCAAACATAAATAAAATATTGTCTGTCTTTTGCTAAGAAGCTTTCAATAAGAAAGATATTACAACATTTCAATGATGTTTACCGTAGGTAACATTTTTAAAGGATTCTAACGCAGCGCAACTCTATATTGTATAATGCTCTCATGCTTACGAAAGCATGGCTTATTAGAGTACATGCTTAGTGAGAAGATGAATGTAGTAGAGAATTCACTTAAGACTACGGTATGGTCAAGTCTTATGCACATACCGAGGTTACTACAGAATTCCTAGTATCCTTACAAGGTATCCTAGATTAATGCTGTTTACCACAATGTGACAGTATTATAAAGGATTCTAATACGGCAGAGCGCTATAAATATAATTCTCTCATCCTTTCGAGAAACGCACACAACCTTTTTAGAATCGGATATTGCTCAAGAGAAGTTGGTTGAGTCGGATGGGAAACATTCTCTTAGTGGCAGAAGTTGTTTCCCTGAATGGACTATACTACGTATATAAAAGTTTTTTTTTTTTTTTTTTTTTTTTTTTCCATTAAGAACGGAATTAACATGGGAAGGATGTCGGGTACCATAAAGGCATAGATGTTATGGCACATAACCTAAAAAGAACTAGAAGGAAGCGCCAGCCTGGCGCAAATTGCGCCAGAAGCGCCAGCCGCGCCAGAAGCACCATCCAAGATATTTTCTCGTTTTAGCGAGTTATTAACCTAAGAGTCCAGTAGCCTCTCGGACAGCAGGCTCGTGACAGCAAGATTCGTTCCTGATTTCGTTACCCATTTAATCGAAAATGGGGTCGCTTACAAGGAATGATGAAAATGATTTATTTTAATCACTGAGGCCAATTCCACGACTCTCTCATATCGCAAAGAGCATCGAGAATCTCTTTTTTCGCCCCTGTTCGCGTTAACAAAAGAGAACCTATTTGGGGAACAGACACGGAACGTAACGATCCTTAAGAGGTTCGATGCAAGATTTTGCATGTCCGTGAGAACCTTCTCGATCGAAGATAATAACTGTTAACGTATGTCTAACATTTATTGAAAAGAGTTGTGAGAACCTGCGGAAAGTCTTCTCATAGAATCTCTTTGTAAGGTAGAGACGAACAGGCTTCCTTAGACTGCTTCCTTTTCCTCGAACCAAGAGAGGTAGCAAATATAAGACATCTTTAAATTTAAAGAAGGGGAATAAACATTAGTCTTTTTTCCCCTAGTTATAAATTCTTAACAGGTATTAAGATAAATGGGCGTCAAAGGAAGAGAGGATGTATGCCTCATTTTGGCCTTAGAGAGGTTGGATTCACAGAAGTCACGTTTCTTCTCACAGCATGTTTCGTAAGGCTTTTCCAAGAGTATCTGGATATTCTATCAGAATCTATTATAAATAGACCTAAAAAACCTCTCCACTCTGAGTCTGTCCGCGTGCAGACTGACCAGAAGTGGGACATGAATGAGAGGTTTTTTTCAAGGTAAATGACAATAGTCATGGCTAAGACATAGAATTGCTGCAGATCGTGCTAGATGGAATGAGGAAACTGTCCTCTTTTCCGATACCTCTGTGAACCACATAGCGAGGTTTTTTTCTTCACTTTCAGAGGGAAGAATCACCTATGTATATATCTGCTATCAAAGAACGCAGTAAAAGGCTATATTCTGTCTCTACAAGGGGAATTAGAGATAACAGAGGATTAAGATCTTCGGGATCTTATACGATACCGCAATACGACAAGAGTAGGATATCATGTACTTCGAATGGGATCTTTTGTGGCCACAGATTCCGTGTTCCGACAAAATGGAACTGCTCCTCATCAAAACGTCTTTGAGGAAGTTTATGAAGGATTCTTTGTTTCTCTTAGCCCTAACAAACGACCAAGAAGACAAGTGAATTTTTTGTGCATTGGAAATCTCGCATCAGATTCAATGGAGACTCGGCAATGGGTCTTGCCAGCTAGTATGTCTGGCAAAAGAACTAAATCACTCTATTCCTGATGCAACGCTTTCAGATAGAAGTTTCGTTGCCCAGGCAGGTACTTACATTTTCATCTACAGAAGAAGGAGATGGTTTAAACGTTTGCCTACAGAGTCTTCGGGGTGCGATGAGGGCTCAAATGCTTCCAGAAGGTATTCAGAAGGATACAATAAGAGCTAGAATCAGGGTTCCGCCCATTTCAGCTCAGAGTCTCCTTCGACTTCCAGACCTCCTTCCCTTCCTTCGGGCAAGGATAGGGAAGATTGCTGCAACGAGGAACCTCATCAACATGTAAGAAGAGATCTCGTTAGCAAAAGAAGTGTTTCACGAAGGATCCTCCTCGGAGGAAGACTCTTCTCTCTCGTATTGTTAGATATCCTGTCATCTACTGGGTGTAGCTGACTAAAATCACCTCCCCTTGCCAGGGGCCAAAAGCTCAAAGGGGAAGAATTTCTTCCACCCTTCTCCAGTCTTCTGATAAACTATGTGGTTGTTCAGGACTCTCGGACAATGTAGCGCCAGCCAGCGCCAAATGCCAATATGTACAGGCGAAAAAATTAAAGAAAAACGCCAGAGGCGGACAGTTCCAAGGAACTCTGTCCATGGTCGGATACTGAGAAGGAGCGGGCCTCCAACCTGGCGAACAAATGCGCCAGAGGTGAACAAATCAGGACAGATATAAGAGTGCCCGATGTGGACATCGCTAGACAGCCTAGAGACTCTTCCAAGCTCGAAGCTCCAGCAAGTGTGGAGGAGCCAAGCCAGGCGCGAGGCGCCAGCCAGGCTCTAGGAGCCACCCAGGCTCTAGGAGCCACCCAGGCTCTAGAAGCCAGCCAGGCACCATCCAGGTGCCAGGCTCCTTCAAGGCTAGGCTCCAGTCAGGATTGAGGATCCATCCAGGCGCAAGGCTCCTTCCAGTAAAGAGAAACCTAAAGCTCTGTCATGTAAGAGGGCTAGTCCCCATTGATATGATACAGGTAAGGCTCTGCCATGTAAGTGGGTCAGCCCCCATTGGCACGATCCGAGAAGGCTCTGTCGTGTAAGTGGGCTAGCCCCCATTGACATGATCCAGAAGGGTTTGTCAGTCATAGGTCCCTACCTCGCTGAAACTCTTGAGGCATGCAGACTCATAGACAGTAATCATGAAGTCTTCTGCCAGGCTCCAGGTGCCTTCCAGGCGCAAGGCGCCAGCCAGACGCAAGGCTCCAGCAGTGCGAGGCGTAGACCAGGAAGGAGGAGCAATCAGGCACCGGGCCAGGCGCGAGGCGCCAGCCAGGGCGCAAGCGCCATCCAGGCGCGAGGCTCCAGCCAGGCTCTAGGCGCCATTCAGGCTCTAGGCGCCCATTCAGGCGCAAGGATCCAGCCAGGCGCAAGGCGCCCTAGACAGGCGTTAGGCGCCCTGCCAGGCACGAAGCGATAGCCAGGCTCCAGGCTTCACCCAGAAGAGACTCGATATCAAAGAACGCCCTGGCCTTCCTTGAGACATTGTGATCTCTTAAGCACTTGATAAGTGCATTGATGATTCCTCAAACAGCTGAGATAAAAAGAGCATGAAGTGCGAGCTTTTCCGAATTCTTGTTCTTTCCCTAACAATATGTCATAAGGACATATTAGCTGTCACATACGGGAGATGCAACTCTGTGTTGACTTCCCATTATCCGAAGGATATCAAGATAACCTTCGAGGGATCCTTCTCTCTTGGTTGATACGTGTCTGCGGATACATTGCTGGGATAGGGAGCAGATACTGATCCTTAACTAGTGAGTTAAATTTTATTTAACGTCGGTGTTTTTTTCTTGGTTGTTTGAAAGGAGTTTGTAGATAACTCTTTTCAACTTAAGCACTAACCCTCGTGTTAGGATCAGGTGATCGGGATCGGTGTTGTGCTCCTTAATTATGCCACTAGGCATAGGCATATTGTCATGTAAGAGGCTCTGTCGAGTAAATGGATAAGACCCCATCGACAGACCCACAAGAACTCTTAGCCATAGGTCACATCCTCGCTGAGGCTCTTGAGGCGAAGCAGATTTCTAGGCATTAGCCATGGCGTCTTCCGCCTGATCAAGTAGGAACCAAGGTTTTATTTATTTATTACCTACAACGTATGTTGTTTACCTGTCTATTCAGTAAATAGTTGTCTCTTTCCCACCACCAAGGGTGTCAATCAGCTAAGTATATATCTGCTGGGTAAGTTCCATGTACAAAAAGGATATTGTTAAGATACAATAAAGTTTTGTACATACTTACCTGGCAGATATATACGATTGATGGCCCACCCAGCCTCCCCTCAGGAGACAGGTGGAAGAGAAAATCTGGTTCTAGAACGGTAATCGTTCCTATTCCTGCCACCCAGCGGCAGGGGCGGTAGATCACCTGACCTACCTGCAGCGTGTGCCGCGAAATTCGAATTTCTGTCGGGGACGACGGAGTCTATAGCTAAGTATATATCTGCCAGGTAAGTATGTACAAAACTTTATTGTATCTTAACAATATCATTTTTGGAATTAGCTTATAAACATAATGTCGACCTCTCACCATTTTCCTAAATACCTTAGAGCTATTGAATATCCATATAAATGACTTTTAGTCAAAGTAATTGGGTTTTTTTATTGCCTGTCAAGACTAGGAAGTATTGAATTGATTTTTATCCAGTCTAAAGAATCTTACACCAAACTCATTAATTTTATGATTTATTAACTATAATCATTAATCCTTCTGTCACCAGGATTGTGCATGCCCAGAACCAGAGTGGTAATGATACTACTGTTCATGCTATTGTATTCAATGTTGAAAATTTTTGAAAATGATGTGTCAAGTGTTTCATGACACTGGGGTTGGAGTTTGGATTGAAAGGGTTAATAAGCAAAAGATTTGTTCATTATTTTATTGTCTTATTTATTAACATTCATTGGAATGCCCTTCTGAAAACAGATAAGCGTTAGATGTAAGTGGGTATGAATAGAATACAGTATAGTTACTTACAAACCCTATAAAAGTGGCAGCTGCTATTGTGCTTTCATGTTAACTATTCAGGAAATTGAGGCTACAAGGATTTCCTATTTTAAAATTCATTACCTGGCATTTCTAGTTTGAGCCATCTTAGTTTCATGAAAATTTGAGAATCCTTAACCAATCTTGTAATCAGAACCTAAGTCTGTTCTGAATACGTATCTCAGAATTCATCTACACGTGCCATGCCTTTGTCTTGGTACATTAAAAGATAACACAAATATAACAAATATATTTTCTTACATTCTAGGCATCCACTGAAGTTACCAGATTTGGCATGTGATATATTATATTATTTTATTTGCCAAGATTCATTAACTGTGTAGTTACATGTATATTATGTCAAAATTTATCACAATCATCATACAGTACCTTAATGATGGGGCTTTCTTTCTTGACACAGACTATTAGTTAGTTGCACATTATTTCACGTTATCTTAACTCACATCTTTCAATCTTTGTAGGCCCAGTGAAACTTTCAAACGCCACAGATTCAAAACAACAGGGGGAAAACTAAACCGGCTTTAAAAGGACAGAAGCAAAGCTCGTCCTATCTTAAAGGCGGTAAGAAAATAACTAACGGGGTCACGAGTTAA
This sequence comes from Macrobrachium nipponense, assembly GCF_015104395.2. NCBI lineage: Eukaryota > Metazoa > Arthropoda > Malacostraca > Decapoda > Palaemonidae > Macrobrachium > Macrobrachium nipponense. Next base: position 46,094,732 of record NC_061093.1, on the reverse strand, counting down.
AGAGGGATATGTGGGTGGCTGCACATGACTCGTGACCAAGCACAGATGCCAATAGTCCCTTGCGTACACAACTATTTTAAACTTTACCGGTGTCCAGCTGGCGCTAAGTATTTATCCTAATGTTAAGACCGAAGATTTGTTTCGTATATGAACAATTAGAAATTAGCAAGAAATTTTACCATAGTATTTAACAATTAATTATGCATTGCAGACATCAATAAGATTTAAAGATTCAGTGGTTTTCCAGGCCTAAAGAAAGTACGTAATGGGATTATAAAGGCCAGAAATATAACTTTTGGAGTATGTACCAGGTGGCATAACATGTACGAGCTTCCATAAACTTAGTATGTAATGAAGACAATTGATAAAGAAAAAGATGAACTCAAACATTATTGTCAAGAATTATTCTTTTACTTTTCTTAGGGTAGCATGTGTGATAGCAACCAGAAAACATTTATTCATCCTTTTAATATGAGGCAATTACTTGAATTGCTTGTTTCATTCCCAAGGACTTTGTGCATGTAAATATATTCGTATTAAAAGGCAGGCAGATAGCATCTTGAATAGTTGTGTGGCTTTGGTAGTGATGGTAATGGTAAAAGTACAGCATTCACCTACTTGGATAGTTCCCCAATCTCACCTGCCAAAGTCTCTCCTTAATGAACTCCATTTCATTAACTGCAGGCATGTGTACAGGTATTATTCTGATCTTATACTCTTGTCAGTTCATTTATTCATCCTTTGTGATGATAAATAGGTATTTTGTGATGAGTACCTAACAATACTTAGCCACTCTATGGTAATAGCATTGGTTGTCGGCCAAAGATTAGTCAAAAAAGAAACTCACAAATATAATTGTCATATGCAAGATGAAAATTAAATGTACTGAAAATTTTTATTGTAGTGTCTTACCGAACAATTATAGAGCCGTGATTTCCACGAGCGGCAGGTATCCTAAATTCAAATTTAGCGCGTCCGGCGTCGCCAACACTGGTGGTGATGACGTCATCTCCCTCCACTCGCGGGAGAACCAGGTACAACTGCCCAGGTGAATCCAATTCTTTTTCCTGCCGGCGTCCGGTGAACATCGGTGGTCGGTGCGGTTGGAGACTTTGCTTCGCTTTGTTTTTTTTATGGTGGAATTGATCTTCGGAATTGGTGAAGTACTCTTTTTTGGCGTTTGTTGTTATTTTGCTTTTTATTTAGGCGTTGCCATGTCGGATTCTAGTCCGTCGGGAGTTAGGTTTTGCATCTCAGGATGTAAAACTAGATTATCCAAGTTAGAATATGATTCTCACACTAAATGTGTTAAGTGTAGGGGACAGGTTTTGTTCAGCAGATCGAACATGTAACGAGTGTAGTGATTGGACTGATTCTCAATGGAAGTTTTTTAGTTCATACTCGGAGAAATTAGCTAAAGACAGAATTAGAAAAGCAGCGCTTAGGGAAAGTAGACTTAGCTCTGCTTCGTCTGCGATGGCATCTGTTCCTTCTGTTTCTCCTCAAATTGTTATGTCTCCTTTAACTACACCTCCTATTCCTCCTACTAATCCCACTTCTCCGGCTTCCCGTGTAGTTTCTTCCGACACCATTGCCAGTCTGGAATCGAGGTTAGATCAGAAATTTTCGGTACTAGCGAATACGGTTTTGCAACTTGGTAATTCAGTTAAGACGTTTTTGGAGAAAGCGGCCTCAGGTAAGAGTGTAGTTGAGGGTGCGTCTGTCTGTCCTGACACGTCTCCTAGACAAAGGTCACTGTCCAGCTCCCCCGCACCGGGAGAAGACATACCGGGAAGTCCAAGGGAGTCGATCTCGGGATTTGCCCACAGACAGGCGCCTCTCTTGTTGAGCCTGTTGCGCCTCAACAGGGCTCGGTTAAGCGTTGGAAAGGTGTTGCGGTCAGACGCCTTTCGAATGATTCAAGCGATTCGTCTCCGGTCGCGCGGCGCTCTTGGCGAGATTCGCCCGTTTCCCGCGTTCCCTTAAAAGAAAGGGCGTTCAGGCGCCGATTCTTCGCCTCCTCCAGTCAAGCGGTATAAGGAGCCTGAGAGTAGGGTTGCGCTGCGGCCGTTAGCGGCTCGTTCGTCGCCTCAATCTGTGCCTTTTTCGGCTCCATCTACTAGTAGAGATTGTGGTTTTAGCGCTGTAGCTAGCAGTTCTAAGGGTGTTTCTTTAGGCGCTTTTTTCGTCTGTCACGCCTGATGCGGCCTGTTTTCGCCTCGAATTTCGGCGGCTCCGAGCGAGGCGCAAGTAGGTTTTCCGCCTCCTGCTGAACATTTAGGCTCTTCCAAGCCTTCGTTAACTGTTTTTGATTCGTCTCTGGCGCCTTTGCGCAAGCAGTTAGAGATGTTAACCAACTGGATGAATGAGTCCAAGGGTGGTTCGAAACCTTCAGATCCGGTTGTAGTTCCGTCTACTTCTTCGGCGGTATCGGAGAATGAAGAAGAAGTAGAGGAGGAGGATTCACATCACTCTCGTGTTATTCACGTCCTCCTTAGATTTCTTCTGGTATCTTATCCAGATTATTTTGAGAAAGCGGCTCCGCGCTCCCCAACTTCGACTTTTTTGATGAGGAGGAAAAACTTCAGACCCTCTCCTCCCAAAACTTGTTCTATCTAAAGCGGTTAGACATTCGTTGAAAGAGACGGAGAAATGGATGTCTATGAAAAAAGAGGATTAGGGAAGGCTCTTTTTGCTTACCCTCCCTCTAAGTTGCTTCGTAAGAGGTATAGGTTTTATGTAACTGGGTTGGGGAAGCTCCTTCTCTGGGAGTTTCTGTCCTGCCTCCTCCCAGGGAGACTTCTCCAGTTTAATCGACTCCTCTAGAAGATCTGCTTTCGCGCAGCGAAAGTTTTCTTTACAGCGCCTGAGTTGGACCACGTTGTAAAGAATCAATTTAAACTTTGAAGTCTTTAGCTTCCTTGATTGGACTATTGGCGCTTTAGCGGCCAAGATCGAAGACTGTCCTTCTCTTTCCCAGGAGTTAGCGGAGGATTGGATGGTTCTGTCCTGTGCGGACAATCCATTAGGGATGGATGTGATGAGTTAGCTTCGCTCATCGCCTTTGGTACCCTTAAGAAAAGGCAACTTTGGTGCTCCTTTGCTTCTAAAAGGGTTACGTCCCAACAGAAGTCTGCTCTCTTGTTTGCTCCTTTTGTGAAAGATAACCTCTTTCCAGACGATGTAGTGTTGTCAATTTCGCTGCGCTAGATAAGAAATCTACTTCGGATTTACTGGCACAGTCTACTAAGAGACCTAAAGCTCCTGTGGAGACTGGTTCCTTCGGTTTCTCCTCTGGCCCAAGCGCCTTTTCGAGGGAGAAAACCCAGCGCTTCTTTCGGCGAAATCGAATTTGCGACCTCAGTCTAAGGCCTCGGCCAAGGTTAACAAACCTTCCAAATGAAAGCTCGGTTCTTCATGCACCAGTGGGAGCCAGGCTGGCTCTGTTTTGGGAGGAAATGGGAAAACAGAGGAGCAGAAGCCTGGGTAGTGCAAGTACTCAAGTTCGGCTATCGTATTCCTCTCGTTTCACCTCCCTCGCTCTCACCTGTGCCAATTCCATTCCAGGCATACTCTCCGGGCTCAGACAAATTTCTGGCGCTAGCCGCAGAAGTGGAAGCGCTTGTTCTCAAGAAGCGATAGAACAGATAGAAGGGATTTTCCTCCAGGCTTTTACAATCGCCTTTTTGTAGTTCCCAAGTCATCAGGGGGCTGGAGGCCGGTTTTGGATGTGAGTGCCCTGAACTTGCATGTCCAGAAAACAAAATTTCATATGGAGACCACTCGGTCGGTTCTGGAGTCCATCAGACAGGGGGATTGGATGGTCTCTCTGGACATGCAAGACGCTTATTTTCACATTCCGATACATCGCGAATCTCGGAAGTACCTGAGGTTCATGTTCGAAGGCAAGGTGTTTTCAATTTCGGGCGCTTTGCTTCGGACTAGCGACCGCTCCTCAAGTTTTCACCAGGGTTCTATCCCCGATAGGAAGCTGGCTACACATATTAGGAGTAAGAATCTCCCTCTATCTGGACGATTGGCTTCTCCGGTCGGAATCAGAGAGTCGGTGCATGAAGGACCTTGGAACAACTCTGGATCTTGCCAGAAAGTTAGGAATTCTGGTCAACAAACAGAAGTCCCAGTTGGTTCCATCTCAGAGCATCCTTTATTTGGGGATGATTCTGAATGCTCAAGTTTTTCGGGCTTTTCTGTCCCCGAAGAGGGTTCAAGGCTGTCTGGAGACAGTTCAGGAGTTCTTGGACAAAAAGGTAAGTTCTGCCAATCAGTGGATGAGGCTCCTGGGCAAATTGACGTCAGTGGAGAAATTTGTGACGTTGGGAAGACTGCACATGAGACCTCTGCAGTTTTTCCTGAGAGCCTCTTGGTGCAGGAAAGACACAACCAGACTCGATTACCTTTCCTGTCACAGATCAAATAAAAGAGGACCTAAGGTGGTGGCTCTCTCGAGCAAGGTTGGAAGAAGGGTTAGATTTACGACCCATCCTCCCGAACCTACAGTTCTTTTCCGACGCATCGGACACAGGTTGGGGAGCCCTACTGGGAAATCAACGGACTTCAGGAGCTTGGTCGGAGAAGGAGAAGAAGTTCCACATAAATGTAAAGGAACTGTTAGCAATTTTCTTAGGGCTCAGACAGTTTCGGAGCTTAGTAGAAGGCCGAGTAGTGGCAGTGCATTCCGACAACTCCACGGCTCTCTCGTACGTGCGGAAACAGGGGGGACTCAGTCTTTCTCTCTGTACGAAGTAGCCAAGGATCTCCTCCTGTGGTCAAACGAAGCGAAGGTTCAGCTAGTCCCGAGATTTGTTCCGGGAAAGATGAACGTCCTGGCGGACGAGTTAAGTCGTCAACAGCAAGTGTTACCTCTGGAGTGGACTTTGGACAACAGATTTGTCAAAAACTTTGGCGCCTTTGGGGACGACCGTCAATGACCGTTCGCGACATCGAGGAACAACCGTCTTCCTCTCTTTTGTTCTCCAGTCCCAGATCCTCTAGCTTGGTCGGTGGACGCAATGCTGTTGGATTGGTCGGGTCTGGAAGCTTATGCATTCCCTCCGTTCGGTCTAATAAGAGAGGTGCTGAACAAGTTCATGTCGCACAGCAATGTAACGCTAACGTTAATCGCTCCCTTTTGGCCCAGGAAAGAGTGGTTCCCGGACCTTCTCCAGTTGTTAGTAGACTTCCCCAGACTTCTTCCTCCAGAGAAGTGGCTTCTCAAACAACCTCACTTCAAGAGGTTCCACCAAAACTTGTCCGCTCTAGCTCTGACAGGGTTCAGACTGTCCGGAATCTTGTCAGAGCGAAAGGATTTTCAAGAAGAGCTGCAGAAGCTATCGCTCGTTGTAGGAGAGAGTCTTCTAACAAACTCTATCAAGGGAAGTGGAGAATCCTTCAGAGAGTGGTGTAGAAGTGCTAAAGTCTCTACTTCTGAGACCTCTTTAACAGAAATAGCAGATTTTCTTCTTTATTCTTAGGAACTCTAAGAAACTGGCTCCTTCGACGATCAGAGGATATAGAGCCATGCTCTCTTCGGTTTTTCGACATCGAGGTTTGGATATTTCCTCCAATTCAGATCTGTCGGACCTCATTAGGTCTTTCGAAACCACTAAGCTCCCGCAAGATACAGTGGCTTGGAACTTAGATGTGGTGCTTAAGTTCCTCATGGGGCCACCGTTTGAGCCTTTGAAGTCGGCTTCACTCAGGAACTTGACTAAGAAGGCACTCTTTCTTATTGCACTAGCTTCTGCTAAGCGTGTCAGCGAATTGCACGCTATAGACAAAAGAGTCGGTTTCTCTCAGGCAATGCTGTATTTTCGGTATCTTTGACCTTTCTAGCCAAAAATGAGAATCCTTCTAATCCTGGCCGAGGAGTTTTGTGGTAAGGAACTTATCTGATTTGGTTGGACATGAGGAGGAAGAAAGGCTCTTATGTCCAGTCAGGGCTATTAAGAAGTATCTGTTTGCCACTAAGGGTATCAGAGGACAATCTTCTAAGCTCTGGACCTCGGTTCAAAATCCCTCTCGTCCTCTTTCTAAGAATGCTATATCGTTCTTTATTAGAGAGCTTATCAGGGAAGCTCACTCGCAGTCCGAGAACGACAATCTTTCCGTTCTGAGAGTTAAAGCTCACGAGGTTAGAGCAGTGGCAACTTCTTTAGCATTCAGAAAGAATTTATCTTTAGCTTCGATTCTTCAGAGCACGTTCTGGAGATCGAATTCGGTTTTTTTGCGAGTCATTATCTCAAAGAGATAGAAAAAAAACGGTTTTGGCGAGAATTGTAAAACGTTAGGTCCGGTGGCGGTTTTCTGGCATGGTGTTGGGAGAAACGGCACAGGGTCGTCACCTCTATGCTAACTTTTCACCTTGAATAGGTTGTCGAGTTCAAGGGAAGCTGGGGGTACTGAGTACCTGGGATACTCACCAGTCTGTTAGGTCAGATTTTACAATGGTTGGGTATATATGTTTTTAAATCTGGTGTTGGTGACAAATGTTTTGTATGATTGAATTTCTGGTCTTAGCCCAGGGCAAGGGCAATCTTTGTTGTTACTATCCTCCGTCAGTCAGCCTTGACTCGCTTGAACTACGGAAGGATTCCACTCCTGTAGAGGCTAACTTTGGGCAAATTCCAATTCCTCTACAATAGTAAGAAGAGCACCGACCAGAGGCAGTAACAGTCTGCTTGTAGCTCTCTTACAAGGTAAGGTACAACAGACACCTTGAGTGTTTACTGGTATTGCAATAAATGTAACCATTTAAAAATACTAGTGGTCCACTGAATCCCACCTTCCCATAAATGTGTAATCAGCTCTATAATTGTTCGGTAAGACACTACAATAAAAATGAAATTTTCATTATTAAAATGAAGTTTTATTGTATACTTACCGAACAATTATGATTATACCCACCCTCCTCCCCTTAGGTGGACGGACGGGCAGAAAGAATTGGATTCACCTGGGCAGTTGTACCTGGTTCTCCCGCGAGTGGAGGGAGATGACGTCATCACCACCAGTGTTGGCGACGCCGACGCGCTAAATTTGAATTTAGTATCCTGCCGCTCGTGGAAATCACGGCTCTATAATTGTTCGGTAAGTATACAATAAAACTTCATTTTAATAATGAAAATTTCATTTTGTGATGCTAAATGAAGTAAAAATACTGGTAAATCCTGGTGTGAGTGGTAGCTTGTCTCATTACTCCTCAGATGCACAGAAGAATGAATATTAGTTGGGTATATACAAGAATCTGGGAAGTTGCTAAAAATGCTTGCTAGAGTTATTTTTTATGTATGTGTATGTATAGTTTTTGTGTGTTAATTTCTGTTCTTCAGCTCATCATACTTGGAATTCCAGTAACACACTCAATTTCCATTTTATGAAGGTTTGCAGCCTTATGGTGAGTTCATGCCCTCTGCGTTTATTGTATCTTTGTGTTTCTGAATTTCATGTAATTCCATATGACAGGGTGTTTTATTTCTTTTATCAAGGTTTGGTTACCATATGTATCTATAGTACAGAGTAATTGCTGTTGTTTGTGAGGGTCTTGAAAGACTAAGTGAGTTGGTAAAAGGAATTAGGAGGTTGATAAGCCTAATTCTGTCCTAGGAGTTCAGAAGCAGTAAGGCTTAATATGGTAATGGTTTGTATCTAAGAGCAAAATTTGCTTTGTTACCTAAGTTATGTACAATATATCATTCTTATTAACAGGCGAGTTCATATAACTCAAGCAACACTTGACTGCTTAGGGAGAGAATATGAAGTTGAATTAACCGATGGGCAGAGCCGTTCTCAATATTTGCGTGAACATAATGTTACATCATATTTCATTATTCCACCACCACGTAGAAGAAAGGTATGTAAATGGATAGCAAGTAGGTAATTCAATCAAAGATCATAGGCTTGCTTGCCTTTGGGTGGAGGAATGTTATAATCATGCTTTTGTGTGTCAGATCTTCTCATTCCTATTGCAGTATGGTATTTGTACTATTAGGAATATCATATGTTAATATGCTGTTTGATGCACTTAGGAGAGTTTTATTTTTCTTTTAGTTCTATTGTACGTAGTAATAGATTTTTAGCATTCATTTTAATCATTTTTATTGAGCTTTAGAAAATGTTTGAAATCTTTGTCAGTAGTAGTAAGTCAGTGGTAGAAAAACATTTTGATTGCAGGTATTGATACAAGTTCTAGAATTTTTGAAATATTCCTCCATAGTGAGTGGGCTCAGAATTTTGTAAGCAGATATTGAAATTGTATTTAATTTAAATAATTTTTTAAAGAAATTATCGTGGTTTACTGATGAAACTTATTGTATGGAATCAAAAACAAATAAGTTACAAAAATATGTTGTGAGTAATATGAAGAATAGTCACATTTTTAATGATAATAAAATATCTGCTATGTTCCACCAACTGTATGCTTGGCATAAAATTCTACTAGGTTTTGAGTATGTATTTTATACTCCATGTGTTGACTACTTAAGTGTCAGACTTTCCTTATGAATAAGGAAAGTGGTGTTATATCCCAATTTGATTGATGTCCATGACACGTTTTGAATGACTAAGTGCATTTTCATTTGAGTACTGTAGTACCAGTTTTAGCAAGAGAATTGTTTATATTTCTTGAAACTAAAAGTTTAAAACACAATTCATTTAGTTTGTATCCCTAGTCTAATCATAAAGAAAAGTCTTGGCTGTTCTGCACATAAACCAAAAATCACCTAAGTGATTGAATCATTCATCTATGGAGGAATATTGTGTACTGTTGAATTTCAACAAAATTTTGTATATACTTATAGTAGATGATCCATGCCAGTGCAGTGTATACCCTTTTAAGTTGCATGGTGTAATATAGGAAGCAAGGTACTGTGTTGGGGAGTTAGCTAAGAATGAATTGTTATTACTGTATTGCACACTATTATTTAACTGCTTCAAGTTATCCAGTGTGCTTTGTCAGTTACCAGTTGCTTTCAAAAGTTTTTTATTAAGGAAGTAAAGTGATGTCACTTTGTGATTCAATGTTGCTTTGAATTTTATGACAGTAATGCATTAGAAATTTATTGAGGTAAATACTTCAGGTAATTTTTACAGGGTAGTCAATGCTTTTAACTTGATTGATTAAAGTATACACAAAATTATTACTTGTATCACTGCATTGTTTATTTCTCCAAATTCCTGAATTGCTGGATAAAAATTAAAATTACTTGAAAATCTCTCCCTTATCTTATCGGTAGAAAAAGTTTGATTATATGATGTGAATCAGCACACATTTTGGAGAATGAAGTTCTATAGCTACAGTATTGTGTTAATAAATTAACATCTTGACCCCAAAGCTTGCATATCAACTGTGTTGAAATGTATACTTTTTTGTGCAAGTACCAAACAGAATTTTCCCATCCCGGGAAGTAACGATAACAAACTTATTTTTTCCTTTTCTTTTGAACAGCAAGGAAATTGCGTTGGTTTCTTTCGGATTCATTCATTCTAAGAAAATTGCTGGAAAACAACAAATTTTTTGCCTGAGGCCTCTGTTTTTCCATGTACATGTCAAAACTTAACCATTTGGCCTGCACATATACATGTACTTAATTAAACTTTCCGAACCAAAACGTAAGCTATTGTACCAATAATATATTTAGAACATTTTTTAGATATATAATATGAGATCTTCCATTGATTTGAACATGTTTTGATTGATTTAACTTGTGTTTATTGATCAAGTTGCCAGGTATTGTTAGGAATTCTGCTAGTCTTCTGACTTCTTCAGTTGCTCAAAGAGGTACTTATTTTCTGACATTGTGCTGGATATATTTCAGCAAAATATTCTTCCATAGTTCATTGTAGGGAGATAACACTTACAGTGTGTACTATATGGCACACTTTAGATGGTACTAGAGGTCCTTTGCAGCATTCCATCATTGCCTTCTATCTTTTACTTCTTATTTGTATTTTGTAGTTAAAGATATTTGTTAAATTCTAGTGTGTTACAGGAACATATAAAAATGGAATTTATATCTTTGTTTAGGACCCAGTTAGTTTGGCAGAGGTACTTTGCCTGGGATAACAGTTATGTTTCAGCTAGTTCATTGCTGCTTTAGCATCACACTTGTGTTTAATAACTTGATGAACAACTGATCATGCAACCCAAGTAACCATTATCTTCATTTAAAAGGCGTTTCTCTGTGAAAAGGCAAAACTTCAGATAGCAAGTTATATGAAACATAGAGATTCTAGTACTTTTGGCATTTTTTACAAAATATGGTGCTTTGATTGTGAATTTTTGTTGAAGCACCCCAGTTTCTTGAGGGATTGTTGAGATCTCAGGTGTTCTTCCTAGGTGTGATCATTTGAAAAACCCTAAAGGAGTCATACCTGAGGACCATTGATACATGAAGTAGGCTGTTTGCCAGTTTATTTTCTTTAGGGTGAATCATCCTTGAAACCAGTGTATTTCCCTTGTTGAAGGCAGAATTCTCTTTACTATTTTTAGAGTTTGATTACTCCATCATCTAGGAATGTGAGACTTTACATTGCATCATAAAGTCATTTATTATTATAGTAAGATATGTTTAAGAAATAACAGTTTCATTCTTAGTCGTCATGCTATTCCCTCTCTATTTGCGAGCTACTGCTGTTAAAATTGAAAAAAAGTTTGAGTGGTTGTAGTATAACAAGAGAGCAAAAGTTATTTTAAGAGTTTATAGTTAGAATTTTTTTTTGCAAAATATTTTTATTATTCACTGATGATAATACATTATTAATAACAGTTTTAGAAAATATTGGTTATTTTATGGTGCATATATAGATTTCATATGAAATAACATTAAGTCAGGCTGCAAATGTTTCAGTTTATGTAGTTGTGGTTAGATGCTTGTTTTATGCTATTTTTTTTCCACATTTTGTTCATTTTCAGAGATTTGAATGCTAATACATTTCGTTTTTTGATTATTTGATAACATTTAAGCTTGCTGGGCACATTTTTACCCTTTTCATAATTACTGATTGGTGGCTGTGCTGGTTCCTGTTGGTTTGTATTTTTATTTTGTCTGTCATTTTATTCACTTATGATATCTTTTACACTTTTTTTTTCCTTTTGTCTTTAACCTCCAGGGATTGTTGCAGACTTGATCCCATTGTTCTGAAAGATCAGCTCCTTACAGTTGCCTCTTATTTAATTCAATTGCAAGTTCACTTCATCATACTTATTCACACTGTTGAAGTTAAAGCATTATGATTCAGTATTAAAGTGTGACTTCTGTATGTAACTTTCTGAACCCAATGAAAACTTACGTATTTTGCTTATATTTTTACACTATGCAGATGGGAGCTGGTCTTTCAAAATTCTTTAGATTGAGTTACACATTGCTTAGTATTCATTACGCTATATAGCTTAGTAGAGGAAGTGTAGTTAGTTTCCCTAAACACATCTGTCTTTTACTGTACTATACTCTTATTTTACCTAAGCTTGTGTAGTATTAATGCAGAGCATGGTTTAAGTAATCTAGTTTTGTAGTAGTTACATTTCTACTAGTCTGGATTCATGTGCAATGCTGTATTCATTCACTTGCCATTAAACCATGTTATGACATGTGAAGATGTTATTATCTTGAAGCTGCTTTAATTGACTCTCATTTGGCTCAGCCTTCATTTACCTCAAAACAACTATTTTTCAAAAGATCAGTATGTGATTGTTTTGTAAATTTTGGGGTATCTTTGGTATGTTTTGTAAATTTTGGGGTATCTTTGGTATGCCGTATGCTAAGAATCGTAGTCTGAAATGTAGTTTCGTTATGTTTCATTCTTAATGCTATTCATGAGGCTCTGTGATGTGGGAAAGGCGAGTGCATGTAATGTATAGTCTGTGTTTTAGATGAATGGTTTATGGCAGTGCTACATATATATATGTTTTATAAAAGTCCCCTCTGACATTTAAATGGTTGAGTCTACTTCAAAACCTTAAAGTCATTTTAAAGAAGTCTTTAACTTTAAATGACAGTTGTAACGAACAGTGTCTGTTTGGCCTCATATAAAACCTAGACATGTTTTTGTAAATTTCTCGTTATATTGTAATGATTTAATAGATCTCTTCCTGAATTGATGAAATTGATATGGTATAATATCAATCAGTGTACCAAAACTTCCCGAGCCATTTTATTTTTTGTATCTGACTTTTTCATCTGGTAAACGTTTGGTAAACACCTTTAGTCCATAGATTTATTGGAAACAAAAAATAGTATGTGTCATTTAGTTATTGTCAAATAATTGAAGTTAGAGGATTTATAGAGATCATTTTCTTGGAAAGGAGAGAAATCTTGGGTAATATCTTGAAATTTTTTAGCTCTTTTTCAGAGCAAGTAAGCATTAACATTTTCATTTAAAACACATATACATGGCAACATAAAATCCTGAAAAGTGTAGTGGCCCCCCGGTGAGTTTTCAGCATCTCTCTCTACATTGTCTACACTTTAGGCGTAAGAGTTGAGGATTGCCAAATTATAGTTTTAACAGTCAGTAACTTGAGCTGAATCACAGTTCACGGAGAAGTAAGTTCTACATACGTAGTACTACACAGAAAAGTTATAAACAGTAATAAGTTTTGCTCTAGAGAAACTTTATACTGCCAGGGGGAATAGGTATGCAAGTAGCTTTCCATTATTGGGGCAGTACAGTATTCCTAAGTATATAAACATTATTCAAGAATATGTTTGTTTCTAAACATGATAGCTATTATTGTTAAGGGCATTTTTGTACAGTTATGAAAGTCAATGTATTCTTATTAAAGAAAGGCAGTCAGTAATAGGTTTATTATACGTATACTATAATAAAATTTCTGCTTAGAAGAAATCCTGTTTGGTAGCTGTGGGAATCTTTCTGAAAAAGTGGTTTAATATGAACAGTGGGATACATTGCCCTGCAGCAGATAGATCAGATAATGATGATTACAAACTTGAACATTGCATATTTTTGGCTATGTCAAAGAAACCAGAGTAATGTTAAGTTTTATTTACCGTTTTATTTTCAGTTAAGAAACCATAAAGCAGAAATCTTTGTATTATTATGGACATGAGAACACCTTTCATGAAAGATTCTTCATAAGGCATGTCTCCCTAGTGCAGATAAGGAAAAGATAATCAGTGTAGTTAGGTTAAAAGGATGGTAAATGATGCAATCAGCAGCATTAGTACTTAGTACCAACTTCTATCTTTTACAGTCATAAAGAATGTCTAAACAAATTTTGGTGTAACAGAAAATTGTGAATGCTTTTTTTAGGAGGCATCATACTTGTTATCTGGAGTGATTTGTTGACGGATTCTTGAGAGGGTGATAAATTGAGGATGCTTTTTTAGAATTTTTAGCAATTGAATTAAACTTTCAGTACGTACTGTGGATAGTGGTTAAAATAGCTTTATTAACTTTGTCAACTATTCGGGTTATTAGGCAGTATTGTAATAGAAATGAAAGTGACCAAATGATTTGGTTGTCATATGCACTTTAGTTTAAGTTGAACTCATACCTGGTGGAAATGAAAGATATAGTGGGGAGTTAATGTCAAATTATGGATTAGCTGGCAAAATACTCATATATCTACTCTGTCGTCCATGCTTACCTCTCTGCTTATCAGTTCAGTACTGTGCTAGGTATGTGTGCTACTCATCCATTTACATTTAATACATTAAAGAAGTACCTTCCTTGAATGTAAAATCAAAGTTATATTTTTTCTTCCCCTGACCCTCAGTGGCTCATTTGTAATGTATTGGTTAAGGCTTATCTGATAATCTGATAAAGAGTAAAAATTTAGTGCTTCAATGTTGTCAAGCCAAGGGTTGGTGGCTAAAAAGAATTGGTGATTTTCAGTAAATATTGCTGTAGAAATAAAGATTCCATTTTGTCTGTTTTAGTCATTCTGCAAGAAATCAGTGTGTTGGTATCTCCTATTCAAGAAGAGGAACTCCTGGTCATTTAGAGCAACATAAGATTTTTCAGAGGTCTGGGTACACTTTATAATTATAATACAGTAGCTCATTATTACTGTTGTGATTGTTATGGGTTTTATAGTGGCCATGCAGATTCAACTTATATTTCTTTTAAACTCTGTTGATGATAGCCAAAACTGATTCTTTCCTTATTTCAGTCTTCAGAATTAAAGGATCAAATACTTTCACTTTATAAAAAGAACTCCTTTCTTTTGAAAGACCAATAAAGATTTCTAGCTGATTTTGTAATGCTACTCTTGGATATTACAGTTGTAATATGTAGACATATATAGCTGAATCAATGAAGAAATTAAAGATAAGTTAATAGAACACAACTCTTAATTAACTTACAAAAATGAAGTGAAACATTACTTAATTTACTGCTAATAATAACTTGCTGTAAGTCAGAGGGACATCTAAAAGTAGTGGTAGAAGAATTATTTGTGGGTTGATGCAGAGTGGTTTTTCATTTGAGATACCTGATTTTCAGATATAGTATGAAGAATATTTAATTTTGTGGAATTATTATGGTGCTGACAGGCAACTTTGAAAAGGAAGGAAACCAATCTTGAAACTTGAAAAGGATAACTTAAATTTTTCTTTAAAAATTTTTTGAATGAAAGTTAATGAAAAAGAACCAAGTAACTGAATGACTTGCTTGATATCGTAAACTTATATATGTGTGTGTGTATATATATACCTATACATATATAATATATATATACATATATATATATATATATATATATATATATATATATATCTATATATAGGAATATATTATATATATATAAAGGAGGGGGATATATATAGATATATAATATATATTATGTATATATTATATATAAATATATACTATATATATATACACTCACCATATACACATACTTACTACATATATATATGTATGTATGTATGTGTATTTATATGTGTATAGTATATATATTTATTCCACAAACATTATATCAGATTCTAGTCTTCAATTATATGGTTTTATTTTCACTGAATGAAGCGTTGACAGAGCCTCATTTAGTTCTTATTGTAGAAGTAATAGTGGTACTGGTTTGTAGAGCTTCTGTATCTATCCGATAACTAACATTTCTTCTACTTTCTGTGGTGATGGTGGGCCAAATTGAAGAGGAAGAGTAATGTAGGAAGTGGTTATGGTAAAATAACTTGACCACTCCCTACATGCTCCTCCTCCTCTTTTATGGCTTCTCCATCTCGACACTGTCCTGTCCCCAAAATACAACTACCAACTTGGCCAACACGTGAACCAATCTCCACTGCCTCGATGTGTGATTGGGTCCTGCATCACCACCATCACCTCTTTACCCTTATGTTGGGATACTTCGACTACTTGATCCTCTGCCAATAAAACTGCAGCCCTTGCTATTCAACACTCTTCAGGTCCGATCTGCCCTAGGCTCATCTCATCGTAGAAAACTTTCCTTCAAGAATGTCAGTAATGTGGTGGTTCAGCTTCTTCATTCAATCAAGTACTCCATGGAGGTGCCATTTTCCAATATGGCTATTCCCCCTCAAGACAAGTCAACATCTATTACTAAAAAGGTTAGTAGATTTACTTCTCTTTGTTCATTAGTACTCTTCAAGAGAAATTGGAGAATAGCATGAAATTAAGTTGATATTTTTTTAGCTGCTTACCTTCCAGATCTTTAATTGTAAGATATTGGTTCTTCACTATTTCTAATCAAGGGTTTATGAGATGAATGAGGGAAAACAAAGTTTTTTTCAGTTATGAACATCGAGGATTTTAATGTAAAATTTGGCTGGACATTACCTTACTTGGAACATGGTCTCTGCCAGGTACAGTATTGTTAACTTGGCAGTCATATCCAGTGGAAAAAGGGAAAATTATAAAAAGCAATCAGCATGTAGTGATTATTTTTTGGCGTACTAGTATATGAAACTGAGAGGTAAGTTTGGGGGTAATGGTTTTTAATTTAATGAACATCAAGTAAAAAAGTCATAATTAAATTTTGCTATGCATAATCACACACACACACACACATATACACATATCGAATGTAGTACAAAGGAAAGCATGCTTGAGAATATCCTTAAATCCACAGTAGAAGGGTGAGTGACAACTGGGGACTTGTGGATTTAAGGATATATATTATATATATATATATATATATATATATATATATATATATATAGTATATATATATATATATATATATATATATATATATTTATAGATATATATATATATATATATATATATATATATATATATATAATATATATATATATATATTATATCTATATATATATATTATACTATATATATATTTATATATATATATAAATAATATATAGATATATAACTATATATAGATATATATACTATATATATATATTAGTTATATATAAAATACTATAATATAAAATATCCTAGATATATATTATATAATATTATATAATATTATATTATATATATCTATAATATAATATATATATATATATTATATATATATATAATGATATATATATATTATAATATATTATAATATAATATATATTATATATTAGACTATATACTATACTCTATTAAATATATATATATATATATATAAAATATATATATATCTATCTATATATATAGATATATATATATATAATATATAGATATATATTTTATATATATATATATTATATTAGTATATATTATATAATATATATATATTATACTATAATATATAGATTACGTTAATATAACTAATTATATATATATATATATACTATATTATATATTATATATATATATCATATATATATATAATATATATATATATATATATAATATATATATATATATATATATATATAAATATATATATATATATATATATATATATATATATATATATATATATAATATATACACACACACACACAGTCGGCGCAAAAAAAAAACGAATGCCCACTACATTTGTAAACAAATCATAGCAATGATATAAAAAAAGGAAAATAAAAGGGAAAATTTTAGTTCACTTATATTTTTTTCAATACTTAGACATTTCTCCATTATTTTTGAGTACAGCTTTTAACCTTCTTGGCATTGAATGTGCTAAATCTTTGAAATATTGTGCATCCATGTCTTCAAACCAAAATTTACGGATGGCATCCTTCAATTTGGGTTTGGGGAGGGACGTTTTTCTCATCTGCTAGTGCCTTCAGTTTCCGTTTCATGTATGCCCAGCAATTTTCAATTGGGTTTAAATCTGGTGAATTGCCTGGCCAGTCCAATTTCTGAATATTAAATTCCTTAAGAAGGTTTGTGACCTTGTGAAATCGGTGGCAAGGTGCTCCATCTTGCATAAATACACGCATGCCCAAAAGTTCCTTGTAAGGGACTAATTCATTTTCCAAGACATTTTCATAAATCTCTCCATTCATTGTCGTGCTCTCTGGGAGAAAATATAATCCCCCACTACCCCCATATCTGCTGAAACATCCCATACCATCACATAAGCTGGATGTTTCACAGTCTTGACTGTGTATTTTGATGCATAGCGGTTAGATCCTTGGGGCCTCCTTACTTTTTTGCCAGCGCTACGAATAATGTGGAAGTTAGATTCATCGCTAAAAACTACCCTTTCCCAATCCTTTTCAGTCCACTTCAAATATTTTCTGCAAAAAGCCATCCTTTTTTTTTTCATAGGCTTAGTGAGGAGTGGCTTCTTTGCTGCAACACGACATGGGAGACCAAGGTCTTTCTGCAATCGATGTTGCACAGTCCGTTCCGATACGTTCCTAAGCAGATCAGGGTTTTGAGACTTCAAAATTTTGGCTGGCATTGATGGAGTTCCATAACAATCCTTTTTAAAATGTTATCCGTTCTTTTTGTAGTTTTTCGTGGCCTCCCTGAGCCTTTCTTCCGCTTCAGTGATGAATCAAGGTCTCCTGTCTTGGAGCGGTTGCACCACAATGAGACGGTGCTTTTAGAGATTCCCAACTCTCTTGCAATAGCTGATATTGACTTGCCAGTTTTCCATAGGGTCACAATTTCTGCTTTCTTAACCAAGGATAAGGAAGTTTTAGCCATAATTCATTAGCTAGCGCGCAAGAGCGCCAAATTGTAGCGGTGACGAAAGCGTGAATGGGGCAGGAGCGCATACAATGACAGCCGACCTTTGGGACAGCTTGAGTATCACTGAAGTGCATTAGAAACTCATGGTACCGAACAGCGAGACAATACAGGCTGCCAGACGAACGATAAATTGGGGAAAATATATACTTCTCGGGCGGAAATCGCAAGAAAAGTCCGAACGCTTATTACAGTAATATATAGGGAGTCGTTCTCTTTTTTTTTTGCATCGATTGTATATATATTATATATATGTATGTATATGTGTGTGTGTGTATATATATATATATATATATATATATATATATATATATATATATATATATTGTTACGTATATAGGGCCTTGTGGAGAGGCTAGATACGTAAACAGAAATGATTGAGGGATTTCAAGAGGGAATTGCTTTAACTTACCGTAAACTGATAGTTATTAATGAATACTTTAGAGGGAAGGTCGCCAGAAAACTCAGCTCGTTACTTAACAACTATTTATTTACTAAAAGGCCCGTGCTGGGCTGGAGAAAAGGTAAATGATGGCTCCGTTGAGCCGTTATAGCTGGTTTTCATACACTTGGGTAATGCAACACTTGCGGGCAGAGACATGACACGTGGCTCAGGGAATCTGGAAAAGAATCCCAGATTAAACGAGATAAAAGGAAAAATGACTTCTTGCTTTGATTAAGGCTGATTAATTCTCTAACATTGGGGAAGGTAAACTCGAATGGTTCACTGAGGTATACACGAAAGCTTGGTCTTTAACAAGTCACAAAGGGGAGCACGTGGCCCGATGAGGACAAAGGGCTTTGATGTAGAAGGGGTAAAAATGAGAATTGAAAATGAAAATTTAGCAAGAGTCGTATGGTAGTAAAAGGTGCTGGGTTGAAGTTTACACTTTCAGACGTACCTTTATGCAATATTCTGTGTATCCTTGTAGAAGAATGCGGCCTGACCTCTGTTCAGGTCTGGGGTCCGGGTCCACCAGTACGTCGTGGGTAGGCCTAATTTTGGGAGGCTGGCAATTTGGCCTCTGTCCGAGATCACGTCTCGCAGCCGACTGAGAGCGATACTGGTTGTTTTCGAATCACGGGGCTTCCAAAAACCGCCTCGAGCATTGCCTGAAAGGTGGTAAACACAACGCCAGCAAATTGGGAAGGAAAATAGGTCTTATTGTAGAAGTCCCTAAAATCCATCTCGAAGCCTAGCTACTCTTGTGACTTGCCTCTCTTACCCTAAGCTTCCGTCAGACCGGAAATATCATTCCTACGACATACCCACTCTCCCAACAACAGTCGCTTCAGGAGAAGGCATGGCTGCTACTTTTATAATTAAATATAACTAAAACTCTGCTGGGAAGGCGAGGCGTTCTATAGACGTAGCAGCTCCCCCTGTTAAGAAGGCATTCACTCCCTTTCGGGCGTGAAGGTCTTGGCTTAAATAAGTTGATCGCCTCGACTACCCAGTTCTCCTACTCTAACTTGAAGTTTTTTGAGCAGCGATACGGCTGACTACAATAGCCTACCTAACTTATAGGCAAAGATGCTAAGTGTACTAACTTAATGTAGTGATGTAATCTAGCCTAAGTAATAACTACGGGTTGTCTGTGACGACAGTCTACTCTACCCCTAGTAAGATAAGGTTACTTGAAAATTCTACTTGCTACTAACCTAATACCCTGGTACTAAATCATTAGCCTAACCTACTCAATACAGTTAAATGAAGACGCAATCATTCCAGAGTGTGGTAAGCACAGCAGTAGTTCAGCGACGGAACTGTTAAAATACATAATGAGAGGTAATGATGCGTGGTTAATTTACCAGGAGGGAAATGCAATGAGGTAATTATATTTAAGTGAGGGTTAGTATTACAATGGCTAGGGGTTAGAGGGTTAGTGCTACTGGCAGAGATCAGGCTGGCTACCTTCTCTGGGTAGGTGCCAGGATCATTCTGCAAATGAATGCGACACTGTACCTCGGGCACAGGTGTCAAGGAGAGCATGTGGCTCTTTTGTGTTAGTTTGTTAATGATTGGTTACGTCCCTTCTTCTTCTTCTTATTCCTCCAGGACCTGGCTATACCAGTCCTAGGAGTAGACGGAGGCACAGACTCTGGGGAAGGGCCAGAAACGCCGGCAGGAGCAGAGGCAGTGGTAGCCTGAAAGATTTCAGGAGAACACCCTACTTCGGTATCTGCAGCAACCGTCGTAGAGGTGGAACCTACTGCAGGGGAGGCCCTCACTCCGGCTGCTGCGACAGCTGTCGTAAGGGGAAAACTCCAGGCTGACTCCTGGTCGGGCAGTTCCTGGTTTTCCAGAGGAGGTATGAAGGTGAGGTCTGCCGGAGGTTCATCCTCGGGCGACAGTGGTGAAGGTGAAGAAGACTCATGGACTTTGGATTGGCCATGGGCCGTGGTAAGCTCCATGCCTGTTGGAGGATCTCCTGTAGGAGGATCCTTGGGTAGGTTAGGCGCCGGCACTAGCTCGGGGCCAGGCGCAGAAGTCAAGTTCTGTGGTGGCTCTACGTCCAGGCTGGACGGAGCTTGGCACTGCTCAGTGCTGCCAAGTGGCACTGCAGAGAGTTGAGGTCGACTGGACCTGTGACGGGTACCGGAGGTGCAATACCTCTCAGCGTGCCCTTGGAAATGGGAGACAGAGGCTCCTGTCTCTTGTTGAAGGCTAGGCCTTGTGGAAAATGGACAGTGTCCGCTGCTGGTAGTTTGCTAGGGCACCTAGGCCAATTAGTAGAGTGCCCTATTACGTTACAGGTTTTGCAACGAACTTTGCGAATGGTCAATCCTCCCTCCCTTGGTAACGGGGGAGACTGTTGGTGGACATACTTCCTAGAGGAAGTAGAATTTCGATGACTCCTTGCTTTGGAGTGATTTGTTGTGGGGTTAGGACCCCTAGGCTTTTTGGAATGCGAGGGAGACTTCATGTCTTGCCCTAGGAGGAGGTCGTAACCTCCTGGAATGTAGCTTGCAACTGCAAGGGTACAAACTCCTGGAGAAGTGAGGTCTGGTGACCCTCAATTGGACGGTCGGAAGGATTAGCTTAATATGGTTGATACCTTCAATGGTTATTAAATGACGTCTATCGACGTTAGCCCCTCGGGGGATTCGATCTTCCCGTATTAGGGAGATTTGAGCGCCAGAGTCGTCGTAGGCTCTGACGTGGCTTGGCGGATAATGGCTTTGGAGGGGTGCGACTGTTATAGGGCCCTTAGCTGGGGGTCCTAGTGAAGAAGGATTGGTGACGGCCATTGCGATGGCCGGAATATTGTGGTTCGCGCACCCTCCGTAGTTGGCAGACATGTGACCCTTGCGGCCACAGTCTCGGCAGAACTTGTTCCAGAACCTCTTCCGTGGCACTGGATGATAAGGCCGAGATGGCCCCACAGGTTGCGAATCTGCGGAGTCACCAAGGCTGGCAGTGTGCTCTGGCACAGGTGAAGAGTCCTCTCTGGCAGTGATGTGACGTGGGGAGGTTAAGGGGGGGAACCTCCGTTGAATCACCCTCGGAAGCAATTTCGGGTTAACTGGTGGGCTTACCTCTTCCAAAAGGGAGGAGGTAGGCGGTAAAAAGGTAAAAGGCTGGCAGGATGCGGCAGGAATTTCTATCTCCGGCACTGGATCAGGACCAGGCTCACAAATAGAAAGGATGTCAGGCTGACCAGAGACGGCGGGACTAAGAGAGACAGGGGGTGCAGGGCTGGAAGCTGGCAGAGTGGCTTGAGCTAGGATACTCTCCTTACGGGCCTTCTCCCGCTTGATGTCGAGTTCCTTCTCCTTGAGAGCGAGCTCATGCTTCGCTTCCTCTTTCCCTTGCCTTCCTTTCTGCTTCTCTTTCTTTTCTCTCGCGTCTTCCAGGCTTTCTCTGGTTTTCCCTTTCTTCCTTTCTTGCAGGCGCGCGGCAGCCTGCTGCGCCTTTATCCACTGGTCTAGTGCTGGTCCAGTGTAACCAGCCTCCTTGCCCAGGAGTTATGAGGACTCGGAGCCTCTTCGAGCTCTACGGCAAAGAAGTCGCGGGAAGCAGGGGAAGACATTTCCCTTAGGCTGCAGTAAAGAGGCTCTGATGAAAATGAAAATAATGGCCAGGAAGGGTACGGAATGGAATAGGAGTGCCTACTGTGGAAAGTGGCACTCACTTGGAAAGGTGTTCTGCGACGTGGTAGAGAAAAAGTCTGAGAAGACTGGGTGCTCTGTGGCACTTGGGAAGTGTCCCGTAAGTTGGTGGCACTTCTGGATTGGCACCTTCTAAAGAGGTGAAAAATCAAATGGAGTGTACGGCGTAACGTCACACTTAAGGGCGTTCCTAAGTTGGGAGACGCTGGAATGGGCTACCTGTAGGTCCAATACAGGTGCACGGCACTTATGAGGAGGCGTTCCTTGGTTCAGTGATCCAAAATGGTGGATACTCTATAATGAATGAGCGTTCCGTAGGACGGACACGCAGGTATAGGGCTTCGGTGTACGGCCTGTACAGGTGCAATGGCACTTATGGAGGCTGGAGCACTGGTATCGTGCTGGTGTGTCCCGGACACTACATGCAGTATACTTAAATATACTGAAGTGAAATGGCACTGCTCATGGCAGAGTGTAATAGTGGAGGAGAGAAAGTAAAAGGTGGGAGTACTTCAGCAGCCAGTCGATGGACAGTGTCAAGAATTAGTGGCACTGTGAAATGGTAAGACCTGACGTGCACTGGTGGTGGCCAGTCCTAAACTGGTAACGACTTCCCTGTCTGGAAGTAATGATTGGCGTGCACGCTGTGCGAATTGTGCTTGCGGTATACACGCAAGTCTTTTGTGATAAAAGAAAATGAAAAGACCACTCGGGCAACGACAGGTAATGGAAATTTTAGGAATGCTCAGTCCCTCGCTGAAGTACTCGGTAAATCGAAATAAATAAATGCTTGCAAACTGCAATGGACACAGGCGCGTACGTATCACGCTGTGTAAATGAAAGACACAAGAGACTAAAATAATGTTAATTCTGCATGCTAAAATTAATGGTAAGATGTAGTACTCTTGGCTTCGTGAATACTGTGTTCTGGTTTTCTCGCTCTCTCTCTCTCTCTCTCTCTCTCGGAGAGGGTGAAAAATGATATATGAATGAACTCCCTTATATTTGAATTGAACTACTAATGTTCGTTTAATATGACGCAACTTGCGTTAAATTATCTACTTACGTTAACGTTTTTTGTGAAAGAATTGCTTTTGATAACGTTTTATGAAAAATGATAACGCGCTCGCGGTGAACGATGTTTACGTTAATGTTAGCGGCTTGCGCTTATGAAATGATTTGCGTTTCGATATGAATTTTACAAAGACGCGTTTTACGTCAACAATTCTTGTGATTTGCTCTACTTGAGATTTACGTTAACTTTATGTAAGATTACTAGGTCCCTGTGAACAGTGAAATGACGGTAAGGATTTAAAACGATGTTAGCAAACAATTGTGAATGAGGCTACGTTAAGTGCGAAGTGAAATGAAATTTTCGCTCAGCGCGCGAGTGAGCGATGCGAGGTGAAACACGTGAAGGAGCTGGGTAGCGCTGCTAGCGCGCAGCATGTCGTTCAAAACAGCTGATTCTCTGTAAATGCGAAGGCAATTTACAACACAAAATTCTACTTTCTTATTCAAGGCGAATTACGTTAATTTCTCTGGCAGAACGATAGATACTAGTACAGACATTGATATTATTTACGTTAAAACTTCGTGACTTACGTTACTTTGCTTAAATTGTTTAGATAATGTTGAAAGAGGAAACAAACATGGCTGCCGCTGTGAATGAGACGAAGGTTGGTTGAGACCACGCAAGCGCGAGAATGCTCTAAGCTGAATTTAAGCTGAGAGGTAGCGGTTACCAACACTTGGAATGAAAACTAAGTTAAAAATGAATACCCTAACATATCACAGACAAAAGAATTGTACACTTCTTTTGCCGTAACTATTAGTAAAACACTCCTAACTAGCTAGGCTTTCTAATACAGCAATAAACCCTGGCAAAGCACTTCCTAGTTTGATCTGGTCCTTTCTGGCATCTATCTGCACACGTGCTGTCTCGTCCGACGAGCATAATGCGATTTATAAAATAACAGAATTCGCTCGGTGCTCTGGCCGTTACAATATAATAATATTTCTACCTTCACATTTGTTTAAAACACTTCTAAATAAAAATACTTAACGTACCTTAAGCTAACATAGGTTATAAATAATCATATTAATGAATGGAATAAACCTTATTACCGTGAGTCAGTGTGTCTTCTTTCCCTGCAAGTGTGCTTGATTTACGCTTTGTAAAATAATTTACAGTTTACGTTTTACAACGGATAACGCGATTTACAAGCTTTTTTTAAGCAAGCTAGGTTCATATCCTGGCAAGGTCGCCAATGTTACGTATATAGGGCCTTGTGGAGAGGCTAGATACGTAAACAGAAATGATTGAGGGATTTCAAGAGGGAATTGCTTTAACTTACCGTAAACTGATAGTTATTAATGAATACTTTAGAGGGAAAAGGTCGCCAGAAAACTCAGCTCGTTACTTAACAATATTTATTTACTAAAAGGCCCGTGCTGGGCTGGAGAAAAGGTAAATGATGGCTCCGTTGAGCCGTTATAGCTGGTTTTCATACACTTGGGTAATGCAACACTTGCGGGCAGAGACATGACACGTGGCTCAGGGAATCTGGAAAAGAATCCCAGATTAAACGAGATAAAAGGAAAAATGACTTCTTGCTTTGATTAAGGCTGATTAATTCTCTAACATTGGGGAAGGTAAACTCGAATGGTTCACTGAGGTATACACGAAAGCTTGGTCTTTAACAAGTCACAAAGGGGAGCACGTGGCCCGATGAGGACAAAGGGCTTGATGTAGAAGGGGTAAAAATGAGAAGTGAAAATGAATTTAGCAAGAGTCGTATGGTAGTAAAAGGTGCTGGGTTGAAGTTTACACTTTCAGACGTACCTTTATGCAATATTCTGTGTATCCTTGTAGAAGAATGCGGCCTGACCTCTGTTCAGGTCTGGGGTCCGGGTCCACCAGTACGTCGTGGGTAGGCCTAATTTTGGGAGGCTGGCAATTTGGCCTCTGTCCGAGATCACGTCTCGCAGCCGACTGAGAGCGATACTGGTTGTTTTCGAATCACGGGGCTTCCAAAACCGCCTCGAGCATTGCCTGAAAGGTGGTAAACACAACGCCAGCAAATTGGGAAGGAAAATAGGTCTTATTGTAGAAGTCCCTAAAATCCATCTCGAAGCCTAGCTACTCCTGTGACTTGCCTCTCTTACCCTAAGCTTCCGTCAGACCGGAAAATATCATTCCTACGACATACCCACTCTCCCAACAACAGTCGCTTCAGGAGAAGGCATGGCTGCTACTTTTATAATTAAATATAACTAAAACTCTGACTGGGAAGGCGAGGCGTTTCTATAGACATAGCAAATATATATATATATATATATATATATATATATATATATATATATATATATATTATATATATATATATATATATATATATATATATATATAATATATATATATATATATATTATATATATACATACCATACATATATCTATAAATAAATTGGAAACACTGGAGATGCTAAGTATTTTCGTCTTCTTTCCAAGATATGTTCACAGCAACTAAAGATACACAGAAGGAAGGGCCTGTATTAATGGTGGGTACAAGTCAGAAGGGAATACCAAAAGGTTGGGAGGTCACAGAACGGTCAACAGATTGAAATCAAAATCTACTTGTTGGTAATTCTCTTTATTCTATCCTTCAATTCCTTCTGGAACATATGTTATATGACTGGGTCAAAAGAAAATAATCCTTGATTTACATTAAAATTATTCACCCAGGTTAATTGAATCAAAACAGATTCTAACAAGTTCCTTGAAATAGTTTCATTACAACGTGACAATATTGGTTTTGCAGCCAATGTATTCTGTAGGACTTTTCACTTAAATGTAAAAATGAAGCATTATTTGTCTGACTTGCTCTTACTGAATATTTGTGTTGTTTCAATTGAGCATTCAAACAACACACATACTCAGTAAGAACAGGTCAGTCAAACTTTTTTACTGTCGATTTTCAATACTTTCCATGTAGTATAATGTATTTTTTTCTAATATGAAATTGTTCTTATGGATAAATAAAAAATTAAATGTTTTAAAGTTTTAATAACTTAAAAAAGTTCATAATTACATCTAAGATGGTGAAAATTCCCACACGCAAACACTGCCACCATTGGGTGCAAGTTTACTGTACAATACATTCATTTCCTGCTGTAAAAATCTTTAAAAAACCTTTTAGGAATAATTTCCTCTCATCAACCAATAGAGATGATGATGATGATGATGATACCGATCATTCATACACACCGCACTATTTCGTCACAAATGCATGAGGCGGAGCCTTTCTTCTTAGCCAATGGCAGAGCAGGAGCCCTCTGTCTTAATGGCTGAGCAGGAAAACTTTCTCTAGCATTCCCCCACCCCCCTTCTCTCAGACATCAGTGAACACCGCCCGTAAAATACTTGAAAAGACAATAGATTTTGTTTGTGGCATGTGACTTGCAGACTTTGAATGGCTTTGCAGATACAGATAATCTATTTTTGAGAACTAGCAACCACAAAAAAGGGGAATTGCACAATCCGATCACACAGTGGCGTGGTTGGTATGGTGTTGGCGTCCCACCTCGGCAGTCGCTGGTTCGATTCTCGACCATTCCAATGAGGAGCGAGAGATGTGTATTTCTGGTGATAGAAGTTCACTCTCGACGTGGTTCGGAAGTCACATAAAGCTATTGGTCCCGTTGCTGAATAACCACTGGTTCCATGCAACGTAAAAGCACCATACAAACAAAACAAGTTTCTTATGATATGAGCGAGCTTTCGCCTTGTTTATTACTTGCATACATGTATCATAATTTATATAGATAAAAAGAAGGAAGTTTGGAGGTCGCCAGTTGGCATACAGACACTAAATACCGGCAACAAATGTATTTAACATTTACTTGTATAAATGTAGTGACAAAAGACAGCACCATGGATATAATATATATAAATAATATTAGGTTAACTGTGGTTAACTGCTGAAACTTGAAGCTGCAAGGGGCTTCTCTGGAGTGGAGTGGTGTGCTATGGTTCGTAACCATACGTGGAAGTTTC
>NC_061093.1:45972456-46062456 GCF_015104395.2 Macrobrachium nipponense | reverse complement strand
TCTCGGTCATTAAAGGGATATCGGCAAGCAAGAGAGTGTAGTATTAGCTGCTTCAACCTGTAGTGGTAAGTATTTTAAAGCCATTTGGTCAGCAGTGGAATGATGACCACAGGGATCAAGAAAGACTGACATTGTTGATGTAAACCTGCAGTTGCATTACTTCTTTATGTCTGTTGTGAAAAATTTTATTTGATGTTTCTACTTATTAAAATTTTTATACTAAGACCTGATTGAATAAAGAATCAGGGACATACTCTTATACTTTTGATCCATTGTGTATCAAACAGATACAGTACTAATTTTTCTGTACTAGGTTGTTTTAGTTGAAAGTTAATTTTTCATTTTAAAGAGTTGAATTTCATCATTATAAATATGTAGTCCATTATGATGGCATTTTAAAGCTTGCATCATCCAAGTTTTTGCCCTAATATGCCTTTTTTTTTTTTTTAATTTAGGGAAGAATGGAAGTCTTCCTTAAAGAAGAATGAAAAAACATTTTAAAGTATGCTATGTAAATCTATGTTTTAAAGTACAAGTACATTACTTTTAAAAACTTGTATGAATAGAAACCTTTTTTGTAGTAAATATATGTAACTAACAGTGAGGTACCTTTCGTACGTTTCTGTAGAGGGCGTTCATGGCTACTAACACACTAACACTCACTCATTTTAATTTTCAGAGGAATATATTCTTTCACGAATACTACGAAATAGAGCGAAGTTGCCCACAAGTGAGTGAATTGTAATGATCTGTGTACCTGTATGGCTGTTTGTGAACCTTCCTAGGGCTTACAAAGCTATTTTCAAAGTCCTGGTGCTCTTTGGCCCTTTTTGTATGATGTCACATCCTGTAGTCCTTAACATCACAATGTCCACCACAATCAATACTATTTAAACATCTTGAATACTTATAAATGCAACATTATTGAGGAAACAAAAGTAAATATTTTCAGTTCAGAAAAAAAAAGATTGTTGCATTATAAGTTCATTCCCAGTATACAGTATACAGTAATTTTTAGATTATATTTCTTGCCAAGTATTTCACTTCCCTGCCAACCTGAGACACCCAGTATTATATGGTCTTATATAGCTGAACATAGTTTTGGACAATGTGCAAAACATTTATGTGGAGCATTTTTTTCATAGAATTTTTAAAATTGTATAAGTAAAATAATTGGTGTTGAGTAAAGTAATGAAATTATTAGTCATTGACTTCCAGACTACTATTTAGGAAGTCATGAAAAGTGTGTTGTTTGTCACATTGTTCAGAGCAGTGTAGCTTGTAGAATACCTATCCACCATTGCAGTATTTGCATCTGCTTAGATTTTGGTGCACTAAAAGTCTTTTGAAACACTTTCTCTATTAGTAAATTAATTTTTATCCTTTTAGCACCTTTTTAACTATTCTTACGTTAAATATTAAATATATATTTAATAGATTTAATATAACATTATATATTATATATTTATGATAAACATTTTATATATATATATATATATATATATATATATATATATATATATATATATATATATATATATATATATATGTATATATGTATATAAAATCTCTCATATCTGCAGTTATCTCTAAGGAGAGATAATTGCAGAAACTGAGTAATTTATAATTATGGAAAAGGTTGGAGGCACAGTTGTCTCCCTCTGAAATTTCAGTATCACTATAATTTTGTAATGATTATTATTATTAAAAAAGCAAGTAATATCTTAGTCTGTCAGTTGGGATGAACAAAATAAGATGTCTTATAAATATTCTTGTTATGAAACTGATTTGTGCACTGAGGATTAGTCATCCTTTATATTTATAATCTAATTGATATTTATTTGTAATGGCATTGACATTTAATAGTACTATGGCCATGTCACAGAAGTGAAGAACGGATCAGGGCTCAGTGATCCTCAGATAGATTTGAGACTAATTTTGACTGAATTTCTGTGCCTGGCTTTATCTTTTCTCTCTGTTATTGTGAGAATTAACTTTAGCTGTGGGCTGACAATGATACATAAATTAAGATGCCACAGATAAAGCAAAAGCATCTTGTAGAAGTATGAGGTAAGAATGGTAGATTTTTAGAGAATATTTGAAACTGTTTGCTTAAAAGAAAAGTTCCTGGAAGCTGGGGTCTTATCTCTGACACTTGATCAGCTGGCTTTGGGATGGGGAGGGCATTTTTACCTTTTGCCCGTGAATGTTAGTGGGATGGGAGTACAAAATCTACGTATCTTGCTGCATTTTTGTAACAAAATTACAAAGAATATTTCAATATGGTTGATTGTGATTGTCGCATTGAGAAGTGTATTTGACTGAAGAGGGATCAATCAGCAGATTGCAAGAATTGTAAATGGTACAAAAAGTATGTTAAAGACATGTACAGAATCTAATGAAAGTATACACAGTATAATCATACTGGCAGGTTAACTGGAGGCAAATTAAGTTTAAGTATATCTTAGTTTAACTAGACCACTGAGCTGATTAACCCTCTTACGCCGATTGGACGTATTAAACGTCGTGTCAAAATGTCTCCCGTATGCCGATTGGACGTATCATACGTCGGCTCAAAAAAGTTTTTTTAAAAATTTGCGGAAAAATACTTATAGGCCTACCAGCCGAAAACTTTTGTATCACGCGCCTTGGGGATGTGGGAGTTCACGGATCAAGGCGTTGTTTTGTTTACAATCGCTACGCAGGCGCGCAAGCGCGAATTTCTTTCTTATCGCACTAAAAAGTATCAGTGACACATCTCGGAAATTATTTCGTCACTTTGACATAATTTTTGCACCATTTTAAATTATCCTTTACATGAAGTATTATATATGAAAATGTGCGCAATTTCATGTAAAATACAACAAAAAAATACTCATGGTTGTAGCTTTTATCAGTTTTGAAATATTTTCATATAAATAACGATAAGTGCAAAAATTTCAACCTTCGGTCAACTTTGACTCTACAGAAATGGTCGAGAAACGCAATTGTAAGCTAAATTCTTATATTATAATAATTATACATCATTTGCCTTCATTTTGAAACAAATTGGACGTCTCTAGCACAATATTTCGATTTATGGTTAATTTATGAAAAAACGTTTTCCTCACGTTCGTGCGATAACTCTTCCGATAAATTTTTTCGTGCAATTGTCCTAATGTTTGCACCCTTTTAAATTTGCCGTTACATAAAGTTTTATATATGAAAATGTGCGCAATTTCATGCACAATACAACAAAAATCAACCCATGGTTGTAGCTTTTATCAGTTTCGAAATATTTTCATATAAATAACGTTAAGTGCAAAAATTTCAACTTTCGGTCAACTTTGACTCTACCGAAATGGTCGAAAAACGCAATTGTAAGCTAAAACTCTTATATTCTAGTAATATTCAATCATTTACCTTCATTTTGCAATGACTTGGAAGTCTCTAGCACAATATTTCGATTTATGGTGAATTTATGAAAAAAAAAACATTTTCCTTATGTTCGCGCGGTAACTCTTCCAAAAAAATCAGAATTTTTTTTGTGCGATTGTTGAAATGTTTGCACCATTTAAAATTAGCTGTTACATAAAGTTTTATATATGAAAATGTGCGCAATTTCATGTAGAATACAACTAAAAATGATTGAAGGTTGTAGCTTTTCTCTTTTTTTGAAATATTTGCATATAATTCACGATAAATAGAAAAAAAACCACGTTCGGTCAAATTTGACTCTACCGAAATAGTTGAAAAACGCAATTGTAAGCTAAAACTCTTACGGCCTAGTAATATTCCGTCATTTTTCTTCATTTTGAAACAAATTTGAAGTCTCTAAACAATATTGTGATTTATGGTGAATTTTTGAAAAATATATTTACCTTCACTCCGCGCGCCGATTCGCGGCCGCAAGTCTCCGAAATACGTACATCGCATTATCCTAATATTTGCTCCTTTTCATATTAGCCTTTGTATAGAGTTTCATATATCAAAATGTGCACAAATTCATGAAGAATACAATAAAAAATAATTGAAGGTTGTAGCTTTTTCCATCTCCGAAATATGTGCATATAAAAAAATATATATATAAAAATTTCGACATTCGGTCAAATTTAACTCGTCCGAAATGGTCGAAATCTGCAATTCTAATCTAAAACTCTTACAGTATCGTAATATTAAATCATTTGTCTTAATTTTGAAACAAATTGAAAGTCTCTAGAACAATATTTAGAATTACGGTGAATTTTTGAAAATAATATTTTTTTACGTCCTCGCGTTACGAATTCGTACATCATTTTGTGATAATATTTTTCCGGTGTTGCTTTTATTGTTTTACTATGTATTATATATCAAAAGGATTGCAATTTAGTGTACAATACAACGAAAAAAAAATTAACTCGTTAGCTTTGACCGTTTTTTGCACAGCGTGATTTGAATACAATTATGTATGAATTTTTTTTTTCGCTACCATATATCGCATTATTTACATATGATAATTATATTATTTTTCATTTCTGATGATTGCATACTAAACTTCAAGCAATGACAAAAAAATGAGCCAAAAATGAACTCTTAATCTTGAAACTAAGCGCGCTGTGATTTTTTGAAAAAATTATTTTTTCCGCTTCCGCGCTCACTCCAAACCGGCGCCGGCATACAGGAGAGGTTTTGATTTTTAGGGCTTCGGCGTAAGAGGGTTAACAGCTCTCCTAGGGCTGGCCTGAAGGATTAGATATTTTAATGTGGCTAGAAACCAATTGGTTACTTAACAACGTGACCTATATCTTATTGTGGGATCCAAACCACATCGAGAAATTAATTTCTTTCACCAGAAATAAATTCCTCTGATTTCTTGTTGGTAGAGCAGGGACTCAAACCCAGACCCTGAGATTGGTAGTCGACCACGTAACCAACTTGTCCAACGAGGAACTAACTGGAGGCAAATGATGTCTTAATATATCAGTCGGTACAAGTGGCTTTCTTAACTGTTGGAAAAACTTCCCTTTCTTTAATCTTCTTAATACCATAAAAATTTGCACCAAACCTAGTCTTGTCATGATTTATGTTCCTCCTACACTCTCTTTCTTGGAACTTAAACACATTTCTTTTTAGACTTTCAAGTCTCAAGATCCAAGATAGACACTTCTCAGTGTGATAGCAATGACACACAGTAGTTCCATGGACCAACAAATGGCCCTAGTGTCCTTTCATCTACTCTATTGCAGTGCAAGTACACAAAATATTGTGCCTTTGAGGAGCGGATAGAAATTCCTTCATGATATTTTTCATGTTTATGGTATGGGAAACTATTGTAGAGTTAACAAACAGGATTAAAATTTAATCATTCTTGGCCAGTTTTGGGAATCCTTATTGTCAGCAGAAATAAGCAAATTTAGTCACCGCAGTGTGAAATGAGTAATGAAGGGGTTAGGAAGGGTGGTTACAGGATCTGTTTCATGGCTAAAGAGTACTGAAGGAGAGGGGGTTGTTTTTAGTAATTTTGAGTTTGAATGTGAACCCATCTAGTGACCTACCTCTTAAGCTGGGAGTAACTTGCTTATAAGAATGCTATTTCAAATGTGTATCTCTGAGAGAACACTAGTTTTACAGAGCTCAGATACAGGCTGCGTAGGAGATGCATTCATGAGTATGTGGTGGTTATGGTGTAGTTTTGTCAAAAACTACACCATATGATTGAGCTGTCATAAGCTCAAAAGGCTATGTAATGTTGCGCCTAGTTACATCTGGTGGTCATTGATGATTTATTATTTTATGGAGATATGAAACTGTAACCTGTTATCATTTCTGTTAACAGATGTTTACAAGGATACAGAGTTCTTCATTGGAACCTTGATAACCAAATCCTGTTATCTTTAGTCTTCTTTAAAGACCAGAGAGTAAAACCTGATGGCCAACTACAATATCTGACACTTCAAAATTCTTTGTGCTGTCAGATGCCTTGTTGACAGGTTGGGAGGTTCGTCAGGTGGCAGGGAGGTGTTCAGCTACTCTGAGGAATTGTTGTATCAGTTTCCATGAGCTGATTCTTTTTGTCTCACAAAAAACTCAAACCACCAGAGTAGAGACATTTGGTTGGTTCTAGACAACATGATTGCAGTGTCCTACAATAAGAGGTCGGGATGATACTCGCCTTCTCTCAATATGGTAATGCTAGCCATCCTTTGATGGGGCAAGAAAGGAAGTGGTACTTGTCTACAATTCATCTTACGGTGTAATAGTAGTAAGACTCCCTATCAAGGAAAATGACAGCCTCAACAGAGTGGAGTTTAGACAACCACTCTTTCAGAAAATAGCCAACATGCTTCCACAATTGGAAGTGGACTTGTTCGCCACATATGAGAATCACAAACTGCCAGGCAAGCAACAGCAAGAGATGCCTTCCTACAAGACTGGAACAAATAGAGAACGATATACCCTTATCCCCCGTTATTCCAGATTTTGAAAGGTATGGAGCAGACTCCTAACCTACCAAGGAACAGCATACTTAATAGCCTTAAATTGGCCAAATAAGCACTGATTCTTATTACTTTAATAACGGGCTAAGAGATAAATTCCAAAGCTGTCCGCTGTTTTATCACAGCCAGTAGGAGGGGAAAGTCATTCAAAGAACCCCCTTTCTAAGCCAAGACCCTCATGGATGGATTTTCTTAAATGTCTGTACCATGAAAATTAGTCACCCAACATTGCTGGGTACCTAGTGCAAAAATTACAGACTTCATGTATCTGGCAATACATATCCATACTGAGAGCCTAATCTTGGAATACAGGGCAGCATTAATGGCACCATTTTTATGATTTTGGGATTTGACTCTAGTGTATAAGTTGTCGCTTCCCTTATGCGGTCCTTTGCACTACAAAGATTCTCTCTAGAACTGTTCCAATCACTTGGTCCCTGAACAAGGTGCTTAGACTTCCAACAGCCCCTCAGTTCAGTGGACCCGATATATCCACAACTCACAAGCTACAGTATGAGATCATCTTGATTGTATTAGCATCAGGTGCTCATATTAGGAAACTGGGCTGAGACGGGGACAATACATCACGCAAATGGCTGTCGATTGATTATTATTGCCCTCTGGCCTCTCATTCCTGGTCAAGAATGAGATTCCTTTAGGAAGGAAAGCTCCTATTCTAAGTAAACTAGAAATAGGACAAAACATTATGCCCAGTTCAAGCACTTAAGGTTTGCCTAGAGGTAATGGCAGACATCCCACAAGGTCAGTTTTTTCCTACACTAGCAACACTTGCCACAAGTTAGAACAAATTCGACTACACTGTGTATCAGTAAGTGGTATGGATAGTCTTGACCCAAAGGCGCTACAGTGACAAACCACGGGCCTTCCTAATAGGCGGGTATGCTAACTATTGCTGGGGGAGGTTTGACAATACTGCAACCATACCCAGCATACTTAGGTAAGTCACCACAGAACTTCATCGTGAAAAAATGTGAGTTCACTCTTAGTTTCTTGTTCTTTGCTACCAAACCTAAAGGTATTTGGAATAAAGAATGGGGCCTTGGAACTAGTGGCTTGACCCTAGACCAAAAATGTTTTTGGGTTGGGATTAAAATTCAAGAGCTTTTCATCAATAGTGAAATTCTTTGTAATGCTCCTTGAGGACAAGACAGTGACTGTGCTACCAAAAAATGGGTTTTGACTTAGAAAAAACTTATTTTTCGTAGTCTCTGTTGAGTCCTCAAAACCCTCCCACTTCCCTGATGAAAAGACATGGGGTTTGGGTAAGGGATCATCCTGCACTGACCAACAGAAAGGAAATAATTGAGGTAATACTGTATTATTTGTCATCCTGTGGTCCCTGAAGAGGTTAGAGATGGATGACTAAATTTGTCTTTTTGGCAGTACTGTACTGCTTTTTCTACATAGTGTGACAATACCCCTCATTCTGCGGGTCCAGTAGTATATTAGCACACTAAGTGCATTGCTGCATTTTGCACATGGCCTTTAGTTTCAGAAATTTAACATTTTCAATTGGATAATATTGATACAGTGACTCCTCTGTATTTGTGTTCTCAAGATTTGCGTGGCTCAGCTATTCGCAGGAACCTCTATGGAACATATCTACCCATTATTCACCGAAAATTCTCCTAGTTGCAGTATATTTTTCACTTAGAAATATACACTAAATAATATATTTTCATATCAATTTCTTGACAAAATATTCAGATATAAGCATTTTTAGAGGGTTTTTCTTGTGTTAGAACTATCAAAATAGGCACTTCTAAACAATTTTAAGAGGGCTTTTTAGTATTTGCAGATTTTAGCTAATTGGGGGCCGGGATCTGGCATGCTTCCCCTGTGAATACAGGGCATTCTCTGTACTGTGTAAAGATAGGTTTCCGTTCATGTGCCTATCTGGTTAAACACTTGTGCTCTCTTCATTATGTTTACTGTAGTGGCCATTCATGCATGTCCTTATGGCTTTGTATACTTTAGGTAGCTGGTCATGCATGCCATTTTAGCTATGTTTATTAGGCAGTTGGTCATATGTATCCTCTTGGCTGTTTATTGTATGTCGCTGGTCTTGCATGTTTTTT
Organism: Macrobrachium nipponense; assembly: GCF_015104395.2. NCBI lineage: Eukaryota > Metazoa > Arthropoda > Malacostraca > Decapoda > Palaemonidae > Macrobrachium > Macrobrachium nipponense. The sequence continues at coordinate 46,053,902 of NC_061093.1, read as the reverse complement.
TTATGGGACAATTATAGAAGTTATGCTTTAAATGTGAATTCAGTATGAGTAAATTCAGTTATATGCAAATTGAATATTCATATAATAAGGCCCCAAATTGCAAAAGTATTGAAACTGTACTGGGAGATGTAGCCAGCCCAGGAGAGCGTACAGTTCTATATTTCAGAAGTTTCTAGAATGGACAAAAACAACATTTCATCAATACAGACAGTTCCCAGTTATCAGCAGTGGTTTTGTTCTTGGGTGAGTGCTGATACACAAAAACCACCATTAACCGAAACTCTGCAATTTATGGCACCTGCGTTAGGTATGTTATGGTGTCATAACTCTATTATTGCTGTGTTATGGTGCAGATAACCTGAACTTGGCACATTACAGCGCCATAAATTGTCAATTTTTTGGTGCTTAAAACCGGATCGCCATTAAGCGATTCCGCCAATAACTGGGGACAGCCTGTAATGGCCATTGCTCCAAGAGAAAAACAATGTTGCCTTTGCTTATGCCTCTTTGGCAGCAAAGTTGTACCTGTAGGGAGAGCTTAATGTATATACTAGTAAGAAAGGTAAAGGCTTTGAGTATGTGGTTAGAAGACAAATAAAAAAAAGTTTTCTGTTGGACAGCACTAAAAATTGTGGGAGGCTCACTGTCTGCTAGTGAAGAAACTAAACTTCCAGATATGCAGCAGAACTAGAATAAATGATTGATGAGAAAGGTAACCTTTTAGAACATTGTATTAAATTATGGTGGAAGAGGATTGTTCTGCAAAATCATGAATGGAACATTATGCATGCAGATGTATAAGGAAAGTTATGGATTCATGATATGGAATGGCTGGTTCTCATAGTTATGTTTTCTGTCAGATGATAAAACTATGTTATTTACCAGGACAACAACAATTTGATCACCCTGGAAAACAAAATGAAGAACCATTTTCCTATTTCTTGTATTACAGTAGGAAAACGTGTCATCTCCATTATGTTTAAGGAATAATTTCTCAATTTCTTCCCCAAAGTCAAGAAATACTTAGACTTAGAAGAGAAAGGTTTCCCTTTGAAAGTTGTACTTTTATATTTGTAACTCCCCACACAACCTCTCTGCAGCAGCAGCTTGACACCTCTTGAACAAAATGTAGAGGCTGTATACATCTGTTTGGTGTTTGACAGTAAAGAGTCTTTATTTCTTAGGTTTTTCTTGTCTTTCTTTTGAACTTGCAAACATTCCTCCGAGGTTTTCAGCCACTAGTGATACTGACTCCTAGATCTTTCTCTTGATGTCGACTCCTATTACCTTACCAAGGTTCATACAGTCTTGGCATTGTTTTATGCCCTGTGTGCATAACTACATTTTCCCAAGTTGAAAGTCATCAGCTATTTTACTGATGATTCATTTGTTTTCTCAAGGTTTTTTGTAACAGATTTACTCCTGTATTCTTATCAGCACATACCCATTTTTCTGTGGGTCCAGGACATTTGTATAGCTAATGATGGCCAGTGAACCTAGTACTAAACCTTAAGGTACACCAATTGTAACTTGTTGCCAAGCAGAGAATGTCTGATTGATGACACACCTCTTAGTTTCTTTTGCATAGCCAGTCTTCCATGCAGTCTCCTACTTCATCATAGCAAAAGGACTTGAAAATGTTAATACAGTACAGGGGAGGGTAACCAAACTAATGCTGTCTTAAGTATTACACATTAAACTATCAACGAAGGTTATATGCCTCAACCTGTACTGTGTAGAATAGTTCCAGTTAAGAGGACAGTTGATACTTAAAAGTAGCTTTCAGGGCACTTGATTGTTTAAATAGAATACGTTAATGAAATGTTTGTACTGTAACAAAGAAATTAAATCAAATTGATGGAAACTGGAAAAATAAAGGTTCAGCACTAGGTTCTAGTTGTTTCCTTGCGTATATGATAGCTTTATTTTGGAACAACTTACCAGCTGAAGTTTTGGTTAGTTCAAGAATAGATTTGATAAGGTGATTGCCACTATCCTGTTATTTATTTATTGAATTTTTAAAAATGTCTCCTTGGATGATCCACAGTAGTAACTCTTTGGTCCTCCCCCCCCTCTCTATATATATGTAGCTGCATAGAACTCACTCTCAAATAATATTTTGGCTAGGGATGATTGATATGACCCATGAAGACGTTAATCTCACACATTTGCCTTGACAAGGGGTATCTGTCTTTTACTTGCTCTTCCTTTCATAAAGTTTGATGGACTCCTACATTTATTCTTTATTTTCCTTGATTGGTATGTGCTATTGTTGGCCTCTAGATAGTTTATTTTTTGCCTGCATGATTGAAAGGACTATTTATGCTTTTATTAGTGATATGAGTGATCTTGGATTCCACATATTACAGGCAGTCCCCGGGTTACGACGTTCCGAGGTTAAGGTGCTTCTCAATTATATTCATCAGACATTATTTCCAGGGTTATGACGCCTACAACGCTCATCTGGCAGATGAAATATGACACCAAAAATACAAAATAATCAATATTTGAAGGTTTCTTTGATGAAAAATGCAATAAGAATGCAGTTTACATAGTTTTCAATGCACCCAAAGCATTAAAAGTAAGGTTTTCCTAGGGTTTTTTACGATGTTCTGGCTTCCGACGATTTCGGCTTACGACGCGTCTCAAGAACGGAACCCCCGTCGTAACCCGGGGACTGCCTTCGGTTGTCATGGCTTTCCACAAGCTTTAGTATGTGGTTGGTGAGTGCACTTAATTTTCCCAATGGTGTGTTGGTCAGGTAATTATAGAGCAAAACCTGATTCATTGATTATCAAGAAATTCCCTTGTCCTGCCCAGGTAGAGTCACCAGTCTTGTAGGGATTATTTTTCCTTGCACTATTGTGTACTGACTCTGCTATGTCAGCATGTTTACTTTCAGCGATTTTAAATAGCATTATTGAATCTTCATAATGTGATTTATTTTAAAATCTCTTTTGTATATTATATGTTGCTGTTAGATTTACTCTTCTTTTTTCTTGCAATTTTAACTTCTAAATTTTTATTCCTTAAGATTTATGCTTTTAATTACCTGGTGATATGGCAATTCACCTTAGCATTGTAACTTTTAATAATGTGGTTTACCATACTCAGCACTTGAGGCCTGAGGACAATCACAGCCCTCAGGAACATCTTTTCAAAAGCTACCTGATTTCCTATATCACATTTTGTCTGCTACTGGAGCATTGCCTGAGCAAAGGGTATAGTAATTGAGCTCTGATTGTGTATGCCTTGATGTTATCAATATCTTTTAACAAATGTGATGCACTACATATATATTTGAAGGCTATGGTAGCTGCAATAATGATTAAATTTGATTATCTTTTAGAAAAAATCTGTTAGATATGATCCTTGAATTTCAAGAAATCTTTTGTTATCCCTGCTTAGTTCATTGTTAATTCCAGACTTACTTATGACTGGAGTTACTGGTCATCTTGGCATGTCTGCCCTGGAATTGTCGATCTTTTGATTGTTGGAAGCTGATAGGAGAGTCCTCCCATTCCTGGTAGTACAGTGGAACTTCATTTTATGTACATAATCTGCTCCAGAACGTTCCACAAATTCCAAAACTTATGAAATCCTAAACAATAATTCCCTTAAGTAATGATCCCTGTAAAGGGATAGTGCTGTCATTGCACCTCATTTGGTGCGCTGTAGGCATTACGTACTTAGGTCTTTGCAGCATCCCTTTGACCCCTAGCTGCAGCTACTTTCATTCCTTTTACTGTACCTCTGTTCATATTCTCTTCTTCCATCTTACTTTCCACCCTCTCCTAACAATTGTTTCATAGTGCAACTGCTAGGTTTTCTCCTGTTACACCTTTCAAACCTTTTACTGTCAATTTCCATTTCAGCGCTGAATAGCCTTAGTTGTCCCAGTGCTTGGCATAATGCCAAAAATCAATATAAATAAAAAAAACTGTAAGGAATAATGTGAATACAATTAATGTGTTCTAGACTCCCAAAAATATTGACAAAAATCATTGTACAGGGAATAAACGCAGTTTTACATACAGAAAACAATGCGAATTAAATATAAATGACTAATGAAATGAGTAAATTAACATTTTAACATCACTTTTACCTTTATGCAATACACTCGTTAGTGTATGGAAGGCGGAGAGGAGGAGAGGTTATTGTGTGAAAGGGGAATCTCCCTCCAGGACTTCAGGTATCAAGGACCTATCCTTAGTTAATTCTCTTCATTTTTTAAGGGCAGTATCTGAGGTTACTTCCCCTCTTTGTTTTTTTACTGGCACTAGAACCAGCTTGAGAGTTGCTGAACCCCTGTCACACAACAAAACTGTCCAGAGACATTTGTTTCTGCCGCTTTTTTTTTTTATTTGCCTAAAGTGAAACACAGCACTGTCATTAAACATGTTGGAGACATTACAACATCTTTGTTGGGATGATAATTTTCCACAAAATTCTTTACATCAGTCCACTTTCCAAAATTGTCCTTAATCACTGAAGTGGGCGCATTATGCATGCCCATTTGCTTTCTGGATTTTTCAAACCAGCCTCTGCTGGCCTTAAATTCAATAACAGCAGAACTTCTAGTAGGCATTTTCTCACTGAGATTGGCTGCAACATCCTCCAACGCTTTGCTACGAGTTCTTTGTTAAATTGTTTAGTGTTTCTCATCTTTTTTGGAACTTTCTTTGGCTTCAAGATGGCTTATGTAGCCGTTGCATTCAAATAAAAATGTACAAAAAGCACAAAAACAACCACAAAAGCAGAATGAGTCACAAGAGAACACAGGATGCTTTTTTTGGGCGCTTGGTACTTGGCCTAGTTATGTGGGGGCCCTGGAAGGAGGGTTTTCCACATGTGCAAAATCCAAGGAGAGAGAAAAATTTTTTTGGAAGTAGTCTACAAAAACCGAATTGTATGAAAACTAGGGCGTACAAAAACCGGGATTCTGCTGTATATTGGGTATAGTTCCAACAGATACCTCAATGTTAGTTTTCTTTAGTTTCCAAATCTTCATAATGGTAATCCAAACGGAGCATCCTCTTGGAAGTTCTGTGTAAATGCTTTAATGTGTCTTGTCAAAGTAATTACTGGTGTGGATGTTTATTGTTCATTTCGAAGTTGTGTTACAGAAATTCAAGTCTTTACTATAGTTTCAAATTACCAAACTGAGCATCCTTTTGAAAGTTCTGTGTAAATGCTTGAATGTGTTTTGACAAAATAATTGCTGGGGTGGATGTTTATTGTTCGTTTCGAAGTTGTTACAGAAATTCAAGTCTTTACTATAGTTTCAAAGATGAAGTATGCCAGAGAATGGCTGTAAGCAGCAGTCCTCTTGCTTATTCTGGATTGTGTTGGATGGAAAAGTATTTATCTTAACTTCATTGGCAGATTCTATCTTCAAGGTTGCTGTTTGATTCACTCTTTTGATCCACAGTTGAAGTGATTGTCATTGACATAAGCAGAACCCTCTTGATTAAACCATGTGGAATCTCCTTTAAATTTAACTGGTCTTTCCACATCTCTGGTTTTGTTGTCAGTTAATTTTTTAGAATTTTACCTGTTTCCTCCAGCCCTCTTGTATTTTGTTGTTGCTTGAATGTTTACTTGAAAGGCAATTTTCTAAGGTTAACAGTGCAACTTCAAGTTTAAAAATTGTGGTTGTGTTAGAATGGATTAGTATCACCCACGGTATTCATATTTTGTCTTAATATGTGGGATTCCTTTCTATTACCCACAGCTGATGAGGTAATCTCCATGCATGACAATAGAGGGTTGAGGGTCAGTATATTTGTAAGTACTTTTAGTAGATTTTTATAAGCTCCTGAAGTTGGTAGTTAGCTCTGTCATTTTGGATTTATTGTTGGTTTAGGGAAATTAGTCAACCGATATAGTACAGTACATCTTGTCTCCTTCCCTGAGGCTAAGGTACAGTACTACTTGTCAAACTAGTCATTTTGGATGCCAGTCTGTTTTTCCGAACATTAATCTATAAAATTCACAAAGGAAAAATCTATTAGTAACTACAAGCTGAACACAGTTTTTGTAGCATTTCATGCCAAAGAAGTGTTTAAGCAATATGTGTAGTCCCATTATATATAATCAAGTAAGTCGGGTCAGTTTTTACTTTTTATCTATTTTAGGTTAATATGTTACTTCCTATTGACAGACTAGCTGTTACTTTCATTATTTTCATATATATTTCTATGTGCTGTCTTTATCGTTGATCAGTTGTTGTGGTTAATGGAGGGAGGGAAATCAAGCCTGTAAAATCTCAGTGAAACCTTTGTTCTTTAATAACTGAAGTTTGTGTATATCACAAAGTCCAGTTCGTTTTCATGAGGCATGCGATGTCTTTATGAGCTACAGACCATGGGTTTTATACGGACTGATGAAAATGGTTTCTAATGGACTGCTGTTGATGATGTTCACATTTGACCTATTGAATGACAGATAACACTGCCTGCATTGTGCTTATAACAGCCTGTGTGCCATTTGCATTGATAACTTCTTATTTAATCTTTTCCACTTATTTTTTTAACTTTTTTTCTTTTATACATTACGCATATAAAATTTTTGTTGTATATTGTTTTGTACAGTTTGCAGTTTTGATGTGGATCTTTATTGAAATGGAGTATCATATCTGTAGTACCTTGGTTAAGGGCAACTAAGCCCATTTCCTTTTGTGTTGAGTATGCATAAGTGATTTTGCTTTAAAGTAAAGTAGTGTGATGCATGCATTTTGAGGTAGTATTTTTGTACAATTGTTGCATTTACTGTAGATATTTCCTGTTCATTTGTTTCACATTGGACACCTTTCAAGTCTTTCTTTGTCAGATAGTAGTCATTTTGCATCCCTTTTTGGTTGCTTTACCATTTTCCTATTTGAATACAGTAATAAGTGATCATATGGGGCATTTTTTTCTTATATTTTTTAATGCCAATGACTGTCTAATTCAAGTTAGTTGCATTTATAAGGTATAACAGTTAGTAGCATATTTTCAGATGACACTGCCAGAATCAGTTTTAGGTAGTGTAATAAACTATATGTTTCGTCAGTGAATTTAAAGTTGATTGTATCTTGGATAGTTTTCATTAGTAAGAATTTTTTATTGCCTTTTTGTGGGATTTTTTCTATTCTGTCCTTTGTTTCTGTTAAAGATGGCACACTTGAGATGTCATGCCCCTTTTCATCATATTGGTGGGGTATTGTGGAGTTTAACACAAATTGTTAATTTACTGATAGCCAGAACTATACCATTCATTCTAGAGGAAAAAATATAACATTTATAGCTCAGTTAACCTCAGACTAGATCTTATGAAGGCTGTAGTAATAATATTTTAAACAAGGAGTGCATGATTATTCTTGTTGTTAGGTGTTTTACAGTTAGCATGAGATAAATAGCAAAATTTATGAACAATCTTATAAACTTCCTGTAAAATGTTTTTGTTGAATTGAAAAAACCTTAATAGTACATACTATTATTACATTGCTAGTTAGAAGAAGCACATCTGAAAATGTGAGCAGAAATATCACCAATGAATATTGCGAAAAAGATACGAGGTTAATGTGAATGTTGTTTGTTTGTTTTATGAATTCGTATAAAAAATATTCATTGCATGAAAAACTTATGACCTTTTGTGTCTATACAGGAAAATACTATATTATTGCTCACTTATGGAGTAAGCCTACTTTGTTGTTGTTCTCATTGGCGGGTAGGAAAGGTCTATGGAGAGCCTAAAAAGGTCTGAAAAAGGTATTTTGTGTTGAGTTAAAGTTATAGGTATGGATATTTATGATTTATTTCATAGAACGAAAATAAAAAAATAAATCGTGCATGTTAAATAGTATAGAAAAATTATTTCTAATAAAATATAGTGTATTTATTTAAATTTTTGTTGGTGAAACAAGGCTCTATTTGACTGTAGATTTTAGCACATTTTAATCTATGTTAAAAGTTAGGTATACGTATAATGTTTACAACTTATGTATGAGGGGAAAATCTTGCACGCATCCTAAGTAAATTGGAGGCCGGATCAAGCTTGTTTTTATCTTGGTGTAACAGTGGGTTGCTTTCCTGGAATATATTCCTGAATTCTTGATGAAAAATAAGCAGAGCGGAGATTAAATTTGGCGAGAACTGCTAATTGCGTGGTCTTTTGTCAATTTCTGTTCTCTTCTTCTTTATACTTTTGATTTTGATTGTAACAGAAAATTAGGTGTGCTTTATTTTCTTAGTCATTCACCCTTATTTTATAAATTTTAAGTCAGTTTAGTAAAACCAAAGGAAGATGTTGTATGCATATTGAGAGATGAAATTAATGAGATCAGAGAGCATTGTAAGTAAAATAGGAAAATAGGAAGCTTTTGAGGGCAGGGGAATATATAGCCTGGAGAGTGGAGGGTTATGTAATACAGGTTAAGTAGGTTTGCTATTATGGAACATAATTACTGAACTGAAAATTAAAAGTGTCATGTTTAACATTGAAGGAAGTTACATGACCTTTCTATTTAAAGAAAGAATGCTGAGTGAATTATAGAAAAATGAAGCTGGAGACTTTCTTAGATTATTTGAAAGAAATAAACTAGTCACCAAACCATAAATTGCAAGATTGCAGGTCCAGGTAGAGTAAAACATAAGTATTGATGTATTCATAAGGAAGAGACATGGAAAAAGATAGGCTTGATTGGTAGGCATTTAACTTGACTGAATTTTAGAAATACTATCCAGGTGTATCACAAGATCCAGGTTTAAAACTATCTGAGACCTGAAAAAAGAGCAAAAACAAATGATTTTCCAATGGCCCTCAAAAATCATGACCAAACATTAAGATTGGAGAGGTTCATTGTGGATCTTGCCTCACAAAAGCCATGATAACCCAAAAGAAGAGAGCAAGTTCAAGGTTATTGAGAAAGGATAGTGCTGGCTAATGTAAGGAATACTTTGATAGTAGTAGGAGGATTAGAGTAGGTTCTTTATTGGGACAGGTTGAACTAAAGGAAGGATAAATTCAGCCTTTCACAATTAGACAATAAGACCACAGAGGACAAATGTGATTTGTAATGATGCAAGAATCCTGTAGATCTTTCAGGCAGGTAATAATTACTGAAAAATGAGAATTAAAATTGTAGACCTAGACATTTTGTAGGAGATTAAACTGTTAATCCAAGAAAATGGAAAAAAGAGGAGTAAAGTTAAACTTTAGGGCTTTTTTTCATGTGAGGAAAACCAGGGAAAATTACTTCATAATCATTATTCACAAAGTCTCCCAAAGAAGGTATAGAAAAATAGACAAATCTGTCATCTGCAACTGATGTATTCTGTGTCTTGGCCACGTGTGCAGTGTGGTGGTAGGTGCATCCTAATTTTATTATCAAACCTAGGCTTGCGGGAATTAAAAGAATGTTCAGAAACAGTAGTGTGGTCCATTCCAGGAATCTGTGATATATTTGTCTCCTGAAATGGTTATAGACTGTGGGAGCAGGAAACATCTTAAGGGAGAAAGCCAAGTTTTTAAAAAATTAAGCTTAATCAAAGAGTAATGAAAGCAGTACCTATTAAAAAGAGATGGCTTGGGTCTCTTGCAAGAGAAGAAAGGGTATCCTTATTATTTTAAATAAAATTCCTTTTGATTCACTGTTCTCAAGAAGAAAAGAATACATCAAAGTAATAGTCTTAACAGTGTTGGGTAGGACTTGTACTGTATATGAATTTATAACAAAAGGGATGAACTTTGCTTCAGGGGCTTGACCGTTAAGGTGGCAAAGACCCCAATGAGATCTTTCACTCCTTTTTAAAGACTGCTGATTCCATTGTTCTTAAGATTACTACTACTTTGGGAAAGTTTGCAAATTTTTCTTCTGTTTTGAGGGGAAACTTTGCTACATTACCTATGGAACCAAGTTTTCCTTATGCCCCTGAGAATAAAAGTTGATGTCAGTTATCTATGTTTTATCTAAGCTTTTTGAAAAGCTGCTCTCTAAACATCTTTGTAAGTTTGTTAAAGATAATAACTTACTACCAGCATTACAGTTTGGTTTTCATAAGTTTCCTTGCTTATTGGCAGTGTCAATTAATGACATTCCAGTTTTACAGACTTGGCTAACATCGTTAATCAGATTTTTGGCAATGGTAAGCAATTTTCGGTGGCAGTAATTAAGTATTGACGTCGGTAGATGGTGTATCAGCATAAAAAAACAGTTTATTGGCGCTGATAAGCAGTTAATGGCGCCAATAAGTGGTTAACGGCGCCAGTAACCGGTCGATTGGCACAACATCGTAAATGCCATTTATTACCATAATTATTGGCGATTTTCAGTTATCATCAATTTTTGGTTAGTGACGTTTGGCCAGGAACGGAACCGCCGCTGTTAACCAGGGACTCCCTGTACTTGTGATGCACTCTTATCATTGTCTACACTTGCAGAGTGCTCTTGATGAAGGTGCAGAGGCACCCATCATCAGTTTAGATTCAAGTGCAGTCTATGACTTTGATTTGTGAAGTACATACTTACAAGCTAAAATTATTGGGAATTCGTTGATCTTTTATTAATATTTTAAATGAATTTCTAATTGGCAGAATCCAAGGAATCTGTGTTGATGACCAGTGTAGTAGCTTTAGTTTTATGTCATTTCTGATGTTCTTCAAGGTAGTGTTCCTGAACTTTTCTATTTATTTTCTCTACTAGTGAGTTGTGGTAAGGATGCTACTCTTCTAGCTGTGGTTCCTTCTCTGTGCCTTAGGTCTTTGGTTGCAGAATCTGCAAATAGAGATCTAGCACATATGTATTCATGAATGGAGTAGGTTTTTGGCTTGAAGCTTAACCCTTGTGAAACGCAAAGCATGTTTGTCAATCCAGAACACTTTTTGCTTTTACATCCTGGTTTACATTTACTACAGGCAGTCCCCCAGATACGTCAGGTTTGGGTTATGTCATTCCTGACTTATGGCACTTCTCCCACCGCCGACAGCATTGACTGCTTAAATGCACAAGTCAAATATAGTGAAATGGCATCTCTTGTCAGATGGAAGCGAATAAGGGGGCTGTCAAGTTGTGGGAGAACGCCCCCGCTGCCAGGTTCCAGACGAGAAACGGCTGACAACTTCATAATTTGTAAATAAATGAAATTCTCTCTCCCTCAGGAAGATGTAACCTGAGAGACACTAAAATATTATAATATGTGAGGATGGAGGGAAAGATGGGTGATAGCTGTAAAGCCCACGGCCCAATCCTACTAAAAATGAGGGAAAGAGGCAAAACAACAAACACTACTGCTCCTGCAAGAAGGGAAGAAAGAATCGTCCGTCATTAAAACTCGTCCCGAACATCCTGCAATGCACACATTCTGAAAGACTAAAACATTACAAAGTTTCCAGACATGTGTGAAAGATACATAAATGTCAATACACAATTTCCAATCAAAACACTAAAGCGAAGTATGGGGTCCTGTCTCTCTGAGGGGCAATACTCTCTTAGGAGACGGACTAGCCTATCACCCATAATGCAAGCGATGCTGATGCAGAGTTAAAGACGTATATACCACAACAGCATCTGTCCCAAGGAAGTTCAACACTCCAACAAAGAAGGTTTGTCTAACACGATGTCCACGGAACTTCTAGGATGAATAAAAAGTGCAGGCTGCAATAAAAAAAAACCGGCTTGGAAAAGGAAAGTAAAGCAAAACTCCAGTCTCCATGGCAGTAAAAGAAAGACTGGCATATTACAGGGTCCGAGCTTGGTTGAAGACCAAACATCCACTGCATATGTGCAAGGATTGCGTGGTGCCACAGATTCTTTGTTTTTACCATCTTTGATTGTTTTTACGGGTTTCCAGCTAGCGCTAGAAGATTTATTCTTTTGTTAAGACCTCAGGTTTGTTACCTATGAAAAATACAAATTAATTAAAATAATATGTCATTTTGTAACTATTTCTCAGCAAGATACTATATTTTAAAGGGAATATTAAGAAGAAAAAATGTTTGTCTACATGTAATTATCTATTATTATAGAAATATTACTTGCAATATGGTAGAAAAATAAAAACTAGGGCAAAGCACACATTTAAGACATCAGGAAAGTCTTTTTAATAATAGGTCATGCTGCTGCGATTTACTAGAGAAAACAGCGTAGGTAGAGCAGAAAACATTTTATAAAACACTATTCGTCTTTCAACTCCAGTAGATAACTGGCGGTTGCAATGGGTTTGTTAGTGCTTAAGTTTGCAAGCAAAATGATAAAGACAATTAAGTTTAGGTTAAATATAAGAAATTATTTTATTTTGTGTATTAGGATAAGATTTTTAGTAAATTTAATTCAATACTTAGTTGTATACTTTGTTGTGTTTTTGTTGTGTTAGGTTGATGTGTAAACCTAGTGTGCATGTGTATATGTATGTGTTCATTGTGTTAAGCAAATTAAGCAGTTATTGGTTCGGATCCCCCACTCTTTCAGGTACAGTATTTTTATTGAAATTTATAGAATGCCAGACAGTTCAGCAATTAATGCAGTCATTTAGTGTTAGGTACATAAAAAATATTCATTGTTATATGTATACTACAACAGTACTTACACTTAAGAATCACATGAAGGTAAACTATGTACTTATGGGCAAATGCCAAATTCTGTATGAGAAATATTTGGAGAGAGAGAGAGAGAGAGAGAGAGAGAGAGAGAGAGAGAGAGAGAGAGAGAGAGAGAGAGAGAGAGAGAGAGAGAGGGGGGGGGGGCGGCAAGCAAACATGCAATAAGTGGTGTTCATAGTGTAAGTGCTTTTTCAGTCTGTGAACATGAGTATGTGAGTGTGTATGTGTAGTCTGGATTTCAACACTACACCCCTTTGATCCCAAGTTGCTGGTTATGAGAGATTTTGCTGTAATAATAACAGTACAGAATATAGTATCTATAATGATATTTGAATAAATACATTTAATATTACAGTATTATTGAGTTTGGCTAGGTAAAAGTACTGGTAGTCTGTAGAGTCTGAGTAAACAACATTAGCATACCAGATACCTCAATTTCACAAATAAAACCCAAGTAGATATTTCCAACCTTTTTTTTTTTAAGTGGGTCTTGAATGCCATCAAATATGTTGTGCGCTAATGGAAAAGTACCAGGGAAACAGTGAAATATGTGTGAGCAGAACTTCCTGATCTAAGCAATTGAAAGAAAATTGTAACCACGGAACACTCAGCCAATAAGGTATTACTGAGGTTTCTCAGTGAATTGCTGTAAGCATTTGTTTTTAATCTAGGTATGTTGTTGGAAGTCGGTTCCCTGAGAAGAATCTTGTCATAATCTTCCGCCTTATATATGTAATTTGTTGGAAACACCATTACATGTCCATAGATCAAAAAACAGTTTTTGAAAATGATGGTATATGTATTAAGTCTTATAAAAGAAAATATCAGATTATACAGTAGGGTTACAGAAATACAAACTTGATGATGATCTGTTGAATGAGATGTTTGTCATAAGTAAAAGTAAATACAGTAGTGAGAAATTCATGTGGATGCATTCATAATTATTATTAGGTGCTGTATTCATTGATGTTTTAATAGTCATGCTCCTTATTTTTACTGATCCAGTTCTTTTAAATTCAAGCAAAGCTGTGGTCACAGACATTCACAGAATGAGTGAATTTATAACCAGATAAGGTAAATGCCATTGTAGGGTGTAAATTCTCATCCATGATAGCCTCTGATTGTTGTTTAAGCTGTCATGTGGCAGTGAGTTTGTCAGTTCTTAATAATAAAGATAAGAAAATTGTCTATGGAAAACAAAGTTGTTTGAGGTTTTTTATATTGCCAGTTTTTACAATTTTGATTCAGTGAGTGAATTTAATCTTAGATATTATGTTACACTGTATGTATATTATCATAGTACTATAATAACTGAAAATGTCAGGAACCAGTAAAGACATGCTTGAAAATTTAGTTATTGAAAATTACCAAAACTAAAAATTAGTTTAGCAAACTCCAGTGACTTGACTGGTGAATGTTTTGAGAGCACATAATACAAGAGATACAGGATCATTGAAAAAGGTAAAAGTAAACTTATGACCAATAATAACTATTCCAGAGACATAAGCTAAGATGACTAAGGTTCTGTAGTTAACTGCTGAATTGGAGATGTCATTTTTTTTATTTATAAGGTTCAGTAAGCATAACTGTAATTGCAAGGAAGGACATTATACTTAATATTACTATTGTTAAGTAGTTTAACCAGAGTAGTTAGCTAATTTATTTAGCTCTCACAGGGCAAGCCCATAAGACTTGTTTTTATTGAAGATAAAGTTGTTCATATGCAGAACAAACTTTGGGTCTTAACAATATGATAAATCCTTCCCAAGAAAGATGAGTAGATATCCTATGATGCTCCCTCTTCTTGTAGAAATTCTTCCACTGCATAACAGACCAGGAACAGCATTCTGGGCATGGGTTGGTAACATTACAGAAATTAGCATGACACCTACTGGAAGGGGGTATGGGGGTCAGTGAATGAGGAAGCTAAAAACCATAAACAAGGGAATTCTGGAAGGCTTGACACAAGCATTGACGGGGCAGCGACTTCTTGGAGGGATCTGTGGTAACACTCAAGCACCTACAAACAATCAAAACCAAAACAAACAGAGAGGAATCACAGACTAAGTTAAAAATTGGCTTGGGGAGGAGGAGAGCAAAAGCAAACATCCACTCTCCAAAATGGCTGAAGAAAGACTGATGCATCACAGGGTTCATGCATGGCTCCACCTCATCTATGCTGAGTTGCCAGATGCCACAGATTCTTTGCATTACAATCTTTGATTGTTTTTAACCGGTTTCCAGCTGGTGTTAGAAGATTTATCCTATTGTTAGGACCTCAGGCTTGTTAGCTATGATTATGTAATACAGATTAATTAAACAAATTTGTCATTTTAGGTTTTACATATTAATTTACAACTTTGTAAGAATTTGGTTACTGTAATTGAAAATGCTGGAGATTGAGAAAATTCTAAGCTGATTTCTTTCAAAAATTGAAATTTTTTGTTAGTTATATTTTTGAAATTTACACAAAAAATATTTAAATGTTAGTGAATGATCAGAATGATGTTAAGGTTTCTGTCATAAGTTATTTTCTTCATTAGTTCCTCATTCAACCGATACAAATAATATCTCATTTCCTTGTGATGTGGGGAAATGGAATTCATCGCATCAAAATTCACCACAAACCCAAGTAATTTTGACTCATCTTGGAACTGGTTACTATCATTTGGCCCATGGATATTTTATAAATCACCCATACAATCCAATCCTTATATTCTGTACATATAAGGATTGGATCGTATGGGTGATTCATAAAATATCCACGGGCCAAATGAGAATGACCAGTTCCAAGATGAGTCAAAATTACTTGGGTTTGTGGTGAATTTTGATGTAATGAATTCCATATTCCAACATCACAAGGGAATGAGAAACTGTTTATAGAATTTGCCAGAAAAGTATCAGTTGAATGAGGAACTAATGAAGAAAATAACTTATGACAGAAACCTTAATATCATTCTGATCATTCTGCCGTCCCTCTGATGCCATTTTTCAGAAATGTCTCCTATTTGGCTGGAAGTGCTTTAGTGCTTGGCTTTTTAACCTCATATTTATAATTATTTTCAAATGAATGTATATTTTCACCAAAATTTATTTTGGTGGTATGTATTTTAATAGTTTGTGAAAGGTAAAATAAAGGTAGGCCATTTAGTGAAAAACTGGTGGCTTCTTGAAGTGCCTTTGTTGGGAAAAATCTTGAAAGAATTAATTAGTGTGTTTAATGCTCTGGACATTTTGCTGGTAAGTAGAGAACCAAGGTTTTGGTATTCACTTTACTAGTGCCACTTTTCATTTATTTGTGATATTTTGAGATTATACCATACTTTTTACAAAAAAAAAAAGTTTTGGAATGTACATTCACACCTTTGAAGGTGACTAAATAAACTTACAAACTAGACATTATGGATTGTATTTACCATGAACTAAACAAAATACAGTGATTTATATTTTGGTTAGTGTCATGAATATTTTACTCAAGTATTGTATCTCATGTGTTTTTTATCCCATCTGTTAGATGCTACCGTTCATAGCACACTGTATATGTTTATTATGCTTGAATTGTAATATATTAAGTATATTTTTCATGTAAGGAAAACCATTGAATTTTAAAATATTTAAAGATTTCGATTGTGGCAAAATGGCAAACTGCTACAATATGAAAGCCTTGATAATTTTATTTTGTGCCAGATCGCATATGAAAATTTTATTTGAAAATCATTTGTGAACTGCTTTCATTAAAGAACTAATAACAAAAAGTTCCCTTATGGGCCATTAATAATGTTCTGTTGTTTACTATAATTTAATGTAAAATACAAATTCTCATATATTTATGCAGTTGTTTGTTTATTGTGGAGGGAGACTATTGTACGTTATCTGATTTTTCATTAACTATTCTTGTTAACTTATCCCAGGATGGTATTTTTTGTATATTGTAAAGGAAGTGCATTGTATGAATTGAAAGTGAAAGTACAGTTGATTAAAAGTCTTAAATGTAGTCTTGTCTGCTATACCTTTAATGACTTACTCAATAAAGAAGTTTTTTTATTGGTAATAAATGGGATGTGGTAATATGCTAGAATTATTTACAATGTTCAATGAAACTATTCAACTTGAAGTCCTGGGAAAGTAATGTTTGAAGAGATTCTTCAAGAGTGGAGAAAAGAAAGTGTAACTGTATATTTTAATATGATAGTTTATAGCTTTTCCTTGTGTTGATAGTCGTGATAATTACAGCACATTGATTCATGTAACAGTTTAGACACTACTATTATTGCTGATGGTGTTTTTCCATTTTTATAATGTCACTTTAATTTTATATGCAAATTGTTTTAATATTGTTATTGTTTGCATTATATTTGATGTTTAAATGTCTTTTTGTTCAAACTGATGTTAACAGTGGTAATTAATTTAATTTTTTATATTCACAGTCTAGTCTTCTGTCTGAGAAGTTTAAACGGCCATTCAAGAAAAGACTTTCTTCTCTTCCTCATACACCTTCAAATCGGGTTAACAAATACCTCGCTCAAGCAATAGAAGCTAGATCTGTAGACAGGGAGAAATCCACTCATGTATCACTCTCAACATTATGTTTTAGAGATGGAGAAAAAGAGAAAAATGTAAGTTTCATGTAATTATACTTCTGTAGTGGAAAAACAATAGTTGTTAGAGCTCTGCTATACTATTTATGTTTTTAGAGTTATTTAATAATAAAAGTGTTTATATTGTTACTGAATGTGTAGAATCCATACAAGAATTAGATTATTATTTCAGATCTTTGGATATGTAGACCCATGGTAGGAAAAGAGACTGTAGTTAGTGTTTGATTTGGTTTGCTCAGACCAGCATGACACTGTCAAACTGCTGTTGGATACTGTTTTTTGCATTCCATCTGTAAAGTAAACTACTTATTTTTATTTTACTTTGATCATTTGTCTCACCCAATTATTTATAAATGATTTGTAATCAACTTCACATTGATCATACCATTATTATTAATTTACTGTTACTATCTTGGCACTTGAACAGTGAATCATTCTTTGTATTTAAGTGGAAGTTTGAAAATTAAACTTACTTTCTTGTACATCAACATACCTGTAAAGTTAAAATATGAATACACAGACACACACACAAGGAATTGTATATGATAGTCATTGGATCAGATGAAAGAAAATTACAAATTAAATTTTCTTTACATAATTTCAACTTTTCGGAGAAAAGATGAAAATATTTTCGAGAGTTATCTGAAATGAACAGGGATGATGCCAACAGCAGTTACACAATCACAATAGATTACTTATGGTCTTCAAAAATTAAAATATATAACCGAGTTGGATCCCTTATTCAGGTGTGTTCACAGACCTGAATATGTAAATAAAAAAAATGAGTGTGCATAGAAAATGTGGGGTCTAATATTCATAAAAAATGTTTTCATGCAGTAGGAAAGGTCATGAAATAATCATTGGTGTGCAATATACTTCTGTCAAGATACAATTTTAATTATTCCATTTAAATTTTATTTAATATTTACAATGAAAATAGTTCTACTCACTCTCGGTGCATAGGCTTGATTTATAAAGTAATTGGTTTCCCAAAGGCCATAATTTTTCCATATGAAAATATATGCCATCTTTATATCACAAGTATGCTGTTCATTTATTTATATGCATACAGTAATCAAGTGACATTTGAGACCATTCAGTCATGGTAGTGATATATAGTTTTCAAATGGACTGTTGTGCACAAAATGTTCCTTGAAAAATATAGTACATGTTTAATTAATATAGACAGTGCTGCATAAGATTTTTTTACAACAAAGGTATTAGTGTGCTCATAAATGGGGGAATAATTACATTAAATTTTGCAGCAAAAAATATGTACTAGCACAGTAATTTTAAACCTTGCCAAATTCTTTCATTCCTAGACTAAACTGATGAAATGTAAGGGGCGTGAAAAGGTAGCAAAATTAGTAACATTCATGAATGGTGGCATTAAGT
The DNA here is from genome assembly GCF_015104395.2 of Macrobrachium nipponense. Lineage (NCBI taxonomy): Eukaryota > Metazoa > Arthropoda > Malacostraca > Decapoda > Palaemonidae > Macrobrachium > Macrobrachium nipponense. The sequence continues at coordinate 46,035,330 of NC_061093.1, read as the reverse complement.
GGTATAAAAATAATGAACCAATAAGGTAGGTAGTTGATGACATGTATAATCACTAAAGAAACAGCTCCTGAGAATCATTAGAATTCTAAAACTTTATGCTTTTATATCTCAGTACTTTCTGATATTTGTGTACTGTGCTACCAAACTGTAGTTTCAAAAGATTTAGCATAACCACTGGTGAGGAATACCCATTTAAGGTCATGAGACAAGCTCACACCAATATTAGCCACAGAACCGAAGATATTGTATTTGGTTCATAGTAGAAGATGGTGTTTTACGGCCAAGATTTATAATTACAAAATTTTACATTCATTGGGAATTATTTGGCCCCAGTCAGCAGGATAGGTTAATCTCTGGGATATCTCTTTGGTACTAGATCCTAAATTGAGTGTCCTCCCATTATACACACATACAGAGGGTTCCAAATCAAAGAAATACTACTGTCTCTCCTTGGAATATGTATTATACTGCTGATCCCCAGTTTGTCAGGGTCTTTTAAGACAGAATTTTGGCAAGCTTTTGCATACACCAAACAGTAGCTGGGTCATATCAAGGAGGCATCAGCTGACTGTCCATAAGTATTTCTGGTGAAGATGTAAAGAAAGAAAGAAAGATTGGTGGTGATAGGTCACAAATGTAACCTCACTGCCTTTCAGTATATGAAAATGTTGGTGTCAGATTGTGTACGGAATTCATTCTTATTACCTAGATTTTTTTCTTGTACCACCATTTAACTGAGATTTATTAAGGTGATTATTCTTGGTGTATGTCCTTTCTAGTAATAGCATTCTAGGAAATTAATGGGCTGCAAGTTTCTCTGACATGAGTCATGTGGAGCAATGTAAGAAAGGAGTGGTTTTTTTCCTGACTCCAAGTTCAGAGGTCTTTACAAGCTTCAGAAGATAGGGAATATTGTAAGAAAGGTTTTAGGAGCTTGAGAAAACATTGAAGACTAATTACTGTATTGTATTGTTTCTTTGAAGAACTGGACTCCTCTTTCTACTGAATGCTGAATTGCTTTTTAAAATTACCTGTTAAGTAAAATAAAAATAATAATTCTGAGACATGTTAGTTTGCATACAATATACAGCATTCAATAAGAGCTTTAGATTGAAGATATGAAGATATGTATTAATTATGATGACTTTTGTTACAAAATTTTCTGGGGTTGAAGTGATAAAAGGGGAGAAATTATGGCCAGGACACCATATGTACATCTTATGCATATGCTTAAAGGGATTTGCATTTTACATTTTATTGGTGAGGTTTTCTGGCATATTCATTATGATTGTTCTTATCTTTTCAGTATCATGAAGAAGTGGACATGGGATTTGGGAACTCCTTGCTTTGTTCCTTGTTTTTACTGTTGTTTGTGGCATCAGTGCAGGCACTGGTGTTACCACGTACACTGCTCTTCCTCTTCTTGTTTTTGGCAGCATTTGTGACAATATCTGTTATGCTTATAGTTCTCCTGGCAGCCAGGTAAGATATATGCTGTAGGGACTTTTGACATTGGTTATAACTGCAAAGGAAAATCTGCAAAAATGATGCAGAGGATTGAGATGTGAACCAGAACCAGTTAAAATCAATGAATGCAAGCTTAAATACTTCAGTCAGTGAAGATTGAATAGTTAAACCTGTGAATGAGACCTCAAATAGTTCAGTCATGGAATTAGAGCATAAATTTGATTAAATGAGTGAATGGGAGCTTATGATAAGTATGATTATTGTAGGACTGTGATGGTTTGAACATAGAGATAGAAAAGATTAGGCACTGTTAGACAGAAGAGCCACAGTGGAATTAAAAGGATGGAATCTTATAGGTCCAGAAAATTATGGGAAAAGGGGATAGTTGAGGGACTAGTCCTAAAAGAGAACAGGACAGAGGAGAGTGGAGGTAAGTTTTTCATACCTAGCACCATAGTTTGAAAAGCTGTCTTAAAAATGTTTATGGTGATGATGTTGCTAAATTATGTTATGTACTTCATTAACAGTAAGGTTATCAATGGATAATCTTTCTGAAATAAGTTTGCATTAAACTTCTGCCTTTGTTTAATTTTCCATAATTTCTTTTGGTATAAACATATAATTTTTTCTTTTCTCGCTACAATGGTACCTCCAGTCTTTTATACATGAGATGTGTGACGTTAATTGAAGTGATTTTTTGGTAAAAATTTGAGGGGAAAAAAATTTACTTGATTTTTATTTATATATGTTCACATTAATCAGCAATAAATGATAAAACATCTTACAGAATTAAAACCTATAAAAAAAGTGCCAAATCACATGAAATACATCAAAATATCTCAAATAATATGAGTTAAATATATGGAATGATATACAGTAATGTACATTTTAAAATTACTTTAGGTTGAAGTTTGTCTCATTGTTGTTTGTATGTAGTTCCATTGTTATCAGCCATAATAATGCAAAAAACCATTAGAAAAATATCAAATACCACAAGAAATGTAAAAAATGAAACATTAATATGATAAAATGTTTTTATATAATAAAGTCGTTTAAAAGCATCTAAATATAAATAAAAAGTATTGTCATAATAGTAAGGTTGAGGTACTACATTCAGCTGTGTGGTGGCATTAGTTCTTGGCAGCAAATTTAATCATGTGACTTCTCATAATTTTTGAACTTGGATAGGCATAATGGGGTTTGGTGTAGGTGGTGAGGATCATTCAGCATTAAAAAAAAACAGTTCCTCTTGGGTCACTCAGATCTTTCAGTTCTGTTCTCTTCCTCATCATTAAGATTCTTATAATGCCTCCTTAGGAATGACTTGATGAAACTTCTTTTGATCTTTAGGACACATGAGTAAACTTCCAAGACTTATTTTTTGTCACTGAGATACATATACAGTATATTGTTCCATTGTACCAAGAGGACTATGTTGTTTTATATGTTTCTTCATATATTTGTGTGGTTATCAAATGCAAGATATGGGGTAATAGGTTAACAACTAACCAATGTGGAAATGAGCCATTGTAAAATATAATTGATTAATTTTGATCCTATAAGAACTTTACTCATTTTTATTTTGAAACTTTTCATTGGAGATTTTTTTAGGGTTATTATATCAATTTGGGTACCATTTTAAAGGAGTATCCATATCTGTTGGCTAAGGACGTGTATCTCATTGTTCCTGCTGTTACTGTTACCTGTTCCCATGTTTGCTTTGTATTATATAATTCTTTGCCTGTTTACTTTGGATGTACTTCATATGTACATACCTGAATGAAGTTAACACAAATGTACTGAAGTTTAAACAGTCATAAACCACCAGTTTTGCATCTTAAATTTTATTTGAAAATTTTTTAGCTTTAGATTTGTGTTTTTGCCCTTTCCATACTCTGTACGCTTTTTTATTTCATTGTTTAACCATTCTCTTGATGATAAATTTTTTGATTTACCAGTAGCTTTTAGGTTTACTTCATAAATTGTTACTGTATATTTCTCTGTATAAGACAACCTTTAGATTAGGTGAGGTAAATTTTCATGAATTTTCATGAATTTATCACATATCTGTAGTATAGGACTTCTAAATTACAAAGCCGAAATCTTTTTATGAGAAAAGTGATTATTTGCAAAAATTAAACAGTACAACTATATTTTTAATAATGGTGACTTAAATAAAGCTTGTTTTGCTTGTTGTATCCAATTACAATATTACTAATATCATATTGTTACTGTATTACAGAATACAAACATCGTCATGTATGTCCTTTGCATTTGATATTGATTACATTCTCAAAATCTCGTCTGATTTGAGTATTATCGATATCTTCACTGCCATTATTTGTTAGAAGAGATATAATTCGGAGATAACTTTCATCGTAAATTAACAAAGTTTGGTTGAAAACATGCACATATTACTTCATTATATAAGCATTACGTGCGATTTCTCCAGTTTGTACATCGCTTTTGCCTTGCTGTTATTCGTTTTATTCAGCCTCGGCTATAACTTGCATCTTTAATTTACTAGTATTCTTTCTTGAGATCTCCACTGCATGAGGGATGAACAAAAATGTAATTTACTTTTTTTTTTATTGGAAGCTACAATTGTGAATTGGAAGGGTTTAACAACTTGACAATTTTATTGGAGTTCTTGCTCAATAGTTACAGTAAATGACGTCGGCAATCAGCAGTTTCTCAGTTGCATCTTTAATTTACTAGTATTCTTTCTTGAGATCTCCACTGCATGAGGGATGAACAAAAATGTAATTTATTTTTTTTATTGGAAGCTACAATTGTGAATTGGAAGGGTTTAACAACTTGACAATTTTATTGGAGTTCTTGCTCAATAGTTACGGTAAATGACGTCGGCAATCAGCAGTTTCTCAATTTGGTCGTTTATGTCAATACAGGCAGTCCCCGGGTTACGACGGGGGTTCCGTTCTTGAGACGCGTCGTAAGCCGAAAATCGTCGTAAGCCGGAACGACGCTTGGAAATATGTCTTAAACTAATAAAAAGTTATAAAAACCTTACTTGTAATCCTTTGGTTACACTACATGTCGTTTCCTGTAGTTTTATGTACAACCTGGAGTTATTTTCATAAAAGAATGCTGGTTCTTGAAGGTAAAAACTATTGTAATCCTCTGGTGACACTACATTCTTGAAGTTTTATGTACAACCTGGAGTGATTTTGCAAAATCTTGAGGGCTACAAGAACAGCTGATTACTATTTACGTATCATATAGACTAATTAAAGTAAATGTATCTTTAAATAGGCTTATATATTAGTATCAACAAAACATTTCCTGCCATGAGTCAGAGGCCGTTTAATGAAACGAACACTTCTCTGTCCTATCTGTTCAGAAAATAAACGTTACGTCAATCCCCGAGACCATTGTTGCCAAAGCGTCTCTCTCTCTCTCTCTCTCTCTCTCTCTCCTCTCTCTCCCATCTCTCTCTCTCTCTCTCTCTCTGATCAAATTACATTGGAAACTTGATATACGATTGCCCTAATATACGAATGTTTTGAGATATAACAGAAAATTTGCGAAAATACAAGCTTGATATACAACGAAATATTTGAGATACGATTTTGCGATGAGTGTTAGTTGTATAGGCGACCGATAAATGGCGTTCAGTCTGTTTGTTTGTTGGTGCTGCATGTTAACACGTCGTTGTTTAGTTCGTTGTATTTGCGCCTATTTTTCGTGTTATTTTGTCTATTATTATTTACCATGGGTCTCAAAGCTAAAGACAAAGCAGGTGATAAGAAAAAACCAAGAAAATGATTTCGATGGAAGCAAAACATGAAATTATAGCAAAGCATGAACGTGGCGTTCGTATCGTCGATTTGGCAACGAGTATGGTCGAAATCCTTCTACAATATCCACGATCATCAAGCAGAAGGAAGCTATAAAAACCCCCGAGACCATTGTTGCCAAAGCGTCTCTCTCTCTCTCTCTCTCTCTCTCTCTCTCTCTCTCTCTCTCTCTCTCTCTCTCTCTCTCTCTCTCTCTCTCTCTCTCTCGATCAAATTACGTACTGGATAATGTCTCTCTTTGGATACTTCGATTTTGCCAAATATTGAGGGCTACAAGAACAGTTGATTACTATTTACGTATCATATAGACTAATTAAAGTAAACGTATCTTTAAATAGGCTTATATTATTAGTATCAACAAAACATTTACTGGCATGAGTCAGAGGCCGTTTAACGAAACGAACATTCTCTGTCCTTAACTCGGAGCGTCGGAAGACGCCTCTCTCTCTCTCTCTCTCTCTCTCTCTCTCTCTATCTCTCTCCTCTCTCTCCTCTCTCTCTCTCTCTCTCTCTCTCTCTCTCTCTGATCAAATTACTGGATAATGTCTCTCTTTGGATACTTGGAATTTGCGTTGTAATCTAACCAGAAACTTCGTTTTGTTATTATTACTGGAAACAAGCAATGATTTTTTCATTATTTGCGCTTTTGGACTGTTATATGTAAACTAGTATGTATTCATTCGCTCGGAAACTAGTTCCGCATATGAGGCGTCACTAAAAAACATAGAAAAATACAACATAAAAAGTGTCGAAAATCATCATAATCTCAAAATTTTTGTTGTAATCTAACCAGAAACTTATTTTTATTAATATACTGTGCTAAACTATAAAGGATTTTTATCATAGTATGCGTTTTTTAAAAGCGTCGTTAACTCGGAGCGTCGGAAGCGTCAGCGTCGTAACCTCGGAACAAGCGTCGTAACCCAGGACGGATTTTTCCATTGAATATTTAAGAAAAAGCGTCGTAACCTCGGAACGTCGTAAGCCGGAACCATCGTAACCCGGGGACCGCCTGTACATGTTTACAATAATCGCTTTATCCAGAATCCTAAAAAGCAGAATTTTTTAGTGGAAGATGGAGGAGTATCATTAGTCTTAAAGTCGATGAAATGGAGAGATAGAGGTTGATTATTGCCTCAGTTAGGTTGTTACACTGATAGACATCCACTTGCAACAGTCCAATAATAGTTGTATTGAGAATAATGATGATTTTAGTAAGACTTGTTTTACTGGATCCAATCATATTGCATGTATATTACCGTATTAAATATACAAACGGAGTGATGATGCACCATTTGCATTCTGGTTTTGTTTACAGCCTTGATAATCAACTGATTGGATTTTACCGATATTTTCACTGTCTTTAGTTGCCAAATGGAACTTAATTCAGAGATACATTCCTTGCTTTCCTAAATTATCTAAGCTGAGTTCAATAAAGCCAATTCTATATCATGTGTCTCATACAACCATTATTTTGTTTACATGTCATCACCATTCTCAAACAACCGCTAATAACGATACCATAAGGAACGATAATTATCATACATAATTATCGTTCATAAGACTGAATTGTTCTAAACAGTTACAGAAGCTTTGCGTGCTGCCTCACTTGATGTTAGCTGTGATTTTGGTATAAATGCATGAGGGAACCTGAAAATAGAAAGTGTCATAAAACCATTTAAAAATGCCATTGATAGTACGGTACCAAAGACGATTTGTACAATAGTGACAATGAAGACAAGTCAACTCGCCAGAACAAGACTGGAATATCTATGGTGGTGGCATATGTGATGAAGCTTTTAATGAAGAATGAATATTATGTTATCCTAGATGTTATTACTACTGTAATTACCCAATCATAGACATTTCTCAAAGGTTACCAAAAAATAAAGGTTGCTGTGAGCGCAACCAACTAACTCTTATGTTTACATTTTCTCAGCTTGGATCGCATAGATGAAAGTTGGTTTCATTGATTTAAAATTATTCCTCAATAGGCTATTTGTTATGAAGATATGCCAATAATATATAAGGTAAAAATGGTTTTACGTATTACCTTTATTATCAGTTCATTTCATAATGTGAATCTTCATGTATGTTGGTGATAAGGCTATAGCACCAAGACTGAGGCTGGCCTACTGATGATACACATCTTAGAATTCAAGGTCATTTTTAGAATTGTAGTATAAGACGACCCCCAATTTTTAGGGGTGAATTTTAGTATTTAAAGGTCTAATACGCAGAAATATACAGTATATTTTACATGGCTGTTGTTTCATAGTTTTCATAGGTGCTTTTTATTGTGCATATCCTTATAGTACATATATTTCTTCTTGCAAATTACAGGCTTAAAGTAACTACATGGGACCCAGCAAGAAGATTCGTTCTTCGGCTGATTCTGACTATTGTGGCAATAACAGTTATATATGTTATGGCACAAGTTAACTCGGTAAGGAATCTGAGACTTATTTTATTTGTGGGTGGTTAGAAATTTTGCTGGTAATATATTATCAGTAAATAGAGTTACTGAATGTGGGAAAACTAAATTAAAGCTTGTAGGGGGAGGGATAAAGGTCACGTCTGAGAAATATGATGACTGTTGGATATATAAATTATTACCATATATTTTTACAAATTTTTAATCATACTTATAAATGATTACTGTACATTATTACTGTAGTATAGAGGCAGTCTCCAGTTATCGGCGGACTTGGTTAATGGCAATCCGGTTTAATGGGCTTGTGAAGTGATTTATGGCGCCAACGCGCCGAGTTCTGGTTATCAGCACCATAAGGTGCCAATAATAGAGTTATGGCACCATGATATACCTAAAGGAGGTGCCATGAACCAGATATCAGGCCATAAATCACCAAGTTTCGGTTAATGTTTTCGCTTATCAGGACCTTGCCAAGAACTGAGTCCCTGCCGATAACCAGGGAATGTACCTGTATTCACTTGACCCCCTCTATTCGTGGACTCGCCTGCTTGCGAATTTTTCTATAGCCCATGTATACTCATTATTCACTGAAAATTTGCCTATTTGCAGTATTTTTCATAGAGAAATATTCACAAATTACTATATTTTCATATAATTTTTATGCCTAAATGCACTTGTTGCGATAAAACTATTAAAATACTTGGGTATAAGCATTTTTAGTGAGCTTTTTTTGTTTTAACTATCAAACTAGGCAGGACAAAGTGTTTTTAGTGGGGTTTTAAGTATTCACGGTTTTTAGCTTTTTGCGGGGGAGCGGGTGTGGTACCCATCCCCCACGAATACAGGGATCCACTGTATAGTATTAGATTTTGGAAGCTGATCTGAAAGAAATTTTATCAGAATCAACATTTTCATTTTATCAAATTGCTGTATGAAGTTCTTAAGGCATTTCAATATGCATAGTAGAGAGATCTATGTGTTATACTTAATCGAGAACTAACTCTATAGCCTGCCATATGTGAATTAACAGTAATATACGGAATTGTAGTAGCATTAGTAATAGTAACTTGAAGCTACACTTGTTCTGATGTACATTGAACCCCCGTATTTGCGGGCTCCAGATTCACAGACTCATGTATTCGCGGATTTCTCTCTGGAACTTATACCCCCATTATTCACAAAAAATTTGTCTATTCACGGTATTTTTCTATGAGAAATATTCACAAATTATTGGTTTTTTTATCAATTTCATCATAAAATGCACTGTTAGTGATAAAACTATTTAAAAAAATTAGGTGTGAAAATTTTACTGGGGTTTTCTTGAGTTTTAACTAACAAAATAAGCAGTTTTAAGCATTTTATAGGGGTTTCAACTATTCGCAGGTTCTAGTTATTTCGTGGGGCCATCTGTTACCCATCCCCCGTGAATACGGTGGGAACACTGTACATGTATAGTAACAAATCACAAATACCCCCAGTGTTGCTTTGATAAGCATTGAAATTATATAGTATTTTTAAAAATTAAAGTTATATAGTATGTATTTTCAAATTTTGTAGTATTGTTAAAAATTAAAATAGTAAAGTTAAATGTGATAAATGTGTTTGAATATCTACTTCAGTTGATGCTGATAGGGTAATCACCTCTAAGGGCAGTGACACTTATAGCCGTTTCCACGGTATTTAAGTTTCATTGAGTCTTCTGTATTTGTCTTACAATCTTTTCATCAGCATGTAGATGGTATATCAAGTTTCTTAAGGACATAATATATAAAGATTTCTGACAATCTTTTCATCAGCATGTAGATGGTATATCAAGTTTCCTAAGGACATAATATATAAAGATTTCTGCTGTCTTGGGTATATTTCCTCTAATGTGTCGACAGCACACTGGTGGTAATCTATGACAGTGCAAAAGCAATTGAGCTGGGATACATGAAGCTCAGGTATTTACAGTAGGCATGGTTTTTACATTGGTGTTGAATTTTGATTAGCCTCTGTCCCAGAGGGGATGTGATCTTCTGGGCGTAACTGGTATTGCTTGCTGGAGGTGGGCGTTGCCTCAGGTAATCCCCCCCCCCCCAAGTATGGTTGGTATAATAGGCCTTCCAGATGACATGCTGTCGGTATCCCGGTGCTCTCTCTCTCTCTCTCTCTCTCTCTCTCTCTCTCTCTCTCTCTCTCTCTCTCTCTCTCTCTCTCTCTATTCTCTCTCTCTCTCATCCATCTTCTCCCTTTTTTCATGAAACAGTGTGGTGTTGGCCAATTTCATTTATTAACATGGTGAAAGAAACGGAATTTCTGCCACCATCATAAGGAAAGATATGAAAAATCAGCCAACACCAAACGTTATCATGAGAGAGTGCACCTGATGCGCACCAGTGGTTGGTACCTGAGCCAATACCTACCTCCAGCCATCAACACCAGTTAGTCCCAGAAGATAACAACACCTCCAGGACAGATTTTGTCACCAACCCATGACTAATCAAAATTCAACCTACTAACCAACCTACCAATTGTAAACCTACTTACTATCAATACCTGTGCATCATGCATACTACCAATTTATTCACATTTGTACTCTCATAGATGACTGCCAGTGTGGCCAGTGTGCTGCCGAAATGTTAGAAGGAATAAACCTAAGACAACAGAAATCTTGGTAGGTCCATAGAAAACTCGATATACCAGCTATGTGCTGATGAAGAGAAGATTATAAGATGACTAGAGAAGACTGTGAAAATTTAATATTGTGGAAACAACTATTATGATTATTATTATGATTATGATTATGATTTTGATTATTATTATTATTATATTATTATTATTATTATTATTATTATTATTATTATTATTATTATGATTATTATGATTATTATTATATATAATAATAATAATAATCATAATAATCAATAATAATAATAATAATAATAATAATAATAATAATCATAATAATCATAATAATAATAATAATATGATCACTTAGTATTGTTTCCAGACTCTCATGAGGCTCACTCAAAGAATTTGTTTTGAAATGAGAGATGAAATGGGGTCAGGAGAAGTTCATGGAATTGGATTGTTAAAAGGGAAGAGAATAAAAGAAATTTAGCTAAAAATAAAAATAAAAAAGCAGTGCAATTGTAATTTGGGACTGATGAGATGCAGCAAAGAATGCTAAGTGCAATCTGCAGTGTGTCATGCAAGTGGTGTTTATTAGCTATATTCGTAGTTTTAAAATGACTTTCTTTTTACTGTACATACTTAGGTTTTACTGGTTTTATAAATTGTTTTGAAATGTGTCTGCAGTATTTGTAGTAGTAATTTGTTGTACAGTAATGTCAAAATTTTGTTTTATCTTCTTTTCATGTTGTTTTACAGTTTACGTGTGAATTACCTCAAGTTCCATGTGTTACCAACGTCACGGACTTGACTCCTACCCGTGTAGGACCACAAGAATTTGTCCGTAATCTTTGGTGTCCACTTCCAGAATACATTCCCCTTTCTTGCATTGTGGGTTTTATGGCAGTGGCAGTTTTTCTTCGTCTCCCTGTGTTGGTCAAGATGCTTCTTTTAGTGTCAATGGCTACTGTGTATTCATTGCTTATTTTTATAACCCATCTTAGCCTTTTCACTTGTTATGACATACGAGTTGGGTAAGAATTTTTTGAGATTTAAGTGATACTGTTGTTACTGATATATATGGATATGCATACATTGATTTGAACTTACTGAGTAAATTTATTATATAAAATTTGCACCAGTGTGTTAAAATAGTGAATATAGTGTGAATCTGTTTATCTTATACTTTTAGCATATATTTTAGGATTCCTTTCATGAATTTTTAGTTTTAAATGAAAACTAATTATTTGGGATGATTGTAACTTGCTGTTAAGATAGCTTATTTCTCCATGCTGATAGGTGAGTCAGTATTCAAACCAAAGAAGATCAAATGGCTGGTCCTGGATGACTTCCTAGTTCACTGTTCTCCACCAGGTGTGTTAGGATTTAGCTCTTGTCAGAATTCTACTTGCTTTTATTGTGTATATGCTTATGTTGTTATGTCATGGTTTTAGCTGTACATGTATTTTTTGTCTGATGCCTTCCACTGGAATCAAGGCTAAGAATGTTAGGTTCTGAAAGAATGATTACTCTCTTAGCAAGATGTTGATTTTTAAGATTTATGGACACTGTGCTGGCTGCAGAGGTATTATATAAAAAATTTTGAAGGACTGTATGCTAAAGTTTGTAAGTATAGGAAGAGAAGGGAAGCAGATAGTCTGTGAAAGTAAGTAGTTAGATCAGATCATAGACCTGTCATTTCTCCCCTTTTTCCGGGTCCTTTGTTTTTTCTTGGTCTGTGGCTTATTCCTTCCTTCGTCTTCAGCTCTGCCTTCCAGTTCCCTTTCAGTTCAGGAAAAGCACATTGAGAGGTTAGAATAGGACATAAACCTTATTTTAGCCAGTAAAAGATTTGTCTGAATTCATGTCAGAGAACTATTCTGGATCCCCACATAGTTTGCAATCATTGTCACATTCCCTTGCAAGAGGTAAGGTGTTGATGCCCTTGCTCATCTGTAGCCCGAGTTTAGGACTGCCCTGTGAGGGGTGGTTCTTGAGTGGCGTTATTCTGCCTCTCATTTTTTTATGCTGTGTGTCTTGTTTAATGTATTACCCAAAAGATCATTTTTGGTAAATGTAAATCTTCACTGTATTCAATTTTTACCATCGTTGGTATCTAGTAATGAGGTTGTTAGCACTGATAGGATTGATTATGTAGGTAATAGCTAGTAGTATTATTAATATGTAATTATGTCTGCAGTGAGTTCATAAAGTAAGCAAGGCACAGTGCCATCTGTTGACAAAAATACCTACTTAATATTTCCTATGTAGACAGAAAATATAGAAAATGAGAGTTCATGAAAGAGTGAGTTAAATTGGGAGGACAGAAAGAAGTAGGAACATGTTATGAGTATGAATGAGTATTCTTGTGATTGCAAGAATACTTGGTAGTTAATCATAAGAGTACTTGGGATAATGAAGAAAGGGGTCAAGGGAAAATTGGGGTTTGCAAAAGTGTGTTGGATTCTGTCTGTAGTCAGATGGTGAAACAACTATGGCCTTGTATCAGTAGAAGTGGTTTGTGTATTCTCTGGGGGCCATTCTAGAGCAATTTTCAGAACATGTAACCTAGTAGCAGACATCAAAGTATCTACATTTTCATAGGTACAGTAAGAGTTTTCACTATCTGCTTTTGAAGTTATAGTGGTTATAGTGCCATTCCTTCCTCAATATCACATCAAGTGCAATTGGGTCTGGCAAATGATCAGCACCTTAGGGTGTTGAGATCAGTTGAGATTGCAGCCGCTAGAACTCTTTATCAATCTCTCTCTGGAATTTAGACGTAACGAGTAGTTCTAAAATTTTATCTGCAGATCCTTTTGAGCCTCTGGAATCAAGTTCCATTAAAGTAATTGAAAACTCTTCTTGTTAGCACTTTCAGCCATTAAAAGAGTAAGCAAGTACTCTCCTCAAGGCTGTTGTAAAGAGAATGCTATTTTATCTTTTTTTGCCTTAGAGCCAAGAAGGATATTAAGACATAATAGTTTTTTCAAGAACTGTAAGGATTACAGATTTAACCTGTTTGGTGGAGAAAGAACAGGAAACACTTCTCTGTCATGTAAGGACAAGTAGAATGTATTTAGATTGGTTAAGCCTTGAAGAGGCAAAGTTAACCTTTTTTGTGGCTTTAGAAAAGCTAGAATGTCTGTAAAAGAATTTTGTTTTCTGTGACATGTTTGAACAGGGTAACACATGATAAACTAGTTCCATACGTTTTACCTTTATTGGAAGAGCAGTTGAGACTTCATTTAGTTTTATGATAACTTTGTTGCTTGATGATGTGATTGATGTGGCACAGTAGAAGTGCAGTTTGGTTTTTGCTGCTCACTACCTCAAGTACACAGAAGTGCATCCAAAATTGTTAAAAGACCTAAGGCTGCTACTAGTAACAGGTAAAGCCTTTTCATGAACCAAAGAAGAAGCAATCTATTAGGTTCTTTGTTTTAAATCCCAGCTATCCATATTTTGGTAGAGCTTAAAAGTACTTAGTACAGGAGCATATTTTTATATTATAAAGGTATTTCATTTTAGTTGACTCATTTTTGGGGCTTTTGCACCATGGCACAAGGGTTTCTTCATACCACTTCCGTTTCATTCTGGCTAAATTGAAGCAATTTTCTCCACAAGGCTACTCTTTGACTCACACATATGAAAGCCTTACTTCTGAATGGAATCCAATTCTGATGGCAGTAAGATCCAGAAAGGATTCCAGATCAAGTAAGAATCCTTAATGTTTTATGCAAGAAACCCTTAGCTCGATTAGCTATAGGGATTTTGTTTAGCTTTTGACCCACCTTCCTCTTTGCAATGTGGGAATAAGCATTCTTTAACAGTAGGTAAGATTCATCCCAATAATATAAATTTTCCTACTAAAATTTATGAATTGGATACTTACCAACTGTTAAAGTAGATCCTGCCCAACCTCCCCACTATACTTTGTGGCTGTCGAGGAGTATTCAAAAGACATCTGGTGGGAGAACAGCTGTACTAGACAGTCATTTGAGGTTAGCCTTTATATCTTCTTCTTTTGTAGGAATGCCGACTCACCATTTGGCGTGGAGATATCAGCTATCTTTAACAGTAGGGAAGCATCCAAATAGTAAATTTTATTATGAAAATTTATATTTTTTTTCACGATGTTAAGTACTTTATTTTTTCAGGGCACTGGTTCCAACTGAAGTTTTGGGAGTAGTGTATATAATTCTGTTTTTGTTAGCTGTTATAGCACATGGCCGCCAAGTTGAATGGACAGCTCGTCTTGATTTTTTGTGGCAGTGTCAGGTATGTTATAAAAAAGGTTTCTTAAGTCATTGCAAATTGTTTCTATTAATGGCACAGAATATTTTCTGTGATCATTCAAAGTTCAGAAATGTCTCGTTGTAACTATTGAATTATTCAAAAGTACATTTTAACATTTATCATGCGCATTATATGGATACTACTTTATATAACCTATTACATACTAAGTTTGGTAAGGAGGTGAAAGTGTGTAATAGTTTACATTTTTTGGAGGGAGGGTCAGGTGGGTATAGTATTCCTCTTTCTTTCCTCCCCTTCTCCTTTCACCAGCTGGACTTTTATGTCAGTATCCTTCATCTCTTTGGACCATCCCATCTACAGTAGGCCCAAGTTTGATATTGTGTTATGAATAAGTTGCAATAGAAAACTGTATTGCCTTCATTAGTTATCTATATTGTATCTTACATTGTGATGTTTTTAGATTTGAGGTCATTGAAAGTGTACAATTTTGTTTGGGAAGTCATATTCCATGTTTTCAGTGTACCTTCAATTCAAGAATGAGTTCATAATATTTTTTTGTTAATTATAACCCCAATAATGAACAACAAATGAATGTGAACAAATTCTTACTGTCTCATGCAACAAAAAAGATGCAAGACCGACCTTATCAAAAGATAAAAAAAGTTGGGGATATACTTCGCCCTTGATCCCGAGAGGAATTCTTGAGATACAGGTCACCCTGACTCCTCAGTCTGTATGAATGACAGTACACACAGATTCCTTATTGACAGGTTGGGAGGATTGTCAGGTGGCAGGGAGGTGTTCAGCTACTCAGGAATTGTCGCATCAATTTCCTGGAGCTGATTGCTGTCTTTTTGTCTCTCAAAACACTCAAACCTCCAGAGGAGAAACATTTGGTTGGTTCTAGACAACATGACTGCAATATCCTACATTAAGAGTTCAGGATGATACTCAACTCCTGTCAATATAGTAATGCTAGCCATCCTTCGATGGGGTAAGCAAGGAAGTGGTACTTGTCTGCAATTCACCTTACGGGGGGTCTCAATGTAATAGTAGACTCCCTATCAAAGAAAACAAGAGCTTCAACAGAGTGGGGTTAGACAACCAGTCTTTTTCAGAAAATAGCCAACATGCTTCCACAAATGGAAGTGGACCAGTTTGCCACTTATGAGAATCACAAACTGTCAGGCAAGCAACAGCAAGAGATGCCCTCCTACAAGACTGGAACAAGTGGAGGATGATATACCCTTTTCCTCCATTGTTCTAGATTTTGAAGGTGTGGAGCAAACTCCTAACCTACTAAGGAACATATTACTTATTAGCCCCAAATTGGCCAAACAGGCATTGGTTCCTTTAACAATGGGCGAAGAGATATATTCCAAAACTGTCCGCTGTTTTATCCCAGCAGGACAGGTACTGTCATCTAGGAGCATCGGGGAATGAGTAGCCCCTCCTCCACTACACAACACTATACAGTTTCTCTCTCTCTCTCTCTCTCTCTCTCTCTCTCTCTCTCTCTCTCTCTCTCTCTCTCTCTCTCTCTCTCTCTTTTTGGGGTAACTGTATTATTAGCTTCCACATGTAGCTATGATCCATTTATTTTTAAGGGTAATGTTTAAGATGACTTTAAAATGATATTAAAAGTGTTTTAGGATAATAGTTTAAGGTATACAGTCATACCCCTACATAAGAAAGTCCCTACGTACGAAAAATCCAGGTTACGAAGGCAAAGACGAAGATTTTTTTGCTTCTGTGTACAAAAATAATTCAGGTTGCGAAAGGGTGTACTGTAAAGTTCGAGATTCGCCCAGGCCGCTGAGAACAATTTTAAAACCCGCGCGCTGCCAACTCGATAGACTCGCCACCATCCTCCCGCTCTCCCATTGGTTCTTGATGCTAGTTACCACCTTAAGATCTTGCTCTCGTCAGCATCTATCCCATCGTGTATCTACGTAAGGGTGTTCCTTGACCATTTTGTTTCGGCAGCGTTATCGTACACACATGGAATTCGTTCGTTCACGTAGATTTCATTCGTTGATGTAAATTTGTCAGTGCTTTCGCTTTTTTTGTACTGTAAGTTATATTATTGTGTGTGTGAACTTAATTACTTACATTATTAGCCACGGGTCCCAAGAATGTTGCTGAAGTTCACGGAAAGAAGAGGATGCTTTCTATGGAGACGAAGATGGAGATAATCAAGAAGTATTTGTTAATGTGTTTCGTAAAGTTTTCACCTCTCTCTCTCTCTCTCTCTCTCTCTCTCTCTCTCTCTCTCTCTCTCTCGTCTCCTCTCTCTCTTCTCTCTCTCTCTCTCTCTCGCTCTCTCTCCTCTCTCCCTCTCTCTCCTCTCTCTCTCTCTCTCTCCATGATGACAGCTGTTGGCTGGAAGGGTTGAAAGGAGCCAATCACACAGCAGGGTACTAGCTTTCCTTGATGCTGATTAGCTTGAAATAGGCAGTTATATGTAAGTGTTATTACAGGGAGGGTTCCATTATTTCACAGATGTTCAGTATTAGCAGGTGGTTGTGATCCCTAACCCCCCATCTATAGAAAAAAAAACCATACTTCCAGTGTTACATTAATACTACTCTTCACACCATAATTCAAACATCAGAAATAACAGTAGATCTTTTCCTATGCTCCCTTACACTTTGTAACCATGTCTTTATTAGATGAAAAGATAAATCTCATAAAAACTTTTTTTTATGATTTAACATATCCAACCTGATTTCTGGACAGTGCTCTCAACATTGAAAAAAGTGGCTAATGGAAAGAGAGAAAAAATTAAGTCATCCTTTCACAGTAGATTATAAGAAGTCATAAAAAATCTTGGTGCTAAACAACATACATTTGTAGAATTTCATTTTCCCAATACTATTGTATAAATAATAATAATATAATACTAATATCCTTTATTTCAGCTCAGGGCCATATACATGGAATATACAAAACACAGACAGTAACATACACAATCTAGATACATGAGACAACATGATATAAAAAGTGAATAATCGGCACTTATCCACAAAATAGATGAGGTAGCATAAAAGATAATAAACATAATACTGGTAATAACAGTAATAATATTGGTGAGAAAAAAAATGCATTGAGGTTTATAACAGTTAGTGCACAAATTATATAACTTAAATTTCAGCTAGAGACCTTAGGTGGTTACAGTAGTCAGGTCCAGAGTGCTAAATACAGAAATTGAATGTAATTAAAACTTTACCTTTATAGGATTCACAGTAATAATGAAAAAGTAAAATATCAGCAATAAATATAATAATAATGACAGAATCTGCAGATGACATCTTGCCAATACAGAGATTAAGTCATTTAGGGGACAAATGCCTCATTTTCCCATCTTTCCCACAATTTAGATCTTTTTGCTCCACTCCTTAGGATGCTTTGTATGAGCGAGTTGCTGCTGTTTCTCACTCGGGTTACCAGACTGTACATTGTTTGCCTTACAATGATTTTTAAATTGTCCATGTGGTTTTCTATGAACATCTGTGTGGCGGAGTGGTAGCTGGGAGTGTGTGTGAGGCATCTCAAATGTCATTGTGCACAACAGTGATTCGTTTCATTGTCTCGGGTATAGTTTGTCCAGAGGGAACACCCATAGATACTGGTGCAGTACGAGTGGAAGAGCAGCAGTTTCACTTCTCGGTGACAGAAGGCAAACCTCCTTGGAATCATGTTGCCAGTTGCACATAGCTTACGACGCCTCTGTTCAATGTCTGCCGTATCTTTTAGGTTGTCGGTGATAATGTGACCCAAATATGGAAATTCATATACAAATTCCAGCCGATGGTTTCCGTGGAAAATTTGTGGTTCTGCAATATGCTTAAGCGATCTCTGGAGCATCGACATGCACTGGGTCTTGGTTTTATTGTAAATGATATCAAATTCCTCAGCATATTGGCGGCAAGTGTCGATGAGTTGTTGGAGAACTTGCACTGATGGGGAAATCAGAACCATATCATTGGCGTAACAGAGGTTGTTTATAGTTGTTTCATTGACAGTGCATCCGATTGGGAGTGTGTTCAATTTGACATTCAATGCATCTGTGTACGTATTAAAGGAAATAAAGGAAAAGGACAAGGCTGGTGTATGGAGGAGGTGACTATTTGGCCCCATAGATCTCCTAGACCTAAAGTCACTGTCCTGCTCCCCTGCACTTGGGAGAAGATGCAGGTAGTTGTCGACTTAAGACTGCAATTGGTTCCGACCAACCAGTCGTAAATCGATTTGGACATAAGTCAGCCAATGTTAATTTTCCGAAAGAAAATTAGGCTAACCTAGCCTACCCTAGGGTAATCAGTACCATCTTTACATCTAGAGTAGCCTAGCCTACACTACACAGCATACTTTATACATATATGGCATAGTCATTATTAATTTCAGCAAATTCTCTAGGTTCAATGCACATTTGCTTATAATAATTCAGTACAAAGAGAAATTGAATAACATTTAACAAGTTAGCCTCGCGTACACATACAATGATGATTTTATCGTGTATGTACATATATCGTATGCATATTTATGAATACAGTAGCCTAGCCTACAGTATACTACTGCATATACGGTATAATTCAGTAATTTATTAGCCAATTTTGGATGTTCAATGCATTCTGACTATGATATCATAGCAAAAATAATTGGACGCAACATGGGAATCAGATTCAGACCAATACCTGCATTACTTACCTAATTGAGCGATGTCAGGCTGCTTTAAATAATTAATTTTGCAAACTTTTTATTTTTCTTTAGACACTATCATATTTCATAGTTGTTATGATTTCTTTAAATCTTTATACCATTTGTGCCGTCTCTCTACACATCATTGTGTCATATGTTACATACTTTTGTGAAGTTCAAGTCAAACCCATTTCTCTACACATCATACTGTTTCTTATTGCTACGTTTGTCAGGTTTGATTCAAACACTGCTTGCTACAGTACAATTGGTTTATTGTGGAAAACATACAAAAATATAAAATACAGATGCAAAAAAACAGATGTATGTACATACAAAAATACAGTTGAAAACTAGTAAATAAAAATTAAAAACTTATTGACTGCTGGCATCACTGATGCTTGACTGTGGTTCGTCGGCATTATCAGCTGGGGCAACGCTCGGTGTGGCGGGAGGAGTTGTTCGTTTTATAAATATGGTGAGCTTTGTCTGGATTGCTTGTTTCTTATTTTTGTCATAAACATTATGCAGTTCGAATCTGTTTTTGAATCTCTTGAACCAGCCAACACTTGCCAAAAATTCTTGTTTGTAGTCTTCTCCAGCACGTTCCTTCAAAGTCTGAAACAGACTTCTAGCCTTCGTCTGCACAGTAAAAAGGCTTAACAGTATTTGTTTTTTAATTTGATCTTCCATCCAGATCTTCCATCCAAACATTCAACAATTTTTGCATTTCATGGATAGGCCCGGTATGTTGCTTTGTAATCACAGTCGATCGCATAGGTGCAGAACCTTTCACAGCTTCACGAATCCTTTCTTTGTCTTTCAAAATCGTAGACAGTAGAGTGGGATAACTTCATATCATGTGCGATCACATTAACTTTCTTTCCTCCTTCAAACTGTTTTATCACTGTCATTTTTGTGTCCATGTCAATGGCCTTTATTTCCTTCTTGGCAGGCTGAGGAGTAGTTAAAGACAATTTCCTCTTGGCAGACATTTTAAAAAATTATCTAAAACACAAGATATATGTAAACAGACACGGAGGATCCGGGATGCTGTTTACACTGAGTGAGCAGCAGCAGTGCAGCGAGCTGAGTGTGTGGAGAGGCGGAAGCTGGGGGAAAAACTGTTGTACGCCATTGTCCTGTTACGAGTGGTCGTAAAGTCCATCAGACGTAACTCGCATAGGTCGTAAGTCGACAACTATACTACTGGCAGTCCAAGAGGGTTGCCCCCAATAGTAGCCCCTCTGTCAAACCTGTAGTCTATTCCCAGGTATCGGCAGATAGCCGCTGAAAAGGCGTTTTGAGGGGGTTGCAGTGTTAGTCAGCCACTGGAAAGGCATCCTGACGGATATGTGCGGTTTTCAAAGAACACGCTGCTGTTCTTTCTCAAAAGCCAGTTTCTAATCGAATACCTGCCTCCGCTCTTTCAACTGGCTGGTGCTTAACTCTTCTTCAGTATCAGCTTCTTGTTATGAGCCTTTTAAGGCCGGGTATTCACGCTCAGGTTTACCTGTCCACCCACGACCATTCGACAGATAAGTGTCAACATGTAAAGAGTAGAACTGTCAGTTGGACAGTCAACTCGAGGTCATTGCTCTCATTTCTTGACTAGCCTTTGTCATGGCAACACTATATGGCAGTTTTTTGGTGTGCATTTTGCCTACTTTGAAGTGAAGCTAAGGGCATCAGAACAGCCTCTACCTCCTTTGTTTTCAGAAGCTATACTGTGCTTTTTACGTCTATTCTACTATCGACCTATCAGAAGTGTAAGCAATCGTTACTTCTTACTCTTTTTATGAAAGCTTAAACAGTGTGAAAGTTTTCCAATACCTCGAGACCATTTTCAGTGACTGATATGCATTGCAGAAGGATGCACAGGATGTTTTCCTGCTATCTCTTCACCTTTTCAACTAGGGGTTACAACATATCTGGACCACCCGCCATTCTCAGTGGATGGGTTGCAGTTTTATTTCAGTGAAGGTGTTAGTTTTGTCTGGTGTTTTTATTTTGGTGCTGCAGCTAGGGCAAGGGGCGGTACCGATCACGCTTTGCCAGCCGTAGGAGTTTTTCCCTCACTGCAAAGGTTCCCCCTAAGTAGGAGGTGACCCTTGGCTATAATGCCACACCACTATGAGCACCAATAAGAGGCAGTATCCACCTAAAGTAGCTCTATTAAATCCTCCCATCTGATGGACATTAGGCATAAAACAGAATGAGGTGGTTAGCTAAGTCATTCATAATATTGCCATTAGGAGGCAGCACTTTATACTTGCACTGAGCAATCAAAGTGCTACCTGCAAAATTTGAATATTGGCTGCTATGTGTGAAATGAATAGCTATGTAATTATACTGGGTAAGTATATATAAAACTTTATTTTATGATAGGAATGTCATATTTATCATACAAAACAACTAAACATACATATTATATATGCATAAAAATACTCTCGAATTAATTGATATTAATATTTGAGAATTAGTAACTCACACTAGTGACAGTACATACCAAAGGATCAAGCTACAAGCTTTATCATTGCCTACTTCCAACCCCTTCAATCAATAGTGTGTCATCATAGAGAGAGAGAGAGAGAGAGAGAGAGAGAGAGAGAGATGGGGTTAAGTTAAGTATATCTTAGTTTAACCAGACCACTGAGCTGATTAACAGTTCTCCTAGGGCTGGCCTGAAGAATTAGATATTTTTGCATGGCTAGGAACCAATTGGTCACCTAGCAACGGGACCTACAGCTTATTGTGGGATCCGAACCACATTATATCGAGAAATAAATTTCTATTACCAGAAATAAATTCCTCTGATTCCGCGTTGGCCGGGCCGAGAATCAAACTTTAGACCACCGGATTGGTGGCTGACTGTGAAAACCACTTGTCCAATGAGGAACTAGAGGTATGGGGTGAACATAGTTTTTTTATATAGTACATTCCGTGTTACGACTTTAATATTGATATTTGAAAATTAGTAAATAATTTTTTTATAATAATGTACATACTATTTAGTCATGAAAATAAAATGAAAATACAGTAATTGGTGAATTAGGGAAGATTGCTCTTCACAACAACAAAAGAAAATGAAGAGCAGTAAAAACTTAGACTTTGGACAAGGTAATGGGTTAAAGGATCAATGCTTTTAACGATTATAGGTATATAGTAAAAGTTAGAATATGTAATGATAGAGTTTAAGTATATAGGTAAGGTAAATAACTAGTGCATTTAGTTAACTATCCAAATACTTTTTTAGTCACTATGGCTGTTTTTGTTAGCAGGTGGATACAATCTCTAAATTGCGAGTAGGAATGCCGCACTAAATCTTGCTGCTTCATTAAGTCGTGTGATGGTTAGTTGATACATATATATATTTTTAAAGATCCAGATGGTGATTGCATGGAAAGACTACCTTCTTGCAATCTTGTGTTCTCTGTTAGAAAAAAAAAAGACTACATAGTCATATATATATATATATATATATATATAGATATATATATATATATATATATATATATAATATATATGTATATATATATATGTTATAATATATTATATATATATATATATATTATTATATATAATATATATAATTATTATTATTATATATATATGATATATATATATATATATTATATATATATATATATATATATATATATATATATATATATATATATATAATATATATATGTGTGTATATATATATATATATATATATATATATATATATTTTATATATATCATATATATGTATATATATAATATATATATATATATATGTATATATATATATATGTATATATTCTATGGTAATGTATATATATATATATATATATATATAATATATATATATATATATGTAATATATATATATATTATATACTATAATAATATATATATATATATTATGTTTATATATATCTATATAGATATATATATATTATATATATATATATATATATATATATAATATTATATATATATATATAGGATATATATATATAATATATATTATATATATATATATATATATATTATTATATATATATATTTATTACAAATGTCATTTAGTATCTAAATTCGCTCTACCTCGGAATTGATATATTTTCATATATGTACCGAAGGGCAATTTTTTAGTTGATGATAATTTCGTCCCCCCATGGGATCGAACCACCGTTCAAGTGGACGGGAATGAAATCAGGACAGACAGTGACGCTATCCAATCAGCCAACAGAGACGCTATAAGTTTATGTAGATTCTGACCTTACAAATCACCCTCGAACTCGGTGCTTTCGTAATTAGAATCGATATGAAACCCCGTCTACCATGTTAGCCAATTGGAGCGTTTGACCCACGTAGCCTTTTGTTATGAATAATTATCACATCGAGCCGTGATTCATTTATACAGTGGTACCTCGAGATACGAAATTAATCCGTTCCGAGGCGGCCTTCGTATTATGAGTTTTTCGTATCTTGGAACACTTTACATGTAAAATGGCTAATCCGTTCCAAGCCCTCCAAAAACACCCCAGAAAATTATATTTCCAGGCCTAAAACACATGTTCTAGGGTTACGACGGAAGAAATATGACTCCAAAAAGGCAAAATACTGTACATACTTGAGTAATATTCAACTGCATGTAATGTTCAACCCCATTTTTACTGCATATATTAGGACTTTAGCATATGTCCCTTAGCAATAAGCCTAGCCTATGTTAGCGGTTGCTACTGTAGCCAAGTCTATGATTCTGACATCTACACCTAAGAGCTAAAAGCTTAGAATATGCCAATAAAATGTATAAATAATCAGTATGTACTCATTTCAAATAATTATTAATTAATCATTAACTATAATACACAAACAAACAAAAAACAAACCTTCCAATCGATTGTTTACATTCAGCTCTTACCCGTCTTATGAGTATCGAACGAGCGCCAAGCAATCATTTTTCCTAGCACACAGTAAGCCATAAATTGTCATTAGTATCTGTCTTCAACTAATGAAACTACTAGACAGTATAATAACCATTCATTTCTATTCTTTATTCTATCTTTACCTAATGGAGATACCAAGTTACTGAGAGTTATAATGAAACATACGTATACGTAACGTAATAATGAAACAGAAGAAGAATTCTAAAAAATACGTATTTGTTGGCAGTCTGATTTATTTTATATTTTATGATATCTAATTCACAATTTCTTTTATTAAATGTATTGCATGTACTTATTTCAAATAATTATTAAGTAACCATTAACTATAATAAAAAAAAAAAAAAAAAAAAAAAAAAACTTCCAACGTCTGTTTACATCCAGCACTTACGAGTATCGAATGATCGACAAGCAATCACTGTTTTACACCAGTAAGCCATAAATTTTTATTATCTCTCTTCAACTACTGAAACTACCAAAAACAGTATAATAACCATTCATTTCTATTCTTTATTCTATCTTTACCTAATGTATTAAATGTATTGCATGAATAAGTTTTTCAATTTACAGCATCCTTTTACCAATAGAATACTTGAAGCACAAGGGGTAGATGCTGACCAATAGGAGAGCAGTACCTTATAGGGTGACTAGCATCAGGAACCAATGGGAGAGCAGGAGGATGGTGGCGAGTTTACTCAGTTGGCGGCGCGGGAGTTTTAAAATTGTTCTCGGTGGCCCGGGCGAATCTCGGGACTTTACAGCAACAACCTTTCGTATCTTGAAAACTTTTTGTATGTAGAGCAGTAAAATTTTTCGCATTGGCTTTCTTATCTCGAGTTTTTCGTAAGTAGAGCCTTTCGTATCTCGAGGTACTACTGTATATCATTCGAGCTACAAATGTCCTTTAATATCTAAATTCGCTCTACCTCGGAATTGATATTATTATCAACTAAAAAATTCCCCTTCGGTACATATATGAAAATATATCAGTTCCAGGGTAGAGCGAATTTAGATATTAAAGGACATTTGTAGCTCAAATGATATATAAATGAATCACGGTACGATGTGATAATTATTCATAACAAAAGGCTACGTGGGTCGAACGCTCGAATTGGCTAACATGGTAGACGGGGTTTCATATCGATTCTAATTATGAAAGCACAGAGTTCGAGGGTGATTTGTAAGGTCAGAATCGATATAAACTTACAACGTCTCTGTTGGCTGATTGGATAGCGTCACTGTCTGTCCTGATTTCGTTTCGATCCCATGGGGGGATGAAATTATTATCAACTAAAAAATTGCCCTTCGGTACATATATGAAAATATATCAATTCCGAGGTAGAGCGAATTTAGATATTAAAGGACATTTGCAGCTCGAATGATATATAAATGAATCACGGTTTGATGTGATAATTATTCATAACAAAAGGCTACGTGGGTCAAACGCTCGAATTGGCTAACATGGTAGACGGGGTTTCATATCGATTCTAATTACGAAAGCACCGAGTTTGAGGGTGATTTGTAATGTCAGAATCAATGTAAACTTATAGCGTTTCTGTTGGCTGATTGGATAGTGTCACTGTCTGTCCTGATTTCGTTCTCGTCCACTTGGACGGTGGTTCGATCCCATGGGGGGACAAAATTATATCAACTAAAAAATTCCTCTTCGGTACTTATATGAAAATATATCAATTCCGAGGTAGAGCGAATTTAGATATTAAAGGACATATGTAGCTCGAATGATATATAAATGAATCACGGTTTGATGTGATAATTATTCATATATATATATATATACAGTAGTACCTCGAGATACAAAATTAATCCGTTCCGAGGCGCCTTTCGTATCATGAGTTTTTCGTATCTTGGACCATATTTTACATGTAAAATGGCTAATCCGTTCCAAGCCCTCCAAAAACACTCCAGTAAATTTCATAATAAAGCTAAATTGACCTATAAACAATGAAATACTATGACAATTTGGACCATTCAATACCTAAATTAAGAATAAAAATGCAAAACCTGTAAATAAAGTGTATATTAGTGTACAAGAAATATTATTACTGTAACGTAAAATGTGGAAGCTTACCTTTCGAGTGAGGCTATCTCCGAAAGTGGCGGCAGAGGAGGAGGAGGAGGACAAACGGCAGATACGTACACTTAACTTTACGAAACATAAAAAAATGTCAGAAAAACAAACTAAACTTTACAAAACACATTAACAAAACTGTAACACTTAACTTTACATAAAACTTAAAATAAAATTTATTTTCACTTTTTTTTTATTTTTACTTTTATATACTTTACGTGATTTCAATTTCTTCACCACCGAATGGATGCCAGTCCGTTTACAGAATTTTTCAAACCACCCATGAGAAGCCTTGAACTCTGGGGTTGCTGTTGATGTCCCCTCTCTGCCGTCGTCTTCGGCTTGGGCAATCAAATCGCCGAAAATAGCGCTGGCCTTCTGGCAGATTGCCGTCTCGGTTATCGTATCGCCATCGATTTCTTTGTCCTCGATCCATACAAGAAGCAGCCTTTCCATTTCATTATGCACATGGCTCCTCTTGTTGGACAAAATAGTCACGCTCTTGGAAGGTGTAGCTGCTTTGATGGCTTCCTTCTGCTTAAGGATGGTGCCTATCATCGACGGATTTCGGTCGTATTCCTTAGCGATCACACACAACCGCAAGCCAGCTTCATACTTTTTTATTATCTCCATCTTTGTCTCCATAGAAAGCATTCTCTTGTTTCTGTGAACTTCAGCAACTTTCTTGGGACCCATGACTATATGTACTGTACGTAATTAAGTTACGTATGTAGTACGTACACTAATTAGGTTCTCACAACACGATAAAGTAGCACAATGAAATCACTAACGAATTTACGATACAAAACGAAATTGTTGGACCGAACGAATGCCGCATGTGTACAATAAAGCTTTGGGTGCGAAGTGATCGAGCGAAGGAACGCCACCACGTAAGATGCATGATGGGAGGGATGCTGTCCAATAAGAGAGAAGCATCTCATGGCTTGGCTAGCATCAGGAACCAATGGGAGAGCAGGAGGATGGTGGCGAGTCTACTAGAACTAAGATGGCGGCGCGCGGCGCGAGTTTCAAAATTGTTATCGGGCGAATCTCGGACTTTCAGAAACCTTTCGTATCTTGAAAACTTTTCAAATGTAGAGCAGTAAAATTTTTCGTGTCGGCTTTCGTATCTTGAGTTTTTCGTAAGTTGAGCCTTTTGTATCTCGAGGTACCACTGTATATATGACATAGGGAGTATGAAAAAAAGCTTTTTTCATTAAAAACAGTTTGCTAGTTTTCATGGATACTGTTCCTTCATAATTTCCTCCCAGCCAGGTTGTATTTCAGGCGTTGTGCCTTTTCTGTTAAGAGTATTACATAATATTTCATTGGGGTTTTTCCCTGATTCTTTTTTCAGGACTCAATTTTGCACATTTTCGTGGATTTCTCTATAAACCATACCTATCCATTATTTACGGAAAATTCGTGAATATTTGCTGTATTTTTCTGAGAATAATCCACAAATTACAGTATTTCATATCAGCTTTATGATTAAATGCACTTTTTGTGATAAGACTATCTAAGAAACCAGGTAAGAGCATTTTTAGTTGGGTTGTCTTGACTTTGAATTAACAAGGTACTAGGCAGTTCTTAGCGTTTTTATAGAAGTTCTAAGCATTCATGGATTCTAGCTGTTCGTGGGGTCTGGCATGCATCCCCTGCAAATACGGGAGGTCCACTGTATTTCCTTTCAATGTTTTCAAGGATGCAAATCTACAGATATTACTTGTAGGGAATTAAGTGTAGTATACTTGTTGCTTGATGAATGAAGTGAAAGTTTAGTATTAAATATATGACCACTGTGGGTTTAAGTACATAGGTATTTTCTTCATATGATGTGTTTTCTGTATTGTACTCCTCTTTTTTTTGTGTTTTGTTTTTTGCAGGCCTCGGAGGAAAAGATGGAGATGGATGCCTTGCAGGAGAGCAATCGCCGTATTTTATTCAATCTGTTACCAGCTCATGTAGCCACTCATTTTTTGGATAACCAGTTCAGAAACAACATGGTGAGATCCCATTTAAAAGTTAGATATACGTATTATACAGGCAGTCCCCAGTTTATGTCAGGTTTGGTTTACATTGTTCCGGACTAACAGCGCTTGCCTCATGGCACTGTTAACTATAAATTTCCAGCTCTGTAAATGGATTTAGGACGCCAATACCTGCTTTACAGTGCTGTAACAGTGCTGTAAGTGCTATTACAATTATGATGATGTGGGGTAAGGTGATTTTCGGCTTACAGCTCCTTGCCGGGAACAGAGCCCCCGCTGTAACTTGGGGACTGCCTGTATATATATATATATAAATATCATAGTATAATATATATATATATATATATATATATATAATATCTATATATATATATATATATATATAATATAAATATCTATATATATATATATATATATATATATATATATATATATATATATATATATATATATATATATATATATATATATATATATCTATATCTATATCTATATCTAGATCTAGATCAGATCTAGATCTAGATCTAGATCTAGATCTAGATCTATATATATATATATATATATATATATATATATATATAAATATACGTATATGATATATATATATATATATATATATATATATATATATATATATTTCATATCATGCAAAATGCAATACATGTTATCCTCCCAAAAGGAAATGAGTTTAAGAGAAGAGAGAGTAATTACTACCTCATACATATTCTTGGCTGCTACATCATTGACAATTCCCTTTATGCAGTAATTCTACAGTTTCATAGCTGCTTGGTATGGCAACACCGAAGTTAGAATCAAATTAGCAGTTTGTTGTTGTATGTCCCTACTGTATTTCATCCAGTGGTTCTCTTTTATTATAGTTTTTCTAACAGTTCTCTGCTACCAGGCTTGATATTTTGAAATGTACTGGAAATCACAAGGGATATAAGCTGTTTTTTGTACGTATGTGTACAATGTTAGCAGCAGCAAGTTTTATTATTATTTGAGGTGCTTTCAGTTAAACCAAGAATTTTAGACCTTTTCTGAAAAAAATAGAATGAAAGAAAACTTTTTTTCAATAAAGGTCGGTCTACATAATGTGATAGAAGTAGGATCTTCTACTCATTTATTTCTAGGATGACAAGTTTGTCAATTTTTGTTACCTTTTAGTAATACACATATTGAGAGACTTTACTCTTGTAACTTCCTCTTTCCATTGATATGTTTTGTCTTAAATTGACCAACCTTAAAGTGTGCCTGGTATTTGTTTTTTATTTTTTATGATACATTTGTTTATGTAACTAAATAATTTACAAACTTTATTCAGAGGTGATATATATATATATAGGTTTTTGATAATTGTCTAGCAAAGATAAGTTTCTTCTGGGGTTAGGTTTGGCTGATGAAAAATATAACCTTTGGCCTCTAGGATACAAGACTTATTTAAAAAAAAAAATAGTCTATGTATTAGTATCACTAATTAGGCTAATGCAGTTTTCAGTAAATTTCTGCTTAGTATTTTTGTAAAACATCAGTTTCTTTACTGGACTTGAGTCAGATGAGTTTTTGTAAGTACATACTTTCATTTGAGCTCTTCATTTTCAAAGAGTTCTGTGTCCAATAATTCATGTTAGCTTGCTGAAGGAGCTTGTGTGGCAAACCCATACAGGATGAAGACTGGAATCTTGTGGTACAGTTTCCCCCCCTTTTATATGGTATTAGATTCTATAACCTGCCGCGGAAAAGCAAAAACCACGGAAATGTAAAAATCCCTTCTTAAAATGCTTATAACTGGCTTTTAGCTGCCAATACCCAGTATCCCATAAACTAAAATGCTATAAATCATTTTCATCATAAAAATCAGTATTTAGTCTCGCACAATATGAAAAAATACAGTAATTATTGAATAAATAGTGTTGCTCTACAAAAAAAAGCAAATTGGTAATAATCTTAGAGATATGGTCAATAAAAAAAAAGCCACAAATTATTGAAAGTTCCCCGTGGAAAAGGGAATAATGTGTTCCACAAAAAAAGTGGACTGCAGAAATGTGAAACGGGTAAAACCGGGGGCACTGCATTGCACCATAAAGTGGGACTTTCCCGCCCTATGGGGATTCACACTTTTGTGTCGTAGTTCATCCTTCACAAAGGAAATATCTTTGAATTCCTTGTTTCTACATCTGGGACACCATGTCAACAGGGAGAAGTCAGACTTATCGAACCAGATTTTGTTTGCCTTGTAAAGGACAAGATTAGGACATTCACCTCCCTGAGCCAGCAGTTTTACACCTGCCTGATCCTCCTGTCAAGTTTTGGCAACCTCTTAACAAGGAATTTTATGTTGTTGGGAGAAGCTAGTCCTACACACAGGCTTCAGAATGGTCATTTGAGCTGTATGTGGCAAGCTTTTGGTCATCAGGATGTCAAATAGTAAGTGATCTAGTAATATTATTAATCAGGAGATGAACCTTAACCAGATTTTCAGTGCTTGTAAGCAATTTTTGTTGCTGGTAAGCAGTTAATTGGTGCCGGTAAGTAGTTTACCAGCGTCTGTAGGAGGTTTATCAGTGTCGGTTGGTGGTTTATTGGTGTTGGTAAGCAATTTGTGGCACCAGTAAGTGGTTTATCAGTGCCGGTAAGTTGTTTATCGGTGCCTACGGCACCATAAACGCCATTTACCAACATAATTATGTGGTGTTTCGGTTAACAGGGGACTTCCTGTATACTTGAATCATTAGGCAACATGAACTTGGTGGTGACACATCAACTTCGTAATGTTAAAAGCTACCTTCTTACACCTCCAACTCAACAACTTTGATTTAACTAGGGAATTGGGGTTTGGCAAGATTCATAATTTTAAATCAGTAGGCAATGTGCACATTTATGTAGGCCAAAACAAATCATATCCACATAGTTCCAAGGCTCAGTCTCGGAAAATACTCTTATTGTTGGGATGGTCACGTAATCTGCAGATCTGTAGGAGCTTGGCACCTATTAGGTAGTCTAATCTGACAGATGTTGGCCAAACTATGTGTCCAGAAACTCGGAAATGATCCTCCCTTTTGGACCCAACATGAGTGGTTCATGGATCTTTTAGCCATGTCAACACATGTCAACAGACTCCAGGAGATCCTCTGGCCTGGCACCCTCAAAGTGCTTCACCATGGATAAAGGTTATGTATACAGCAACTTCTCAGAGGTAAAGATTTTTAGAGGAGGTGGCTGCCACAATTACAAGCTTTTGCAGGGTTTTACCCAAAAAACCAGGCTTTGAACTACTTGTGAAAGTTACTGAGAGATTTCACTCTGAAGACAGTCTTTCTACTAGTGTTTGCACTTTGAGATGGATCATTAAAAGGCATGCCCTGCTTGGGAAGGCAATGCATATCAAAGATTTGACTATTTTAGGACACTTGTTTGCAGCTGAACTCAGAACAGAGTCCCTATTGGTAAGTATTCAGGACCAGATCACAGCAACCTTAGCCATTCCTTCTGTATCTTTTTTCATGTGGATGGAAGACCTTATTGCCTGTTCTTTGAGGGTTCTTTGACAGTACCTCTGAATAACCAAGGGTTTCCGGGTTGATAACTTCAGGCTATTTTTCTCTACAGGGCATCAAAGGGAGCAGGTATGAGGAATACAGTCTTTTATTGCAAAGGCAGATCGTCCTGAAAGCTTATGATAGTTTGTCAGAAGGAGAAGCACAGCAGGTAATGTGCACAAGTCCACATAATTAAGTTTTCAAAGCCCTCTTGTTTTTGGAGGAGGTACTCAGAGGTACCAGTCCCCATTTACTGCTATTATTCAAAAGATAACATATTTAAATGACTGGATTTATTCGCTTTTGACACTTAGTCTCAGTGGGCCAAATGTTTTCGATATGGGAAGGTGGTTGAATCCTTCATCTGCCTTTTCATAACTTCATTCATTTATGGTATACACATATGTAGACTTGTAGGGTCACTACCATCTCATGTGTGTAGCAAGCATGTTCCACCGTAAAACTTACAGAAACTGACCAAGCACAAGCACTTTGTTTTACACTTCGGTTTCATTGTCTCTACGAACAACCTTGGTACTTTACTCAAATCAGTTTCTATAGGTATTGTACAGCAGCTTTCTCTCCCATTTAAATTGTAGGCTTTGCAAGTAGATGACTGGTGCGTGGTGAAGAGATAATTTTACTTTTTTTTACACAAGTTTTTCCATGCAAAAACTCAGTCACGTCACAAGTTCCCTCCTCCCAACCCCTCCTCATATCTTGCAGTTGGATTAGGTAAATGTGCATCTTTAGACTACCATACCTCTTGTCTATCAGACAAGACTTTTGTGTCTGGGGAAACTATGAGGACAGATATATAAAAGTGAAGGGATCATATGAAAAAATTTGTAGTTTAAAAACAGTATTTCATATATGTGTATGAAATTGTATCCTCTGTTCATTCTAGTGGTTTTAAATGTACATGTATTAGGAAATGGAATTTATTTTTCACATTATGCAGTTTTTTAATATAATTTTTCTCTCTCTGCAGGATCTTTACCACCAAAGTTACAGCCGTGTTGGTGTAATGTTTGCCTCTGTTCCAAATTTTCACGAATTTTATACAGAATTAGCTGTAAATAACCAGGGTACTGAATGCTTACGCCTACTTAATGAAATTATTGCCGATTTTGATGAGGTAAGGTGTTACAATTGGTATTTGTATTTTGTGAAAAAAGGATAATTTTTATGGTTTTTTGTCCTACTAAGAAAAGAAATTAAATTATTTTGATCATAGCATTCAAGTTCATTATATGCCAGACAAAGTCATCATTTGGCATTATTTTTGCATATGCACTAAAATCAAAAGTTGGTATCTTGCTGTTTCCTCAACATTCGTGATTTCCATTCTAAAATTGCTGATTATCACATTCCGTGTTTTTAACTGTTTTCATGATACACAATTTTGTATGTTTTAAAAACAATTATCTTTCACCTGCTACCACAGCTCCATCAAACTTTACTGCTCATTGTATGCATGCAACTTAAACTGTCTTTATATACAGACATCCTCCATGCACCTCTTTCAT
Organism: Macrobrachium nipponense; assembly: GCF_015104395.2. Taxonomy (NCBI): domain Eukaryota; kingdom Metazoa; phylum Arthropoda; class Malacostraca; order Decapoda; family Palaemonidae; genus Macrobrachium; species Macrobrachium nipponense. The sequence goes on along the minus strand of NC_061093.1, from coordinate 46,001,958 downwards.
TTATCTTAGTTAGCATTACAGCCAACCCTCTTTGAAGCTGTCTCCAGGAGCTTTGGCCAAAGGCGCTTTCTTCCTATTCACACTTCACTGAGATAGAGTTTTGCAAAAGTAGCCTTTTAACTCTTTTCTTTCCTTATGCCACAGTTTAACCCCTTCTTTACCGGGTGGGTGAGCAGAATGTAAACATTGTGTTCGCTGCCGAACTGAATCTCTCGGTAGTGACTCCAGTTTGGAGGGGTGCCGATCGTAAAAATATTTGCCAAAAATACACTAATCAAGACAGGCTAATGAAATTATCAGGTATTATTAGCACTATAATAACGCATATTCTCTGTTAGTTTTATCATCCTACAGGGAAAATAAATGATTTTATGAAAAAAAATGTGAAACTCAGTGTCCCTTGTACAAGGGACACTGGTGGTCGGTGAGAAAACTACGGTCTTGAATAGAAATTCGGTCTTACAGAATGTTGGTATATCGCACCTGGAACATGCACATAAAGTATTATCAAAATAGAACAGTAAATAAGCATATAATAACAAAAAAAAAAAAAAGCAAAACTAAAGCGAAAGCCCCGCCAATAAATATGGAAATCGCAATTTTATAGTATATCTTTCAAAAATTGGTCCATGTCATTTTCTACGTTTTCTAAGATTAGTTTCATCACAGAAAACAACTTTAGGGGCATCAGGGGTATCTAAACTAATTTTTCAAGTTTCTTGTCCTCAGAAAAAATCGCTTTTTCGCTTTTTCTCTGGTTTGGTTTTTTATATATAAAGTTACTATAAGGCTTTATTTCTACCTTCATTTATCTGGTGTTCATATTCTTTTTGTGAAATGTAATAAGTGAATAAATAAATAAATACAGTAAATGATGATACAACTGGTTTTTTACTTGGGTAGAAGTTATTACATGTTTACGCTTGTCTGGTTTTGTGATTTTTTGTTGAGACGCAGTTCATCTGTCACCTACACACTACTATAAGCAGTAATAATATTTTTTGGGGTTCATCATACGTCTGGCATCGTGTCATACTGTTTATTTTGCTCCAAACTCTTCAAACCGAAATTACAGAATGATTGGAAGTCCCTATCTGAAAAGAGGAGTTTTGTTGGTACTATGCGTACCACCTTTATGCACCCGGTGCGGTGTAGTAGACTTGAATGGTGGTACCCACCTACCTCCAAACAAACTTTCGGTAATGAAGAGGTTAATGATTCATTGTGTTCAACTTTTTTAAGAAACTGAAATTAGTTGCTGAGCAATGTTAGAATTTCATTTTTCTCAATTCTTATAGGTAGAGATACAAAACATTTCCTCCCTGATGCTTAGCAAACAAGTCTGTCTGTAGATATTTTATATATCAGAGCTATTTCATTCATATTACACTACTTACTTTCAGTTACTGGATGATGAGAGATTCAAGGCAGTGGATAAGATCAAGACAGTGGGTTCTACTTTTATGGCTGCTGTTGGTCTTATGCCTGACATGAGGATCCTTGATCACAGTGAAGAATCAGCAATTTATTACATGACAATGCTCACAGAGTTGGTATTTGCATTCAGGGAAAAATTAGCAAACATCAACGAGAACTCTTATAATAGTTTTACATTAAGAGTTGGTAAGTTTCTTTTTTCAGTGTTTCAGAATATATTTTTGAGTTGTTAGATAACCATGCTTAAGGTGGCAAGTTAGAACATTTGTATCTAATAATATTAGATTTAAAATCTTTTCATTATTAGCACTGTTTAAGTGTACTGCTCAGTTTTTTTTTAGTTTTGAAAGTTTTGAAATATCACCTGAAATGCATTTTCTAGGATGGCTTGCAGGGCTCATATCTCATTTCCTGAATTTCCTCGGTGGCTTGAAAATGACATCCTTTCAATACAGCTTTTGACACTACAGAGACATTTTTTGTTAAAAATCTGTTCTATTTGAAAGTTTTAAAATATGAAATTGATCAGAGGGTGTTGCGTGTGTGTTTATTTGTTTGAAGAAGCACAAGTTTTGGGAAAACAAGATTTGAACTCACACATCACTCATTGTCAGCTATCTACTCAAACTTAAGACAATTATTATGCCACATCAAGCTTATTCTTTTGATTTGGTCCTTGCAGCCTTTTCTTTTTCTCACATTTAAAGTCATCTTTAAAGGATTTTGTATGGTAAACCATAGAAGAAATTCAGGAAAATGCAATGTATATATACATTTCATCACAAAAACATGTTTCAGGTATTCAAGAATTTGAAAAATCATTGGGAGCAGTGTGTAGCTAGTTTGGGTAACTACTTTGAGGTCCCAAGCATGGTCGGTGACCAGCTTGCACCTCGTATAAGTATGGGTTGCCAGATGCCACACATTCCTTGCTTTACAATCTTTGATTGTTTTTAACTGCTTTCAAGCTGGTGCTAGAAGGCTATCCTATTGTTAAGACCTCAGGTTTGTAAGCTATGAAAAATGCAAATTGATTATAAATTTGCCATATTAAAACAAATAGCACAAATAATTTTGACTTATCTTAGAATTGCCCACTCTTGTTTGAACCATGGATATTTGGTGAATAGCAGACATGATCCAGTATCTATATATGTACATAATGTAAAGAAACACTTAGTTAAATAATTTTGTATGTGAATGTTTAAATTACTATTGACAGTGAATGAAAACTTTTGGAAACAAATCAAAGAAATTTTTTTTAGAATCATCATTTTCAGTTAACTATACTATTTTAAAAAGCTGGAATTTAACAAGTAAAATCTAAGCTTTATTATTGATAAAGATATACTATTTGGGACCAGCCGTGTGAGAGCTAAATTAATTAGCTTAGTGGTCTAGTTAAACTACTTAACAGTAACTTCTTTGAAATGTTGTTTTTCATTTTGTTTGAGAATTTAAGCGCACACAACTTCATTTTCCACCATCTGATCCATCGAGTACAGAGGAGATGGAAGGGAAGGGGTGGAGGGGCAGACCACTAAGCAGCAGAGATGGAAGATTGAGGAAATATCTCTCTCTCTCTCTCTCTCTCTCTCTCTCTCTCTCTCTCTCTCTCTCTCTCTCTCTCTCTCTCTCTCTCTCTCACACACACACACACACACACACACACACACACACACACACACACACACACACACACTGTTGGAGGGTACATTAGGATAGGAAGGTAAATGAAGCATTATTATTTATTTGGTATGGCTTAGAAAATTTAGGAAATCCTTACACTGTCCAAACACGTCACTTAATTGAGCATAAGCATATAACATAAGTTGAAACCTATCATAGATATGAAATGCATTTTATTTACTAATAGTATACATAGTTATGTTATGCACGTTTAAGGGATATTAAATTGTCACTCATCTTTTGGTTATAGATAGTATAGAATAAGTGAGTGGAAAGGCTAGTTTGAAGAGTCTGTTACTATAACCCAATCTGTTGAAATGTTAATCATGTTTAAGGAGGTTTGAGGACAGTAAAAATGATAGCTTTAAATCAGAGAAAAATAACTTTAAAAGTCTAATAAAAACTGAATCTATATACACCCCTTTTTGTTTCCCGACAGGTATGAACATTGGACCAGTTGTAGCTGGTGTCATTGGTGCTAGGAAGCCTCAGTACGATATATGGGGCAACACTGTCAATGTTGCAAGTCGTATGGATTCAACAGGCCTCCCAAATCACACTCAGGTAAGCTATGTTTTAAATTGGTAGTAGAGTTCTTGTAATTATCTGATTATCAGAGGCTCTTAAAATTGCATAGTGATTAAAAAGCTTTATGTAGATTGTGTCAAACAAACTTCTGTCATAAGCAGGAGGATTATTTTAAGGAATTATGCTTGTCAATTTTCAGATAATTTAGTTTTTTTATTATTAATGTTTATAAACTTTGGAGGGGTGTTACTGCTTTCTGAAAAGCAAATAGTTTCATTTATTCTCGTTACTCAAAGGGGGTGCTGCATAGGGTTGCCATGTGTTAGCTGCATTGCTCTCCATTTTTTTACTTTTCATTCATTCTCTTTGGCAGTCTCTAACCTATCTATCCAACTTCGTCAACTATGTGTTGCTTCAAAAAGCACGTCATTCATGATCGATTTTTAGTATAGCCTTATGAGAGTGTACAAATGTGACTCAGTTGTCATCTTAAGATACATAACAATAGATAATAAACCTGTATTTCCTACCAAAAACAGGGAAATATATTTTTCAAATATGAACTATACTAAGTCAACATTGTCAGCCAGTATCACTAGACTACCAAAATCATTTCTTGACTCATAGGATTGGCCCAGAGGGTATTTTTTATATAGTAACTTACCCAGTAATTACATAGAAAAAGTAGAGGTCATCTGCATAGAGGGCTTCTACAATCATCTGTTTGTAGTCTCCAAATTGTCAGGGATTTTGAGACAAGTCCTCGGCGCACAGGCCCTCAATCTCTTTGTAAGGAAGACAAAGTTCAAAATGGAGATGAACCAGTCAGGCGTCATAAATTCATCCGGGTGATTGGATGATAACGTTGTATATACAGGATGCCTACTTGCATATCCCCATCCATCCAGACTCCAGGAAGTATTTCAGGTTCATCTTCCAGGGCAAAGTGTTTCAGATTTGTGCTTTCTGCTTTGTCCTCTCCATGGCACCTCAAGTGTTTACTCGAGTCTTCGCCCCTCTCCCTAAATGGCTTTTATCACAATATCGAAATGTTTATACTATCACACATCTAATTTACCAGTTTACATATCAAAATTTTAACTGTCTAAATGGTTAAATTGAACACTTGTAAAACATGTTCATGATTGTAAAATAAACATTGTTTGAAGGCATGCTTGGTTTTCCAGGTAACAGAAGAAGTTTATCAGGTATTGCGCAAAGGATCGTATCAGTTTCAATGTCGGGGGAAAGTCAAAGTAAAAGGAAAGGGAGAGATGACAACCTACTTCCTGACAGACCGAAAAGAACCAACTACTATGAAGGCTGAAGACAGTAACAGACCACCTAAGGTACCACCTCATCTGCAAAGTTATGGTGAGTCTTAGTCGCATTACTAACATCTAGATTTTCTTTTCCTACAGCATTTAATATTTGTGTTTGAAATGATCAGTATGGAATGGATAAATGGAAGTATGCAAATGATAAAGAGAATTGCCATCCAGTTTCTGTGTACTGTATATTTGGCAGGGTTTGCTTATAGGGCCTGCACTGTTTTACTTTACTAGTTTTACATGTAGCCTCCAAATTAAAAGACATGAACCAGTTTCTCCAAAGACAGTGTTAACTAGTATAATGTTTTTATAAATGGATTATTTTTTACCCCATTGTGTTGATGCCCCTCTCCGTGTCAGTAGCCACTTTTATTTTCATTTAGGATGATACATTCCTGAATGAGGAATCTGTTCCTGCTGTTGTTATAAGGAATATTACACTATAGTGTCAATGGATTCTAAGTATCTTCCAACTATTTTTGTATATGAAATATAAATGCACTAAAAACTCTTCACCTTACACTTGATAAGTTTAGTGTGCATGTATCAGTAATGATTTTTCTTTATGTTGATGCAATTATATTCAGTCTTGGAAATTTTTACAAATAATGTGTTAAGCTAATGAAGTTACATGATTTTATTATCTAATATACATGGTTAGTGATATCACTACGATAGTTTTACAAGATAATCAGATGTAACTATAGCTTTATTCCACATAAGACCAAATCAGCAGTGGCAGGCAATTTGAACTTGAACCATTAACCTTATCAATATTTTGTATTAATAAAGTCTTAATGCAAAATAACAGAATTGCTTTGGATTCTGACAATGTCAGGTTTTGCATAATCTGTTAGTGGTGCTTATTCATCTATTGATGACACCAAGTAGCCAGAATGGCTTATGATGTGATATTTATGTCTGATTACAGAGCTTTTCAGAACTACTTTTAATTTGAAAGTTCATGTTCCAGGGTACACTTATTGAATATGTAATACTATGTGGTGTTCAGATATGAGCAAAGCAAGAACTTGGCAGCATAGGGAACATTTGGATTGTTGATAAGAGAACTTGAATATTATAGTTATACTTTAGTTTTCAAAGGCTGTCAAATGAATACTAAAGACTTATAAATTGGAACTTAAGTAACTTCATATTAACATAATTGCTAGGTTCACTGAAACCTCCATATAGTATGCTGGGAGTTTTTTTTGCAGTTTTGTTTTATTAAATCTACTCTAATGTTTCAAGTTATTTTTAATTTTTTTGTTGTTTAAATAGATATGTCAGTTATATTTTATAGTGAATTAGAACTGAGTTTTTACATTTTGTACCTATTGTGCTCTTGATATTCTAATGTGTAAGCTTACAGTCTATGTGCAAAATAGTGTACAAGGGTCCTTTATATGACAAACAACTTAATGAAAAGTGCCAGTCTAATAGAAAGGAACTACTAACAGGAAAAGAGGAAGTTCCAAAAGTGTACAGGAAGAAAACAAGAAAATTACATATATCGTGGAACAATACATCAAGTATTGTTTACACATGAAAGGGAAAGGAATCCAGAAAACATTAAATGCATGCAGATCTGGCCTGCAGATGTAACCTAGTACATACTGAACCTTCCCCACCCAATGTATGCATCATGTTAGCTTTTTGTATAAAAGTGAATAAGGAAAAATTATAATTAAAGTAAGAACAATGATATGCAGTGGAAAGAGAGGTTGTGTAATTGATTAAAAGTCTTTTATGTGACAGTCGTTTGAGGAAGAGGAGGAGGAAGTGTCATCTGCAGCATATCTGAAACAGTTTAAATAAAGAGGGAAAAAGGTAAAAAGCTTGAAAAGTTGCCTTCATTAATTAGACAAATTGCCTCTGATTCAGCCATGTTAATGTGAAGAAGACAGAATTCGGGGAATTCTAAACGTAGGGTGGTTATTCCCAACAGTGATGAGTAAGGCTAATATAAAGCTTATTGAATTGAACTGGGGAAAAGACTATGTGATTTGTCAACCAAAAATGTGTATTTTTAGAAGCAGACTTAGTCATTTGAAACATGTTATCCCTCCAAGTTAAGTTTATAATAGTCTCACAACATCCAATGCCATTTGAGGGGTATTGACACAATTAAACTCCATGATGATAATGATGATGTTAGGATCAAACAGAAGAATTGATGGATTAGATGGGAGTAGATAGGAGGACTGTTTCTTGTACTTATTGAATTCTACAGCATAGAATGTCTATTCATAATATTTTTAACAAGAGAACTGAAAGGAGTGTGTAATTTTAGATTGAGAATGACATAAGGAAGTCAGATGCTCAAATAAACAGAATTATGGACATATGACTCATAGGTAAAAACATTAAGATACGAAAGACGAATAGAGAAATTTGTTGTTAAGAGTTTTTGTCTGAAAGAGCATAAACTTGAGAAGCACCATTAAAATAAGGTAATGGATCAGATGTTTTGCCATTAACATGTATAAAGCTGTTATATAGCAACTCTTAATAGCATGCAAGTAATGGTTGTAAGACTTGAGGTATTTTGATAGGAAATAAGATTTAACAGTCATTGATTGAGCAATGGAAAATACTATTACTTTTCCAATAATAATCATTTCATAGGCCTTCCTCAGTCTAGAGGAATCGATAATTTTGAGGAAAGGAAAACCAAAATTGGTTGCAAATGACATGAAGATCACCAAACCCACCATTTAATCTCTTAACATTACTTGAAAAGTTGCCTACTCTCAGAACATGTGAAGTATTGAGGCTTTCATGTTCATAACAAACCAAGATAGATAATAGAATAAAATTTTGGAAAATCATAATGCAAATGATGAGCAAAACAGTGAACAAATTTCATACAGAATGCACATTGAGCCAATTGAATAATGGTACCAGAGATTATTACTATGATCTTGGATCATACAGTAAATAGAACTCATGTTTAGCCCAATAATTCAAGATACATGTCAGCAGCTGAGGTTCAAAAAGGAACAATATTCAAAACATGGCAAAAACAAAAAATGTTTTCTTTGGGATAGTCATCTCCAAAATCTTGAGATTCTCAATAGTATTCAATTTTTTGCAGTTAAGGAGATACTGTGGATATTTATGAAAAAAATTAGCTGCCAAAAATGGCACTTAAAATCTGAAATGAGCTGTATGTGATTAAAGAAAACTGTCCAAGAGAAGATCGTAATAGAAAAGCAGGTGCATGCACCATGTCATCTAGACAGATTTAATATCCAGTATGATACAAATTGAATTTGGGTGAAGTTGCTTATCAGTATGAATTGCAAAAGGTTAAAGTAGGAAAGATGAGTTTTGATTCTCAGTATACAGAGAAAGGCTTATACATAGTAGTGAAATGTAAGGAAGACAGCTGCACTAATAGGATAAGCTATTGAAATTATTAAAGCTACATATCCCATTGCAGAAATATATAATGTTTAGCAACTGCAGAAGTTTTATAGAAAGCTTTCAAAATTACAATACAAAAATTAATTAGTACATGGGAAAATATGAGGTACAATGAACTTATATTTTCTATGTGAACATCCAAAATATAATCAACGAAGCGTCATTTAAGGAAATTTCATCATCCTTTATTTTCAAATAACCCATTAATAAGTTTTAAGGAGCTGATATTTAATAACTAAAATCTAAACTTTATAATTGATAGTGACAAATTATTTGAACCAGTCTGATAAGAGCTAAATAAATTAGCTAACTGGTTTGTTTAAACTAATTTACTAATAATAATAATATGTAATAATACTACTATAATGATAACATTTGAAAATAGACATCTACAGGAGGAAGGCTGGGTTGATGTCTTGGTGGGAAAATTACTTGGTGGGTAAAATTTTCATTGGTCAGTATATCTGCTTCAGCAGATGTATGTTGTAAAGCCATGATTATTACAGCCAAGAAGGTCTGAACACCTGTGAGCTTTACAACATAGGTCCCGGAGGTGGAAGCTGACCAATGAAAATTCGACCCATCCAAGGCAAAAACTTGCAATGAAAATAATAATAATATACTGTGGGGATTCAGTACTTATTTCAGACTTTCCTACCTACATAGATAGTTTTAGTTAAAGAAGTGCTTATGTAAATACGTACATTGACATAATGGTTGCCATTTTGTCAAATTACCTATACTATATGCTTGCTTTTGCTGATTTGTTCCAAGAGTGCATTGATGCAGCATTACTTTGTTATCAGTGATTTTAGTTAAAACATATAGGCGTATATTTAGCAGTGAAAAAAGTTACAATAGTGTTCAGGTATCAAAAGAACAATACGCAACACAAAAAGATGGCAAACATCAAAACAACTGTAAAGTACTACACTGTACAGTACTTGTTATTCCAACACTTCCAACATCATATTCCTATCCACAACTGTAAGTTATTCTAAAGAAAATATTGAAAGTTTTAATGCTATTTAAAGAAATTGGAACAGTTTCCTTACTCCTGTTTAGACAAGTAATTCACTTATTTGTGTGGTATGTATGAAAGGTATGTATTTATGGAAGAGAAACCCCTCTTATTTTATATAGGCTTAATGCCTGGAAAAACAGAATAAACATAATAAAACTATGTGCATCAGACTTTTGAGTTGCTCGTTCAGGTAAGCCCTCTGTATCGTCTGGGTGTAACCCTACTTCTAACTACCTCAAATATCATTCTTGATTGAGCTCAGTTTGCAAGTTTTAGTTATTGAAATATCTATATTTTATATTGTCTTCAGCATTTTTCTCTTTAGATAAAAGAATTGCCATATTTAGTTGTAGAAATAGAAGCAGAAATACACTTTGGTGATTTGTTCATATGCGGAACGAACCTTCGGTCTTAACAATAGGATAAATCTTCTGGCACCATATGCAAGGAATCTGTGGCATCTGGCATCTAAGGCGTAGAAGAGGTGGAGAGTGGTCACTAACCACACATGAACCCCATTTAGTCTTTCTTCAACTGCCTTGGAGAGCAGACTTTTGCTTTTGCTCTCCTCCTCCAAAGCTGGTTCCTTTTTACTTAGCCCATAATTCCATCCTGCTTTTTGGTGTTTTTGGGTGTCTGTGTGTGCTATGTGTGATTCTATGGATTCCTCCATCGCTTCTAAGAAGTTCCGGGCGTGTCATCATGTGTCCTGACCTTCCAGGATTCCCATGCTCACACTTCCTAGCTTCCACCTTGACTGACCCCCATACATCTTGGAGTAGGTGTTGTGCTAATTATTGTAATGTAGCCAATCCATGCCCAGAGTGTCGTTCCTGGCCTGTTTTGGAAGAACTTTTACAAGAAGAAGGAGCACCGTAGGATGATTACGTGACCTTCAAGGGAAGGATTGATCCCTCCTCAAGTGGACACTTCTGTTTCCCCTTCTTCCAGACATTTTCCTTCTGTATCTTCATCCTTTGATGCCTTTTCTCCTTCCTTTTCTTCCGTTGATTCGTCTTTGGAAGTATCGGGAGTTGCTCGGGATGATATTTTGTTTAATGCTGCCCCCTTTCTTCGGGAAAAGAAGTCTCTTCAGGGAGGGAGGAGGCAGCACCATCCTGTTCCTTTGTTTCAGAGGCTGACTTGCACAAGATGGCATCTGTGTGGGCCTCCTTTTTACTACGAGGGGTCCCTTCCTTGGAAGGCCTGTTGTCCCATTTCATGTCTGCATTGGTCACTTTATGTTTACAGTATGTAGAGCATATTGTAACCAGCAAATATAAGAGTATGAGTTTTTATTGACTCTGATTATGGAATAGCAAGGCAACTGCCTTGTTTCAAATGCTCATGATAGTTACACCTATTATGTTTTATTTGTTCCATACTTGTATATTATGGAGTCTGATGTTCATCATTATCAAATTGCTGTTTAATAAGACCATAGCATCATTTCTAGACTCATAGGTCATTCCTAAAGAATGTATTCGTGAATGAAAGTTATAATTTGATTAAGGTAGATAAGTAAAGAATTTGGATATGAAAAGTCAGAAAGCTTTGGTGGAAAGGGTGGAGAGAAAATTTAGCAGCACCAAGGTCCACACTGGTAATGGTGCATCCTTACTTGGAGTATAGGCAAAAATGCTTAGGCCATGTAAGGAGAATACTTTGCCTTGAGTGGCACACTTTTACTTTTAAATTGTTTTGCTTAGTTTTCCAACATTTTGTAACTACCAAACCCAAATTTCCCCTCTTTTAAGGCTTATGAGAGTTAGGGAATGTGAGTTGGTGGTACAGTAGTGTTAAACTAACTTTTGATAAAAAAAAAAGGCAATAGTAAGTTTCCTTTCATAATACATTCATTATTTGCGGCTTTGTATATTCATTTTAGAATTTTACATCTTAATGTATTTCCTTAGTTGTTCCTAAGTCATGTGTACTTGATGAAGTTTTGATATAAATTTTTTGCTACATTGCCTGGAAAGTGTTTGAAAGTTTGAATTTGGTATTTTGCCAACAAGTTAATCACCATCTCGACACTTTGTTTCCTTTGTATACATGAACTTCCAAACCCTGACCTTGAGTACTGCTGGTATCACCTTAGCTGCAAGTGTCTAGGGTACAAGTGCTCAAACTGTGCTTGAGAAAATTAGCAGTGAGATGTGAATAATTATTTTATAATTAAAGCATCCCTAAAAAATTGGTAGCTCAACTTAATCATAACTAGAGATACCCTACCTGAGGACAGTGAGAGGAGACATAGAGTACTGGTATTGTACTTGAAAAGTTTCATGAAAGGTGGAGCAATTGTATAACTGCCTTATAAGCATGACTGGACATGCTTAGATATCTCCCCAGCATAAACAGTAGAGTACTACCATTACTAGTCAGGAAATCAGCAAGATCATCTCAAGCTCAGTTATCAATCAATAGGAGACTTCTTGGGCTAAGATCATATCATGTGTTCAAGAAAAGATCACATCTGGTCAGGAGAGCATACCTGATCAGAGACACCACAAAAAAGAGTAAGAAGGGCATGACTTATCAGGATTACGCAGTTAAAAGCAAGACTATAAACAAGCTATTGTGCAAGCTTAAGACTTAAAAGATAACTTTTGATGGTTTGATTACCAGGCCTTTTGAGTTTCATGGTAACTACCGAAGGTCACCTGGTGAGACATCAGAGGGTAGGTCGCATCTGCAGAATCAGAAGGTAGAAATCTCTTCACAAAGTTTTTACCACCCTCTGATATGCTCTGAGTTGCTGCTGAGATTGTTAAAATTTGTGGAAATGAATACCCACTGGAATCTGGTGGAGCTATGATTGGTGGTCAACATCATCATCTACAACAGGCACCTAAATGTGATCTAGGCCTGGGACATATGCATACATATACATGCACACACACAAAAGGTATCAATGACCTCTAGTTGAAGGATTTCTTGCCTCGGAAGATAGGCAAAAGTATTTAGCTAGAGTCTCGTCCTGGGGCTTATATGCAGTAGTCTGCTGACCCTTAAGAACAGGAGGCCAAGGAAGCCACTGAAAGTCTCTCTAAAACCATAAGCTTGGAGATATGGCTAAAGGCAGTAATGGAGCTTACAAGATTCCAATTAGTTGCTCAAGTTGTATTCAAGTTCAGCTTGTCAGTGAGGTTGTGGATCAAATTGGTAGGAAACAGATAAGGGTGCATGATGTTGGATCTATCCAGTTAGAAGCGAGGATACAATTGGAGGTATAAGCTTGCCTGGTAGCATTAGAAGCATACCTGTCAGCAGGAGGAACATCAATGGAATTCTGTCTGGAGTGACAAGCAGCATATCCCTTATGAATGAGTGTTAGCATTAGCACCAGCAGGAGCAAACACTTAGAAGAAGTTACAGGAGGACATTCTGGTGCCAGGCAAGTACTGCAGGAAATCCTGTGAGAGAGTAGAAGGCAAGTGGATGTATGCCTGCATGGAGAATACAGAAAGCAGCCAGGAAAAGGTAAATGACCCTGACAAGATGAGGTGCATACCACCTTCCCAAGACAAGAGATGCGCAAAGATGGAAGATCCCTCAACGAATAGTAATGAAGATTCTACTTTGAATGGTACAAAAATAAGCGTTGAAGCAGCCAAAGAGAAATTGGAGTAAGGGTCAGTGGAACAAGATCAGTAATGAGAGTGCAAGAAAGGCTCAGTGGAACAAGATCAGTAAATTAGAATACAAGAAAGGGCTTAGAATGGTAGGCAAGAGTATCATCGGAAGGACAGCGTTGTTTAACTATGGCAGTAGGGGCAACTCCAGAATCAACTCTTGACACTGTTGAGGATACACAGATATCATTAGAAAACTTCCTGAAGTGACATTTTTACCTGTACTAGTTAACCCTTTGGATCAGTTATAATGTGTTGACATGACATCTAAAATTCAACTGTTGAATCAGTTATGGCGTGCTGACATGTCATTTAAAATGACATGTCTACCATGATGACTATGGGAATGTGTGAAAAGATTCTTACTTCAGCATAAATGTGTGATATGAATCAAAAGATGGAAATCTGGAATACATCATGAGATTTGCTGTCTTTACTCAGGAAATGGTGGAAGGAAATTTATAATTTCTCATGGTACAAAAAAAAAGTGTACCAGTTCTGTATTAGATAAATTTACATGATATTGTTTGTACATAAAAGTACAGTGGAACCTCCATTTTCACACGTAAACCATTCCAGAACTTCTCACAAAGTTTGAAAGGTATGAAATCCAAACATTAATTCCCATAAGGAACAATGAAAATCCAATTAGTGTGTTCCAAATGCCCAAAGATGTTAACAAAATATACATTTTATAGAAAATAAACAGTTTTACATATAGAAAACAGTGAAATATAAATGACCAATGAAATAGATAGACATTTAACATCTCTCGGCGGCCTAGGTTATCAGCAATCCGGTTTTATGGTGCTTGTTTAGTGACGACAATAACTGAATTTTCTGTGCTGATATGCATCAATCCATGCTTATCTGCACTGATCCTCGGTTATCAGCACTGATAACCAAGGATCGTTGCTATTATCACCTATTTTCGGTTAGTGTCGCACCTTCGGGAACGGAACCCTTGCCAATAACCAGGGACTGCCTATGTTGAGCTTCAAAATAATATATGAATGTGCATTGTAACTTACACAAGAACTTCACAGGAAGTGATCAAAAGAAAATGATTACAGAAAAGTTAGTTTGTGAGAAACAGGTTTGTGTAGAAAAAACAAATTTGACCAGCCTGATTGACCCAAAGGGTTTATAAATAAAGATCATTGTAAAGATAACTAATCCTTATAGATGTCACAGACTGAATGAGGAGGGGCTATATCATACAGTACACAAAGCAGGTTATTGAACAAGGCTTGAAATAAACTCAGATCCCATGACTGCAGAGGTAATGGGAACAACACATTCTGGCACCCTCTTCCACAAACTGTCATCATTGCAAAGATTATTAGAACAAGACAAACCCATGAAAAATGAAAAAAAATATATATATAAAGAGCAGTACTACTCTAAGTGGAAAAAGGCTTAGGGGAACATTTATAGTCTGTCAGAAGTACTAGTTAAGTGAAATTTCAACAACCTCCAACCTGCGATGAAAAGAATTTTCACAAATTTACTGGAAAATCCTACACTTATGTGTGGTATAAAGAAGTACCAGTAACATTGATAAATGCACGTTTAATAATGATAGATAGTGTAATATGAAACTAAGGTATAAAAGTGTCTGAGAAGAACAGAACTTTGGTTAGTAGTACAGTCACAATAGGGGTTCCAGAGATATAAATTTCATTAGATAGTTTAGTGCATTTTTTCCCTATCTTCCATATACCAGTTCTGTAACTCTTGAATTTAAATTCCCTTTGAAAGAATCACTTTTGAGGCATATGAAACATGTATCACTGATGGCTCCCTTTGGTGAAAGGGAGGGCTTACCTGAAGCACAACTCAATACAGGTAGTTTTGTTTTAATAGAGACCCAGTATACTACCAATTCTGTCTTTGTGGGTTTTAAGCATAAGTAAAATATGATAGGCATAGTTAAGAAACTTAGAATTTTTAAGTATTATTTCTGCCATAATGACCATGAGCGTGTGTGACATGATTCTTACAGGATTCTGAAATGGTGATATGTCTGCAGAGCTATTGCAATATTGTTTCCAAACTTTATGTGGATTGTATTGATTTTATGTCAGTGGATGTGTAAATAATGCAATGTGTGTCAGAAAATGTAAGGATATATATTTGTTGTGTATTAAATGCCAGAAAATGTTTTAAATAACTAAGATTATTTGTCCTGAAATATTCATAGGAATGACTTACTGAATGAGAAGTTGTTCAGCATTTAAAAGAGTGAAATGGTTATGAAGGTCGAGAGTATATACACTGTTGTGTTAGCAGTTCCATCGAGTGAGAAATGCATGCATGGTTGATATTATTTAGGTACAATTTACTGTAGGAGACTTGAAATTCTTAATTTGTCCTTGTTTTTTTTTTGTTTTTTGCTTTATTTTAGCAAAGTAGTTTTGCCATGTTTGGGCAAAATACGTATACATCTAGTGGTAGATGAGAGTTTTTTGGCTCTTCGTTACTTCTTATTTTGCTGCATATAATGATGTGTACATTTTATTTTGAAATTTTGGCTGTTGCAGATAAGCAATCAAAATAGATTTAGATGCATATCTCTAGAATTTTCCATACTTCCAAATTAACCAATCTTTTTAATAACCCTTTTCTAGATCATACATTCTGAAAAATTTATAGCTTCTTAATGTCAACCCAATTTGAATCTAACTTTTTAACCTAACCAAAGCAAGATAGCCTAGCCCTTTTATAACTTAATGTTTCCAATTTGATGTAAAAAAACAACTGCTGAATCTGTTGTTACAATTTTGTCAGTTGATCAAAATTAACCCAGTTACCCAATATACATGAAACCCAGTTTCCCTTGTCCCTGAGTAACCCCACCCCTGGCATGTCCCTACTAGCCCCGGATCATGGGTGTGGTTGGCCTATGTGGGCAGCGTACTGTGTGGTGGGGCGGTGTGGCGGGACACTGCACCCCCCTCATGCTTCCTTGCACCCACACCACCGCCACTACCACACCCACAATGGTAAGATGGAACCAAAAATGTGCATGCAAAATACTTCCTTTTTGTTTCTTATATCCTGCTGCATATTTTCCGTGTTGTTTGCGCGTCAGTTACTATTTCATGAGCTGCTGATTACTAGTTACTGTCTTTCATTAATGTAGTAATGTACCTGAAAAGCTGTAGTAATCAAAACTGTCAAATTGAGATATGTTTTTTAAATGCATTCGTCTTTGCATGCTGTAAAATCTCTTGAAGGTTTTAAATGAATAGTATGTTCATTGTATGGTCATTTGTTGAATGAATCATTTGTGCTTTTTAATAACAGGAAATTGAGAGAAAACATTAAAGCAATAATGTACATTGTTTATTTTAGAAAAATATTCTAAAGACAATACATAAAAGAAATAGGACTTGCTATGCATGTAACTGTGTCAGGGTAAAATAGTGTTACAGCACTTTTTTGTATCATAATATATATGGCTAAGTACTATATATAGATGTGTGTCCCGCAGTTCTATATTTTAAGGTTACAAGTTTTTACAGCTTTTAAAGTATAGAGTTTATTAGATCAGTTTAAAGTTGCATTTAGCACTTAGTAAAAAGGAACCTTGCAGTATTGAGGAAAAGGATGGGTTCATGGCAAGAAGTGTTGTTACAGTTAGCTGGTCTTTGTCAGTACAATACTTTTCTATATAACATACAATTATAACCATGCCTCTTCCTTAAGCATAGTTTTTTCATTACTACTGTACTGAGGTTCTGACTTAGATTGCCAAGTATTATTAAGTACTTTGGGGATTCATAATTTTAATTAGGAAAATTCTGTATTATAGTTTTTCATTTAGATGAAGACAATAAGGAGAAAGCTTCTTTGTATGTTTTGATGTGGGTAGAGTTACCTAGAATTTAGTTATTACAATGTTTTGTATTTTATCAGTAGTCAAACTACAGTATTAAGCAATATTCTGGTGGCTATATAACAACATTAATAACAACCTTAAAGGTAATACTGTTACATATTAGGATAAAATGAATAGCAGAATTTGGTATAATATAAACTTTTGCTTCACAAGTCATGAAAATTGATGTACTGTAAATGTTACCATATCTAGAAATGCCATCAGTCTACAGTGATTCTGTAAATATTAACCCAGCAGGTAGAGTTCTATGATAATCTAATCAACTTAATGCACCTGTGGCTTTACTGCATGAAACTCATACCAAAAACAAAATGTGATCACTAAAGAAGCTTTTTTGGCATTGTTTTGAAGCACCTTTTGCAGTTGTGCATAAAACATATGTATATTTATGAATATTTATGAAATCATTCCTTTGTTTCTGTCAGTGGTAGAAATAGATAATAGTAATTAGAAATTAGATGAGAAATTCTGAGGCAACATTGATTTTCTAATGCAGCCCATTCAATTATGCCATGGGAGAAATAAGTTATTTATACAATACTACAGGGGAAATAAGTAATTTATACAGTATTTGAAGCTTTATCTTACTTATGCTCTTTTCTGTCCAAAGTAAAATGAACTTCCATAAAAAGATCACTTCTCTTCTCATGTAGGTAGAATTTTTCTTCATGTTATATTAAAGCATGGAAAAAAGCATTCAAGTAAGTTGATTATATCCTGGGCTCATGAACAGCCTAGAACACAGTTTCTTTAGCTTGATATTACTTTGGCCAAAATTGGTTTATCAGAATTCTCTGAAGGACAAGGAGCACAGAAAATGATTTAATGTGAAGAAATTTGAGTAAAGTAAATAATGTCCAAAATGACATGAAAGTAAGTCAGTGGGAGGAAAGAGAATTGCTAAATCTAAATGGCTTATCTCACATTATCATTTGCTGTGTGCTGGATGATTGCTGGAAGGTTTTCATGTGACCATTCATGAACCTCTCCATCCATTTGCTCTGTTGATATGTTCATTCAGTATTACAGTCTTGCTAACATTCTCTCTCTCTCTCTCTCTCTCTCTCTCTCTCTCTCTCTCTCTCTCTCTCTCTCTCTCTCTCTCACATTAGAATCAGCATGTTTTAAATTACACCTTTGATGTATATAGCTCACCTTTATTTGATAGTGTAGCCACTGTTCATCCTCATAGAAGTTGAACTCTCATGGCTCCATAAGACAGACCAACCATTCTCAAAGAATTCTCTTATAGTTGGTCTCAGCCAGAATAGTTCTAGTTGGCTCAGTGATAGAATATGAAGGACTTAGGACAAGTGGGCTGTATCTCCTGGCCTGCAACAATGACCTTGGTTCTTTTATAATCCTACTTGCACAGATTTAATAACAGTGCGTAAGTTTAATATCTTTCCCATTACACTGGTCTGTCACAGAGTTCATATATCCCCAGTGTTTGCTCTTTAATTAGTAGTTGATTATAATACCATTCAAAAGCTAAATACTTAGTTCTAAGACTTAGTGAAAGTTTTAGTTCTTTCAAATTTTAATGGGTAGGCTCATATTTATTAAAATTGGGAGCCAGTATGTCTCCTGCAAGGCAGGAAGTTAATAGATCACTAGGCTATACTGTAATTGCTTTGCTTTTTTTTTTTTGTCTAACAAAGCAATAATTAGCATCAATACAATGATGATATACAATTTTGTTATTGAACCTCATGTCAATTACTTTTTTAACACTGATGTATAATTTGAGGCTACTGAAAGGGCAAATCAGCTGATGTATAGTTTGAGGCTACCGAAAGGGTAAATCGTGTTAGCCTAACTTTGTTTCATAACGTAGCTTTGATAGTATAGTTCCTAATCATGCTTGAATTACGAGCTTTGGTCTTTACTAAAACCCAGTATTTTATTTGCAGTATTTTATAATCAAACTAAATCTGTTATCTATACTGTTGGAGGCCATTTTCAATTGTTAATATATTCATGCAGATCTACTTCCAATGGTTATTACATACTCTGGTGGTAGTGACATCACAGGTGTTAAAAAAATCTGTGACACACTTGTTTTTTGAACAGGAATATGAAAATTACTTTTTTGTGATGGTGAGGTTTGTCAAACAAATTAAAATCTTAGATATACTGATTTTATATAAATTATGCATAATTCCAATAAATAATTATTTTATGTACCAACTAATGTAGTGTATAACCTTTACCTGGTGCTTGGGAATAAACCAGATAATCAAAAGTTATGAAATGGAGTACATATAGAAATATGTTGTTTAGTTTTTCTTGAGTTCAGAAGCATTTGTGAGTAAATCCTTTCAGGCAGTGTTATTGTAGTATTTTGAAATAATATTTTTTTAATACATTAACTATTTTATGGATCTGACCCACTGATCATGTTACTGTACATCATACTATGGACACCTATACTTGTGGCCATGTCAGCTTTTTTTTTTAATTTCAAGTATTTGTTGCCTATACAGTGATTGTAGCTAGCTAACAGTGGTTAGTTTTTAATTAACACTTGTTACTTTTATTACTATTGGGCTGCTATTATGCAGGACCCACAGATTCCCTGCACTGCAGTGAATTGCACTGTCTGTTTTTTTTGCTCATGGAAATGTCTCATAATTACCAGCCCCTGAAGGAATAAAGAAGAATTTGGCTGGTTGCTGGACGTGTTAAATATGCAACATGCTGCTGGCAGCAAGTTTAGATGATGAAGGAGTTCATTTTAAACTGTCTCTATGAGTTATAGATTTCAGTATACGGAAGGAGATTACATTATTCAGGCATAAGTCCAGCAGTGTTTTTCCATCTCTCTCTCAGCAGGATGTATTATTATTACTTTATTGACTGAAATTACAACAAACTTACAAAGGTTGGCTAATTTGAGAAAAGATATTTTTGTTATCTGGATGCTGGAATTCGAAGTAGATCAACATTCAGTTTGTACTGGCTGTAGGGGTACTACATATAGAGAGTGATCTCGAGGAATCTTCTGGTATTTTTCACATGCGTTACAGCATTAGCCCAGTTTTCTTTAGTTACATACTGCATGATCAACCTAGCCCCTCTGCAGTATGGGGGTTAACTCCTATCACTTTCTTCTGGTCATTTATATTCCAGCACTTTCCAACAGTATAATTTTGGTTCAACCGAGTTTTGTCAAGGTAAGTACAGTGGAACCTCAACATACGAAAGTCCCAACTATGTTAGGGGTACTACATATAGAGAGTGATCTCGAGGAATCTTCTGGTATTTTTCACATGCGTTACAGCATTAGCCCAGTTTTCTTTAGTTACATACTGCATGATCAACCTAGCCCCTCTGCAGTAGGGGGGTTAACTCCTATCACTTTCTTCTGGTCATTTATATTCCAGCACTTTTTCCAACAGTATAATTTTGGTTCAACCGAGTTTTGTCAAGGTAAGTACAGTGGAACCTCAACATACGAAAGTCCCAACTTAAGAAAAATCCAAGTTACAAAAATAATTTGGGTTACGAAAGGGTGTTACTGTAAAGTCCCGAGATTCGCCCAGACCACCAAGAACAATTTTAAAACTCGCGCGCCTCTAACTGTAGACTCGCCACCATCCTCCCACTCTCCCATTGGTTCCTGATGCTAGTCACCGCCGCAAGATCCTGCTCTCCTATTGGTCAGCATCTATCTCATCTTGCTCTATGTAAAGGCATCCTTCGGCCACTTCGTCGCACCAGCTTTATCATATGCACGCGCAAGATCCTGCTCTCCTATTGGTCAGCATCTATCCCATCTTGCTCTATGTAAAGGCATCCTTCGGCCACTTCGTCGCACCAGCTTTATCATATGCATGCGGAATTCGTTCGTTTACATATACGATTTCGTTTGTTAACGTAAATTCATGTTAGTGATTTCGCTTTGTACTTTTATCGTGTTGTGTGAGAACTTAATTAGTAACTTAATTAGTTCATGGAAAGAAGAGGATGCTTTCTATGGAGACAAAGATGGAGATAATCAAGAAGTATGAGGCTGGCATGCGGTTGAGTGTGATCACTAAGGAATACAGTGGTACCTCGAGATACAAAATTAATCCGTTCCGAGATGGCCTTCGTATCATGAGTTTTTCGTATCTTGGAACACATTTTACATGTAAAATGGCTAATCCGTTCCAAGCCCTCCAAAAACACCCCAGTAAATTATATTTCCAGGCCTAAAACATATGTTTTAGGGTTACGACGCCGATCCGACGTAAGAAATAGGACTCCAAAAAGGCAAAATACTGTACATACTTGAGTAATATTGTAAACTGCATGTAATGTTCAACCCCATTTTTACTGCATGTATTAGGACTTTAGCATATGTCCCTTAGCAATAAGCCTAGCCTATGTTAGCGGTTGCTACTGTAGCCTAGTCTATGATTCTGAAATCTAAACCTAAGAGCTAAAAGCTTAGAATATGCCAATAAAATGTATAAATAATCAGTATGTACTCATTTCAAATAATTATTAATTAATCATTAACTATACAAACAAAAAACAAACCTTCCAATCGATTGTTTACATTCAGCTCTTACCCGTCTTACGAGTATCGAACGAGCGCCAAGCAATCATTTTTCCTAGCACACAGAAACTACCAAACCGTATAATAACCATTCATTTCTATTCTTTATTCTATCTTTACCTAATGGAGATACCGAGTTACTGACAGCTATAATGAAACATACGTAACGTAATAATAAAACAGAAGAAGAATTCTAAAAAATATGTATTTGTTGGCAGTCTGATTTATTTTATATTTTATGATATCTAAGGGGCCCTACAGACTATCAAACATGTATGATCAAATTGGCGTTGGACAATCCAACTTGAGAATGTATTGGCGTGTTTGAAGGATTGAACAAGCTGTTTGAAGCCGGTCCGTCCAACAAGACGTTTGATCAGCATGTTTGACAAGTGTGTGTTGCTGTTTGATCATACATGCTCATTTTGTCAACAGCAGCCATGGCGAACACACAAGAGCATCAAGAATTGTGGTTAGAGTTCATGGGACTTTAGCAATCATTTCCTTGTCTGTGTTTGATAGAAAATGAGCATTATTTAAAACAGATAAATATATATATAAATAGATAAACATATGTTCGTACAAGTAATAGAAAAAAATTATAAAATGAATAAACTAATAGATAAACAAATCAGAAATTTTTAAGTTATTTAGTATATCGAGCCAGATTTCTAAAGGAATAATTCCTAAAGCAATAAAAGTAAATCTCTCCTCTTCTCTCTCTCTCTCTCTCGTCTCTCTCCTCTCTCTCCTCTCTCTCTCTCTCTCTCTCTCTCTGTATATATATATATATATATATATATATATATATATATATATATAT
The DNA here is from genome assembly GCF_015104395.2 of Macrobrachium nipponense. Classification (NCBI taxonomy): domain Eukaryota; kingdom Metazoa; phylum Arthropoda; class Malacostraca; order Decapoda; family Palaemonidae; genus Macrobrachium; species Macrobrachium nipponense. The sequence continues at coordinate 45,979,609 of NC_061093.1, read as the reverse complement.
ATATATATATATATATATATATATATATATATATATAGATAACTGCATGCATATATACCTATATATATAAAAAATACAAAGATCTGTACAAAGTAGGCAAACAAATGAATAGTTATGTAAATGAATATAAATAATTGACTAAACAAATAAATAAAAAAAAGAGATATATGTGTTAACCAAAGAAATGTTTTTTTTATTTCATTTGCATAAATAATCTGAAATATATACGTTAATAAGCAAATGAACACAAAAATAAAATCAATTAAGAGATAGATAAATAGGAAAAGAGATAATTAAGAAAATTAACAAAGAAGTGAAAAGAGAAATGAATGAAAAAAATTTAAATGAATAAAAAGAAATAAACAGAGAAAGCAAGAAAGAAAGAGAAAAACACAGAAATAGATAGAAAAATACACAAATATATAGTACCTAAAAAGGGATTTTGACGTAAGGAAAAATCTATTTCTGGGCGATTGGCTCGTGTCGCCAGCGAAATATCCTTTAATCTATTATTTCTAGGGTAAATGTACTAACACATACCAGAGAATAATAAATAAAAGAAAAAGGTCAGTACAACTGACTCGCTCACCCTCCAAGAGGGTGTCGGTATGAACATTATGGCGAGTGAGACCACTACCACGAGCCGCAATGCCAATAGAAATCTCCCACTACAAAATCCCCACAAGAGGAGAGCCGACCCACAGAGTGGGCAGCAACTACTACTACTCCATCCCATGCTGCCGACTGCTGCGCCTCTGGTGGCCATCCTGAAGTTAGCAGACAATCTTGAGCGATGGGATGGGTAGGGTAGGATTTCGCTGGCGGGACACGAGCAATCGCCCAGAAATAGATTTTTCCTTACGTCAAAATCCCTTTTCTGGGCTCAGCTCGTGTCGCTGCGCGAAATCGTACCAGAGAAATAGCACAAGATTGTAAATAAAACTCAACAAAACAAAAAAGAGGTCTCAAATAAAAGATAAAATAAATAAAAGAATATAATTGCTAATAAAGATACATATACACAATGATACAAAAATAGAATATTGTTTAAATTAAACTTAATGCTAATAATATTTCTTAACTTAAGGTAATTTACATATATACAGGGCTTACATGGCATATATGTTCCGAAATAGTATCTGTGTATTGATATGTATCAAGAACTCTAGAGCAATTAAGACAATAAGTTGAACAGAACAAACTTCAATAAATAATAATATATAAAGGAATGTATATAACTTAATATACAAAACCCGTAACCATTACAATTAAGATGTATCCCCTAGCATAAAAATAAGGGGATCACATCCAAGAGATCAATATATACAATCGATTGTGAGTGTCCCTAGCAAAAAAATAAGGGACACCCACCATATCATCATAAAGCAGCTAAGACACAAGGTAACCGTAGATGAACAAGGCAGGAATAGACGAACTGTTGGGTGAGACAGGTAGAAAGGAGGACTGGATCTTCTACTAAAGATTAGGCAGAGTCGGGGGAACTATGTTACCCGCCGCCACTGCTGAAAATTTCAGAGCTTCCAAGGACTTTAAGTAATGACGTTTAAATACTGTCGGCGATTTCCATCCAGTATATTTTTTCAACTCATCGAAGTTCATATGTTGGAAATAGTTAATTGAGGTGGCTACTGCCCTGACATCATGTGCTTTTGGAAAAGAGTCAGGATTGGCTTGTTTAATAAAGTACAGGATTTGCTGCCTGATGCCTTTAATAGATAAAGTACCACCTTTTTCTCTCTTAAAGAGAGGACCCGATGAGGATGAGGAGGTCCTAGACAGAAAGGCTCGTAAGGTCGATACTGGGCAAAGAGATATATCTTGTGGAAGGGGTAATACCTTCCATGGTTCCCACCTCATCAAAGGATCTTCATTCTTAGCTATAAACTACGTTCCGGAGAAAGTAGCACTTCCCCTGTGGGAAGGAACTGAATATGATCCGATCTCTGGATAATGCCGACAGTTCTGAAATTCTAGCTCCTGAGGCCAAGCTTAATAAAAAGAGTTTTTCTTAAGAGCATTATAAAAGAACATGTGTCATTATCAGTTTCTGAAGCCAACTTTAGAACATCATTTAAGAACCATGATACTGACGTAGGCCTTACAGAAGGTCTAAGTCTAGCACACACCTTGGGAATAGACGAGAAGTAGGAGTCTGTCAAGTCTATGTTGAAACCAAATTGAAAAATCTTTTTCAAGGCTGACTTGTTTGTCGTAATGGTGCTAGCTGCTAAGCCTTTTTCAAATAAAGATCTGAAAAAGGATATAGCTGAATTGATTGTCATGATTCTAATATCGATTCTCTCAGGAAGGTTGCTAACTTTTTGACAGCAGCATCATACTGTCTCAAAGTTGAATCCCTTTTATCGGATTCCAAGAAGAGAATATTTTGAGGGTCAATATTCGCATCCCTTTTCGCTGCAAACTTCATGAAATCCATAAAGTTAGGGTTTTGAGAATTCCTGAGGAAGCGAACACAGTCTTCGTTTGTACTGACTGGGAGAGCTTGGGACTGGGAATCCGAAGAGGGCGAAGACCCAGTTCCAGAATTAGAGGGTACCAATTGCTCTTCGGCCAGTCTGGGGCTACTAGAGCCACTTGACCCTTGAATGTCCTGAGTTTGTTCAGTACCTTCATGAGAAGATTCACTGGAGGAAAGACATAAATCTTCTCCCAGTTGTTCCAGTCTAGGGCCAGGGCGTCCGTGGCATAGGCCAGAGGGTCCAGGTTGGGCCACATAACATGGGAGTTTGTGGTTCGCTTGGGATGCGAAGAGATCCACTTGTAGGCCTGGAACTCTGAAGAATCCATTGGAACGAACTGTTGTCAGTGAACCATTCCGACTCTAGAGGTACTGATCGGGATAGAGCATCTGCTATGACGTTTCTCACTCCAGCTATATGGGTGGAGGAGAGGTGCCAACTGAACTTGTCCGCCAGGGAGAAGATGGCTACCATGACATGATTTAGATGGCACGATTTGGAACCTCCCCTGTTTATACAATGTACTACCACTGCGCTGTCCAAGACTAGCTTTATGTGGGAGTACTTTGGCGGACGTAACCTTTTTAGGGTCAAGAACACTGCCATTGCTTCCAGTATTTATAAATGGAACTGACGGAACTGAAGTGACCAAGTTCCCTGAACTTTCTTGAACTGGGAATATCCTCCCCAACCGCTTAATGAAGCGTCTGTGTGGATGGTGATCCCCGGAGGAGGAAACTGAAGTGGTACTGAAATCGATAAGTTCTTGACTTTTGCCCACGGGCGAAGTCGATTCCGTAGAATCTGAGGGACTGAGGATAATTTGTCCCTGGACCTGACATTTGCTCGTGAGCGCCAGATTCTGGTTAGGTCTTTCAGTTTGGCTTTCATCAAGATGTTTGTCACTGATGCAAACTGAGTGAACCCAGGATCCTTTCCTGAGTTCTTCTCGACGCCAGTTTGTGACTCAGAAATTGCTTGACTGACTTCGCTATTTCTTTCCTCTTGGTTGATGGAATCGACAGAGTATGGAGGATAGATTCCATTGAATGCCCAGCCACTGAAAGTTTGACTCTGGAGTGAGTCTTGACTTGGTCCTGTTTATCTTGAAACCTAGATATTCCAGGAACTGAATCACTTTCAGTGTTGCTTTGTGGCATTCCTCGACTGTTGGAGCCCAGATTAACCAATCGTCGAGATACGCTACTACCATAACCCCTTGCGACCTTAGTTGTTGAACCACCACTTCCGCCAACTTCGTGAACACCCTGGGTGCTACGTTGAGCCCGAAAGGAACTACCTTGAAGGAGAATGTCTGGTCTCGTTGTATAATGAATATATATATATATATATATATATATATATATATATATATATATATATATATATATAAAATCAATTAAGAGATAGATAAATAGGAAAAGAGATAATTAAGAAAATTAACAAAGAAGTGAAAAGAGAAATGAATGAAAACAAAAAAAATTTAAATGAAATAAAAAAGAAATAAACAGAGACAAAAGCAAGAAAGAAAGAGAAAAACACAAAAAAAGAAAATAGATAGAAAAAATACACAAAATATACAAAAATGAATTGCTAGATAGTTGTATATGAAATATATATATATTATATATATATATATAATATATATATATATATATATAAATATATTATATAAAATCAAATTAAAAGAGAGAAAATAAAGGAGGAAAAAGAGATAATTAAGAAAATTAACAAGAAGTGAAAAGAGAAATGAATGAAAAAAAATTTAAATGAATAAAAAGAAATAAACAGAGAAAGCAAGAAAGAAAGAGAAAAACACAGAACCAGATAGAAAAATACACAAATATATCCAAAAATGAATTGCTAGATAGTTGTATATGAATATATATATAATATATATATATATATATATATATATATATATATATATATTATATATATATATATAACCAAATGACTGAATAAAGTTTCTTTTAACTAAAGAAAATGGATAACAATGGTTTGCAAATATGCATAATTAGATAGTACACGTGCATGTGCACGTTTGTGTGTATATATGTGTGTATATATATATAGTATATATATATATATATATATATATATATATATATATATATATATATATATATATGTGTGTGTGTGTGTGTGTGTGTGTGTGTGTGTGTTAAAACCGACCTTGTTCATAATATATTTGATAAGCTAAATATTTTTTCATCCCTGCTAACCTACCTTATCTATGGACAGTATATACACATGTATAATAGGCGTTGCTAAATAAAAGGGACTCAAACATCATTCATTTGAAAATCAGTTTTTTTTTTTTTTTTTTTTTTAATTGACAGAATAGCTATACAAGCTTTTCCTTTGCTCATGTTTCCACTAAGCTTCTCCGACACGTAATGACGTTTGATCCAACATTTTACTAGTCTATGGCAGTGTATGAACAAACATGTTGGTCATACATGTATGATAGTCTGTAGGGCCAGTAATTCACAATTTTTTTATTAAATGTATTGCATGTAGTACTCATTTCAAATAATTATTAAGTAACCATTAACTATAATAAACAAACAAAAAAAAAGCTTCCAAATGTTTGTTTACATCCAGCACTTATGAGTATCAAACGATCGCCAAGCAATCACTTTTACACAGTAAGCCATAAATTTTCATTATCTCTTCAACTACTGAAACTACCAAACAGTATAATAACCATTCATTTCTATTCTTTATTCTATCTTTACCTAATGTTTTTTTTTTATTAAATGTATTGCATGAATAAGTTTTTCAATTTAAAGCAACCTTTTACCAATAGAATACTTAAAGCACAAGGGGTAGATGCTGACCAATAGGAGAGCAGGACCTTATGGGGTGACTAGCATCAGGAACCAATGGGAGAGCGGGAGGATGGTGGCGAGTTTACTCAGTTGGCGGCGCGGGAGATTTAAAATTGTTCTCGGTGGTCCGGGCGAATCTCGGGACTTTGCAGCAACAACCTTTCGTATCTTGAAAACTTTTCGTATGGAGAGCAGTAAAATTTTTGCATTGGCTTTTGTATCTCGAGTTTTTCGTAAGTAGAGCCTTTCGTATCTCGAGGTACTACTGTACGGCCGAAATCTGTCGACAATAGGCACCATCCTTAAGCAGAAGGAAGCCATCAAAGCAGCTACACCTTCCAAGAGCGTGACTATTTTGTCCAACAAGAGGAGCCACGTGCATGATGAGATGGAGAGGCTGCTTCTTCTATGGATAAAAGACAAAGAAATCGCTGGCGATACAATAACCGAGACGGCAATCTGCCACAAGGCCAGCACTATTTTCTATTTTCGGTGATCTGATTGCCCAGGCTGAAGACAACGGAGGAGAAGGGACATCGACGCCAACCCCAGACTTCAAGGCTTCTCATGGGTGGTTTGAAAAATTCCGGAAACGGACTGGCATCATCGGTGGTGCGGCATGTGGAGGCTGCCAGCTCGGACACGAAAGCGGCTGAAGCCTTTATTAAGACGTTCGACGAGATGATGATCAATGAAGGCTACAGTTCTCAGCAAGTGTTCAACTGTGACGAGACTGGCCTTTTTTGGAATTAGATGCCTCGTCGGACGTACATCACGGAGGAAGAGAAGAAGCTACCCGGGCATAAGCCTACGAAAGACAGGCTTATGCCCGCACTATGTTCCAACGCCAGTGGGGATTGTAAAGTCAAGCCCCTACTTGTCTATCATTTGGAGACTCCTCGAGCCTTCAAGGCCCACAAAGTGCTAAAGGAGAAGCTTCCAGTGATGTGGAGGGCTAATGCGAAAGCCTGGGTAACGATACTTTTGTTCACTGAGTGGGTAAATCTGTGTTTCAGCCCGAGCGTGAAGAAATATTTGGAAGAGAAGCGCCTCCCTCTGAAATATCTGCTGTTGTTGGACAATGCCCCTGCTCACCCTCCTGGCCTCGAGGAAGATATCATAGCGGAGTATTCTTTCATCAAGGTTCTTTATCTTCTGCCTAACACCACCCCTCTCCTCCAGCCCATGGACCAGCAAGTGATATCGAACTTCAAGAAGCTGTATACAAAACATCTTTTCAAGAGATGTTTTGACGTCACCGATACCACAAACCTCACCTTGTGTGAATTTTGGAAGGAGCATTTCGATATTGTCATATGCATCCAACTCATCGATCAAGCTTGGCAGGAGGTTTCGAGGTGAACCTTGCATTCTTCATGGAGGAAACTCTGGCCTGATGCCGTATCTGCCCAAGACTTCGAGGGATTCGACGTGGGCGAAGCTGATGCAGATTAAGAAACAGTTGATGACCCTGAAACTGTTCCGCAACCAGATCTTGACGAGATCGTTGCTCTCGGCAAGTCCATGGGGCTGGTCGTCGACGAGGACGACATCAATGACCTTCTCGAGGAGCACCAAGAGGAGCTTACGACAGATGACCTGAAGGAGTTGGAGGCCATGCAACATAGCGTCGTTCAAGAAGAGTTCTCTAGCAGCGGCGAGGAGGAGGACCCTATGGCAACGGAAGAAATTAAGGATGCTCTAGCTGCTTTTCATAAAGTGCAATCATTTGTAGAAAAGAGACACCCCGAAAAGTATTACACAGGTCGTATGCTTGCACAGTTCAATGACGTTTGCCTGAGTCGTTTCAGGAACATT